>NW_011967236.1:141807-146878 GCF_000949405.1 Vollenhovia emeryi | reverse complement strand
TATACCATTCTTTATAGATTATAAATAACTATTAATAATGTGAGGATGATAAGAAAATTGTTTTTCTTTTCATTCTGATATAAATTGAAGTGAACTCGAAAATCTCAAAGTAAATTAGCTACTGTCTGTTTAATACGAAGCAAATTTTGATCCTTACATCCACCTATCGTTATGGAGAAACGCTTAATTTTATCAAATAGATTCTCGAGATCCTTTGAATAATATATGAATTTCAAGCAAGAATTAGAAGAATTCGTATTCAAACCTTTCTTGCAGCAAATTTTCATTATTTTTATCACAACGCCATTATATTTAACGATCTAATTTTCAGTTTTAAATGTCTACATTAAAATTAAGTGCTGCGACTGACTATCATAATCAAACATTAAAAATCAACTAAAATCAATTAAATATACGCTATTATATTTTTTGTTTATTATCATTATTATAGAAACGTAAAAAAGATATTTAAAAGCTAAAATTTTTACGCGAATGAGTTATCTGCAAACATAGTTTTGAACAAGACCAACAACCGCAGTTTTGTGCCTAATCATGCGTTACTAAGGTATTCGATCAGGTGGAAACGTGGGGAAATCCACCGGTCCGATCGACAGCTGGCATCTGTTCTCAAAAAAATGGGCCAGGAATTCACGTTCGTTTCACCAGCAGGTAAAAATGCATATCTACTCTGACTTATAAGCGTTCACACAGAGACATCGGTAATAGGACAAAGTGAGAATAACATCGAGAGAACAGATATATGACAATATGTACTTTATGCGCTGCTCTAAAAATATATATCATGACATATACAATATTGAAATATAAATTATCCCACAACTCGCGACTTTAACTTTAGCAGCAGATTTATTGCAAGTTTTTTCACGGCTCGGTTTTTTCACAGTGACAATATCAAGGGATATCATTATTTTTAACGTAGCTTTTCGACTTTCTGCATCGCATGTTTGTGCAAAGTTCAATTTTCCAATTGGAATTTTATTAATGTTAAGTCCACTTTAAATTAATTAAAGGATTTCTTCTGCAATCTCTTAAAACATAGTGCGCGACAAACTTTTCTTTCAATCGCTTACAACTCAAAAATATCAAGACACTTCAATGATTCGATATTTTCTTTTAAAAAATCAACGACGAATTTATCAAAGAATTTACCATTAAAATCGCAAGTTATATAGGACAGTCTATATATGCATATATGTTACATAAAAAATAATGCATTGTATATATCATAGTCGCGATAATACAGTGTGTGAAGTGAACGGAATGTGATGGAGAGCAAGTGCGTTAATATCAGTAATAATACCAGAAAAAAAAACGGAATCATTAAGACACTTTTGAGAGACTAATATATGTAGCAAAAAAATTCTCTCAACGACTAAATTCTTTACGACTAAATGACGATTAAGATAGTTTCATAAAAAAATAGCATATGTCTGTGTAGAAGCGATAAATAGAAAATTAGCCGATTCACACTCAAGTAACGTGAGTTCTCCAATTACAAAGCCTAAACAGTAAGAGATTCTTCAATTTTTATAGATCTTTTTTTCAATTTTTATATACCTCATGATACACTTATCAAATTATCAATGCACCTTTCCATTGAGAAAATCATATTTTATCGTATGCAAATCTAGTATGCGCAGTAAAATTTCTTACAATCTCTGCCGGCGAATGAGCTATTTTATTCTGTTTAGGATTAATGTTCGCTAAACACAACGAAAATAACAATACCAGGGTGTTGTAATTATTGCACTTACTCGGTGGTGGCTGCGGTGCACGTCGCACAACTGTGTGCTCCTGATGCGGTCCTGTATACTCGTGCCATGTGTACGTGCTCCTGTATTCCGAATGAAGCTGCTATAACACATAATTAGCGAACAATTTGGTTTTAAAAATCACGTCAGAAATTGCTCTATATAATTGTATATAGATACAGACGTACTGACAATGGAAAACCTAGGGGATATGTGTATATTCTCAATATATTCTTAATCTTATTGTTAGAAAACTAGGATCTGTGAAACTCATCGAAAAATTCCCCCTCGCTTGTGTTTCTAGTAACTCGAAGACAGGGATTTTCCATCACTCTGTAAAAAACGTTTAGGATCCTAGATTTTGGATAAGACACGTTAGTTTTCCTTTTCATTTCGGAGTGAGCATTGCTTAAGCCTAAAAAGCCGGGCAGACTCAAGTCTAGCTTTCGTAGAAGTTCTTTATTTATCGTTAAAGCGAAGTGTGTTTTTTAATCATATTTTTATATTGACTTGATGTAATTAAACGTATATTTGTTTTCAATTTATAGCGTCAGGGCCTGAGCAGAATGGCTGTCTTGTACTCTCAAGACGTAAGACAGTTATTGTGCGTTACCTCGAGACAAAGGCTTAAAGCATAAAACATTGTCTTAAGACTGTCATAAGGGTATGCCATAAAACAGCCTTTCTGCTGAGGCCCTAAGAGTAAAATAGTAGGAAACTTCAAGAACATCTCGGAATTATGAGACTTGGTGATCGTTCTGACATAGATTATTTTTATGACATCGTAGACTCCAAAGGATTTTGTGCATAGTGTAACAGAAAAGACTTCGATACCGATGCGGAATATCATGTGTCTGTGAAGTTGGCACGACATTCTACGAATTTCGAAAAAATACTAAGAGTCCCAATAGCACTTTTCATAGTTCTACAGTTCCTGATAAAAATTAGAAAGAGTTCCGCACTCCTTATTATATGAAAAAATCAACTTTTAAAAAACGTCGTGCTAACTTCGCGAATCTCCAAGGGGGAGAACGTGAATTGTGGTCGCATGTTTTTAGAGAGGAAAATACGTGTGTATTGTTGGCACATTTTCCAAGAGGGGGATAACGTGAATCGTAGTCGCATATTTTTAACTTACTCTTTTCATAGAGAATTATCTGATTTCCTTTCAATTATGTCACAAGTTTGGAGACAATGCATTTTTAACGTAACTGTCATTCACTGTATCAATTAAAATATATTGCAAGGTTTCGGTAGATGAACGGATCGATGGTTAAGGCTTCCATAATCTATTCAAGAAGATGCCGAGTCTGTAATATCTTTCACGTTGAATGCAATTATTTTTATTCAAAGGATTAATAAAGCGCGCACGATGAAATGTAATTAAACCAAATTCTCACAAATAGCATTAATTACAAACATCGGAATACGATTAAAACTTCGTTGAACCCATTTGTTTATTTCTATTTCTTTGACTTTTATCTTATACTGTGTATATTTGTTATTTCATAAAAACTTATACTTTATGCTCACTTTGAAGAATTTATTTTTTATGCTCTGGCTCAAAAGTAGTTTTTTCGCAATAAATTTGCCATAAAATTATTTATACACGAACACCCTGTTACGACTCTTAGCCTTTTTGCTCCTTCGAATTTGTGTTTAACACATCACTGCCTTATGTATTTATTTTATCTTTTATATTTATAATTGTTTCTAATAAATTTTAGTCACTTTTACACGAGCAATACTGAATTTTATTTTTAGATAAGTAAAAGTTCTGCGATGAGGGTTTGATAATTAAAAACAAATATGACTCTCTCTTTTCAGAGAATAAACAGTACCTATACGTTCCTTCGTGAATCGCGCATAAACAACTATTGATTCTTCGACGTTTATTTATTAATGGCAATATGGGACAACTTTAACCTTTACCGTAGGTCCCCGAGCCCAGATGACACATACAGCACTTCACATTTTTCTCCTTCTCTCTTTTTAAAATTATATAAAAAACAGAAAACCACGGGAAAAATTTGTTACTCTATTATCCGATCTCTCACAATTTTGACGCGTCACTTATTACTTTAACGGCGAGAAAAATAACGATCTAGGACTAGACCAGGATTCGAGGCCTGGGGCTAAATTCTTGAATTTATTCGCAAGAAAAACGCGACGACTAGATTCTTGAATTCTTTCGCAAGAGAAATGTATGCGCAAACTCTGCTCTTACAGAAAAGTTGTACGTTGATTGGTTATCGTATGACTTTTAGCCAATCGACTTGCAACTTTTCCGTAAGAGCAGAATTTGCGCGTACATTTCTCTTGCGAATAAATTCAAGAATCTAGCCCCTGGGATCTTCAGCTTGCCGGGTGGATGCTCTCCCCACTGAGCTATCCAGGCCCACGCTCGAAACTCTTCTAGCTTGCCTACTTTATTTCACTAAATAAAGACAGGAACAATTTCTTATGCTAGAGGTGATAATAGAGTGGAATTGAAGTAAAGGCCGGTATTTTCACTTAATTTTAGCTCTTACTGTAAATTATACGAATCCTACGACAAAAAGGGTACTTTCTATTTTGCGCGTCTTCGGGCGCGTGGAAATCTAAACTGTGCGCAGTAAAAAGCATATAGGAAGTAATAGATTCAAAATAGAAAAGGAAAGTAAAGAGATGTAGAAGAAAAGAAAATAAAGAATATAGAAGTTAATGGGAACAATCGAAAGAGAAGGTACATAAAGAAAAGTAAATACTTTAAAAAGTTTTAATAAAGATTTAATACTAATAAATTAGAATTTTGCCGGTAAAATAAAAATACTAAATTGAAAAATGCTCAAAATGAGCGTTTTGGCTCTTACTTTAACTCAGTAATGTAAAACCAGACCTCTGTGAAGTTGGCACCTCATGTTTCAAAAATCTTTTTTTTTTCAGTTCTGAATGCACCCCGAAGAGTTCTAGAGTTCCTTATAAATTTTACAAATATTTCTGGCGAATTAACCTGAAAAAGTTAAATCTGAAACTTGGGGATGCTAACTTCACAAAATGAAATCTCGAAATCAGCGATAACACTAAAAGTATTGGAAATATTTAATTTTGCCATTAGGATTTCCTTTAGAACTCTTGAGGGGCTACCCAGAACTCCCAACAGAAGTGCTGGAACTGATAAAAATTTTCCTCCTTCGGGACTTCGAAATTTTTCGAACCGAAGGAGGAAAATGCGATTACTTCGATCTTAGCTCAGAGAGCCGAGATGTGACTTATTCCATCTTAGCTCAGAGAGCCGAGATGTGACCTATTCCATCTTA
>NW_011967236.1:123782-139603 GCF_000949405.1 Vollenhovia emeryi | reverse complement strand
GCGACTAATTCCATCTTAGCTCAGAGAGCCGAGAAGCGACATGAAGTGCCAACTTCATAGAGGTTAAAACCAGCAATGGCGACGCAACAAGTAGGGCGGGTGCCCTCTCGCCTCTGTAAGAAATCGCACTCGACTCAATATTTTGTGTATTATTTCACGCTTTCAACTTGGATGCAGCCAATATAGTAGATTATACTCGAAGCGACGACAGAGAGAGAGAGAGATTAACAGAGACTGTCGCCGCGTGAATGATTAGTCGCAATGAGAATAGACCGAAGTGTTTACGGCGATACGTCATTTCTCGGAACCGGCGCTCGGCTTCGGCGCTCGAAATTCCAAACATTTCCGCGATTGATAAACCTCAATAATCAACGAAATTTTAAGTACAATAGAATCCCGAATTATTGATTAAGTCCATTAAAAATTTAACCAAGCTGTAATTGAGATCCGCTAATCATTTCGATGATAATCTCGGTTCAAACGCGTGTACTCTGTCTTGCCGCTGTCGCATGTACCTTACTTGAAATATGATTACATCTTTTGATTGATACGACGAATGGAATAAAAACGAAAGCACTTGTGAAAATAGAATGTGAATTCGTAATAAAACATTTTATTAAATAGCTTGTTAATTATCATCTCATTTGCAGTTTATTATCAAAAGTTTCTTGTTGACAAAGATTATTATATTATATTTTTTAAGGTTCATTAAGGAAAATTTTTCCTAATGAAAAGAAAAACTTTCCCGATCTCCTAAAAATAGATTATCTTCGAAAACGAGACGCTCCTAATAATAAACTGCAGAAGAGATAATAATTAACAAGATCGTGTATCGTTTTATTTAATTTCAAGTGGGAGTTTGTTTTAAAATAGCGAAATTTATTTAAAATATCAGTTCGAAGTCCTGTTACGAAGCTATAAACTTAAAAGTTGGAAGGAGAAATGCGATATCTTTCTTCATATTTTCATTAAAGATTATTTTCGGATTGGTCAAAAAAGCTACGGTCAAACGATCTAGTAATTTCGAGATATTCTATACAGAACAGCTTTCGAATTGTTGTTCTCCTAATTCAGGTAGAGCAGAGAGCAGACAAGCGAGAGGAGAACGGCTGTCATCGAAAACGATCTTCGCTAAAACTTTCCGACAGTTCTCTCGCATCGTGCGACATTCGCGCGAGTTGCAATATGTGTACGAGTATTTTCTATTTACTATTATATTTGTGACGAGCAAAATGTTAATCGTAAGAAAGTTTCACTATCAATTAGCGAGTATCACATTTAACACCTAACAATAACCTTCGACCGCTCATCGCCCTTTAGGTGCACATACATTTGTAAATTCGTCCGCCAAGTTCAACGACGCGTTCAAACTTTATACTCCGTGAGTGTAAGTTTGCGGACGAATATTTCGAAACAAAGCAATTGCGCAAACACAATTGTGATGCATTGCGCGACGAGTTTCACCAAGGTAATGTCTGATTGCGATAACGCAATCGCCGTTATACTCGTAATTAAATCCTCTTAGTGAGCGATAATTGTTACGTTTTCAATGAGAAGCGAGATAACAGAGCGCGCCGCCAAAAATTGCACGTCAATAGGCATACAATAGACCGAGCATGATCGCGGGGCGCTAGGAGATTGGGTCGGAAGCAGATAATTATTGCACGAAGCAATTTAAAGCAATCCTGACGCGATAATGGAAGTGCACAGTAGCGGTGCTTCCATTTCAAAATTAGATTAAAGCCGATGTATAAGTGCAGCGAAAGAATTTCGTGCGATGCTAAAACGAGAATGTCTTTCCGGTCACGCAATTAAATCCGTAAAACTCGCCAGCGTTGGCTCGTTGTCGATCGAACGGTATGATACCCCAAGCGCACTTTGCATATTCCTCGTGTCTTTGAGGTACGCGATCGGTTCTAGAATTTTATTGACAGTTCCCTCGTGCCGGTTAGAATAGTATGTGTGCGCCGCATGAAGTAGGTAATAAAAGTCAACGCGCTATACAATGCGCGACTTAGCCCAAGTGCTCCGAATATCGACGGAGACACGACGTTGGTGCAATGCCGCTTCTTCCATCCGCACGTTCCGCCCGCAGAAATCGACTTTTCGCGTCCGCATTTTTCGTCGCAGCGACAGCAATTATGTTTTTCATGCATCCGCGATACCGCTTCATTCGACAGAAAAGAACTTGTAAATAATGTATCAAATAGCGGGCACATGTGAACGTCTCGCTGAACTGAATCGTGGCGTATAACGTTAAAAGCTTTCCGAGGTTACCCTGGCATTCCGACTAATTTTACAATGCACTTCAATCGCGAATAGTAGTAACGTTATGAATTTTTAATATGTTTTCTAATCGTAGACACAGCGGAACAAGCACGGCAATTGCGCGGCATTAGTCTTGCACGAATTTGATTAAATAAACCTTCTATTTCACGATTAAAAAATTACAGAAACGGAAGCTGCGGATCTTGGTAGATCTTTAATGCATTCATTTGCATTCCCTTAGAATATTCTACAGTATTTGCAGTTGCGTAAAAAAAATCGTTTCGCGGAATCACGATTGTATATGTATATAAAGAAATGATAATAATTATGCAATTTCCATATTGTAATCGATTAACGATAATCGATATACGTGTAATATATAATAAATCGATGATGAATAGCCCTTTCGTATCCATGTTAGTCGGAAATCTCCCTCGCATTTTATCACTTGGCAAAGCTGATTGTGCCGAAATAAGATTGCCGCAATAATACCGGTTAGTCAAAATCGGTTTTACGTGTTGTAAAAAAAAACCAACGATTCTGATATTTTGTTAAATCGAGTAAGTGACATGTCGAGACGCAAAATCAATATCGGTAGCTCTAGTAAGCCTCATCCTTTCCGTCGCATTGCCGCAAAACGTGACGCAATCTAATTTCTCACTCGCGACAAACTTAATAAAATATTCGCAATTCTTATTAGATATTGTTATATTTCTTAGATATTTTGGCGCGCAGTAATAACGACGAAATTAAAGTAAATTTCATTTCGAAATTGCAGCGATTCGTATTTCGCGCATCGATGATTCCGTTGGAATCACTCTTCCGTGTACGCGAGTAGACATAAATTCGCAAAAATGAACAAAATACAATATTTCTGAAATGTTACACGTTGCGGAACAGAAAAACGCGGCGTTACCTATCACGGATATCGAGCTGCTTGATAAATGAGATTTCGACATCCTTGACTTACCAATAACAAATTCTATATGAATGAATGACTACAACACCTACTTGTAAGCTGAAATTTTCTGCACTTCGTGTACTTTACTGCTTACAAGGGGAGGGCCAACATATGTTCTCTCCGATTTTAATGAGCTTGATATATGTTGCAATACTACACCTCCCTTAATAATAGGTAAAACCATTCGACCATACGCTCAAGCATTCGCGAGAAAAATTTATTTAAAATTTTTCCACATGCGTATGTACCGAGTCGCTCACAAAATATCTCGCGAATGCTTGAGCGTATGGTCGAATGGTTTTACCTATTATTAAGGGAGGTGTAGTATTGCAACATATATCAAGCTCATTAAAATCGGAGAGAACATATGTTGGCCCTCCCCTTGTTAGTAAGTTTTTATATTGTATATATGTATACGTAAAATAATTGACACTATGACAGATTCACACATGTATCCACATACATATTTGCATGGATATTTGCATGGATAGCTTCATATCCAGGGAAATATTAGTACAATACATATATATTTCGTAAATATAAAATAGAATTCAAAATTGTTACTTATTATTTGTGAATAGAATATTATTTGATACTAATAGAAAATGTTGCGTAACCCACCCAACAATTCTTATAGAAAAGTTTACACGTAAATCGTATCTCTTAAAAATTTGTATCTAAAAATTTTAAGTACATATGAGCTATAATTTTCTCAATAAATGCAATTATGCTAAACAAGTATAATAAAGCAATTTTATATAATGTCAATAATATCTAATTAATTAAATTATTCTAATGAAAGATAACCAGAATGAGAATAATTAGAGAAAAAAGTAATTATATAATATATCAATGAAATAATTAAGATAAATTCAAGTAAAAATTTGTAGATATTTAAAGTTCAGTAGTAAGAATCAAGATGCGACTTGTGGGTAGGTTGCAACTTGATCGAGCGTGTATATCGATGGACATGAAGAGAGTTCAGTGGCGCAATGCCGGCTTTTCTCTCCTACCACTCCCTTCGTGACGACGATTTGCACACCGGGGTCGATCCAGCCGAGTGACCATACAGTTTCACTGGCTACGTTGCATTATGCTCCATAAGTTGTCGACGGTAACGACAATCGAAATCGTCTATTTTAGAGATTAATCTGCACATGACGTTAAGATGACTCGGCACGAGAACGCCGGACTTAATGGGCTATTCTGAAAAATAATTCGCGAATTGGGGCGGATCGATAAGCAGTACCTCTTGCTAGCGCGACCACAAGTCGTGGTGCATTATACTACGAATACGATTAATCCTTCGATCGACATAGAAAAGAGAGGGCAGAAGAGAGAAAGTTAAGGGAAAAATATTCGGAAAAATAACTTCCGATAAAAGGGGATAATTTTCTTTCGCAGCTTTACCTAATCACATCTTGTATAAATGAGAGGTGAGATGAAAATGAGAATCTCGATTTCAGAAGAATTCATCTTCCATTGCGGTGAGATAAACTCAGAGAGCATCGAAAACTTTTCATTAATATTGTTACCACTATTAAAATTCGAAAACTTAGTAGATTTACAATTAATCTGATAAAATGCTCTCAAGTAAAGAGACTCAAACATTTCCATTTCGTAACTTATTCCAATTTATATTTATGTTATATTATATTTACATTATATTTATATTCTAGCCTACAATCGTCTTTCGCGAATTAATTCACTGGAAACTAGATTTTATATATTTATTTATGTATCATTTATTAATTAATTGATTAAATAATGATTTTGATTTCTTTTTATAATTTTGAATTTCTCTATCAAAACATAATTGTGTGCAAAATCCGAATGTAATGTGTATATTCGCATTTTGTGGATATAATTATATTCTTCTATTAAACATAAATAATCTTCAACAAAGTATAAAAATTTTTAAGTTAATAAAGCGCAGCAAATTATTGAGACTTCAAGACTACTAAATCAGTTCTGTTCTATTCTTAGAAGATCGTCATTTTCTTCTTAACTATCTGTAAACGTGTCCGATAAGAATTACGAATCAAACGAATCACGACACAATTACATGTCGCGCGAAATGAAATGTTTCGTCTTACTTTCTGTACTGTCGATAACATCTCAATCGTACAAGAACTTTTTGTTCGTTAAAGGAGAAGAAAAGACGTGGCGTTCTATCATTAATGAGATTAAAGGATGAAACAAGCAAAGACATGTACTCATACAAAAGCAGGAACACGTTTTCTCTATTCTTTATCACTTTCAATTCTAATAATCTGTAACGTTTTGCAGATAAAAATGCACATAGCGTCAGAAACGTATTATAGTTGCGAGAGAAAATTCTACAAGTCGCAATTCTCAAGAATACGACTTTCCATGTTGTAATAATGTATACATATATGTTACACTATAAAAATTCTACTTTGCGCTTATTAGAAGACTAGCATTTAACCATAACGTATTTTACTTCTAAACACTTTTTTGTGATCAATCATTACAACGTAAATATTGCAACTGTTTTTAATTTATTTGTTTCTTCATTATTTATGAAGTTAAATAAAATATACTCTTTTTTCATTATTTTCCTGAGTTTCTCAACGAAAATATAGTTCTTTGTAAAATATAAATATTTCAATAAATATGTATGCGTGCCTGCGTGCGTGCGCGCGCGCGCTCGCGTGTGTGTGTGTGTACAGCGAACGTCAAAATCATGAAACGATCAAACATGTCGAAAACCGCGTTTTAACTTTTGGTTGATGATTTCAACAAATGTTTTAAGGCTAAAAAAATATATCAGCAAGTAGATCCTGATATGTCCATTAAAGATACATCAAGGTTAACTTGAAAATTTTAAATGCTTCTATTTCTTGTTATATATTCTTATAGCTAACTCCAAGCGCTTTCCAAAACATTCTGATGCCCATTTCTACCAAGGCAGATTACCTTTAATCCCGGTTTAACTTACTTTTTATCTTTTTCCAATTCCTGAAACTAGAAAAAGATAAAAAGTGAGTTAAACCGAGATCAAAGTTAATCTGCACTGGTAGAAATGGACATTATTCAGATTTTTTTAATGAAAAACTTTCCCAGATATGAATCTTCAAACTTTCAGTACTGTTGGCATTAGCATTAGCTAAAATCTACCGCGTGGTGCATATTCAGTCGAATTTACACTCTTTGTGTGCATGTGCGCGTGTCTGCATATATATACTGTGTAACAATTCAAAAATCAGGAATTTTGTACAGTTAATCCTGTAGAATAAATACTGTAGAGTTCATCAATTCTATAGTATTGTTGGGCCCGCTGGAGTATTTAATAACTCCAAACCCTTTCTATCTACGTGTATAAGTACATTGTATATGTCCGTAAAGATTTTAAACATTGCTATTTATTTTACCAGATACCATAATCAAATACGATATGTAAATTGGCATAAACGGTTTAAATTTCAAAACGACGCCGCGCCTTGCGCGGCATTAATGGATGTATTTCCGATCGATTCTTCACGATGACAAAAATGGGTGCGACAGATCGAACGTCGTGTAGGATAAGTTGACAATACCCACTGTGATTCCTACTATTGGATAGCTATTCGACTTTCATCCGATTTCTGTATTCAAAGAAAATTTGATCTCTCTTAATGATTGGGTAACATGGTGCTTTACTATATTTATGATAAAATTTCAATGTAACAAGACGAGATAATTTGTTCTCTCAGATCTTGTCCTCTCGTATTCATTTGCTCGAATATCGTCCCTTGAAAGTTACTACACGATATCCAGCGTAGTTCTTTTTAAATTAAATTACCTAGTGTTGTATTTCTTCTTAAAAATTAAAACAAAGTTAACAACTTAATTTTCCTTGAAAGAAATTAAAAAGAAGTTTAAATAAGATTTACAACTAATTTTTGAAACGACGAAAAGTGCTGGATAAAAAGAAAAGTATTTACAAAATGTTTTTAATTTTCTGTGCTGACGTATTACTCTCTCTTTCTTTTATTTAATTTTTAGAAATGCATTGTATAAGTTTTAGGCATGTTCGAAAATTAAATGCACTTTTATCATAATAAACTATTTGATATACAAAAACGCATCTTGTAATCGTTTCTCTGAATAAAAGCAGTCGATATGTTTCGCGTGAAGCTACGTAATTGAAAAACAAATTGTGAATACACCTGAAACCGTAAGCAAATTCCCAGCAAGCGTGACGAAAATATATGTATATCGATTTGAATATGATGTAATATTACGGCAAGACCCTTCTACACACACACAATGACATAAGTTCTAACCATTTTATTGCCTCATCCTGTATTTATATGTATATACAGGATAGCCAATATTAACTTTCACTTTGAGATTTCTCGTCAACTAACAATAAGACTTCCATTTAAAAAAGTTTTATACAAGCTTCATTAAAAATATATGCTTCATAAAAAATTTTCCATGTTTTTAGTGGCGCATGTTATGGTGTTAATGTCAATTCCAAATTTCCATTGGAAATGGTGGATTTTTATCCACAAAAATCATTCTTTTAAATAGAACAATTTTTCATATCCATATTTTACGTATCAAGATAATTTTATATTAATTTCTTCGTCAATCTCATTTTTCACTCTTTATAATTCTTGTCGAAAGTAAATTTTTTATCTTACAATTATTTTAGATTATTGATTATTTTATCATCACGGCTAAGTTGGTTAGAATTGAGAATTTAACAAGCTCGCAATATTTTAATGACTATATTCACATTAATATTAATTTTAATTGCATCGTACACGATCTATCCAGCTCACGAGAAATCACTGTTCATGTATAACTTCATTATAAAACGTTCTCGACCAAACTTTTTAATATCAATAACCAATTAGTTGATTATATCTTCCCTAAGAGAATCGAAAGCTTCCTAGAAACCAATGTACATACAAACAACTGATGGCCGATATAAACTCGCCAGAGAAATTAATCCTTTCCATTATAGGATTAAAAATAAGGTAATCTCTTTAGATAATACATATATAGGTATACTGAGTACTTGAAAAAGTATATTTGTTTAAATTTAACTGTAAAATATTCTTGAAGATTGCCTTACAAATCGTTGACGACTGTTCAGAACTGCTCTATCGCATTTGCGTACAAACTAATTGTAAGTTCAAACAATGGCAAACTACTTGCCTAATGAGATAGTTGATATCCACCCCATTCTCGGAGAATATAATCGTAATTACCCACGTGCTTCACGTATTTATGCCATAATTGATGTCATCTTTCCGATCGACACGTTATCAATGTTAAGAGACGTCGTAGATTTTTATAGTGCCATAGGCGAAGAAACAGAATCCAAACTAACAATAATCTTTTCATGATTTTATCACTGTATTAGGCATGGTTTATATCAATCCTAACATCAGTATAGAGATATGTATACAGTACGGTACGCCAAATAGAACAAGGACTTGGAATTCCAAGAGCTATTCATCCAAATACTACGATCTGCTCAATAACACTTGGTGCTACATTACACAATACATTGGTACAGGAATTTATCAAGGCAAATCGTAGAAACATACACAAAAGAGCTAAAATATAGTTGTGGCAGCTTTCCTTTACGAGATTGCTAATGTCGCTGCTACCGAATCTCTTTATCCGTTGGTTACTATTTTATCCGCACCTAATCTGTGCTAATCTTCAACAGTACCTATTTGCTCAAAACATTTTATAGTAGGTTTAACTGTTGCTTTAGATATTCCATGATTATTATTACGAAAAGTTTCATTAAACAATTGTGCTTCTCCGTAAGACCTTGTCCGATCACTTACTAGCGCATTACAGCAAATTTAGTTGTTGAGTATAATTGTAAAAAAATTGCCAAGATAAAATCGTGGTAATTACGCGAAAACTAACAGCGAAATCTACGCAGCTCAAAATAAAAAAAACGGAAGAAACATTTCTAACGATAAAACAATCATTTATCCAGTTTATGCCAAAAGTGTTTCGTCGTAAACAAGAAAATCCATGCAGCGCGATGTAAATCGCGCTGAACCTCGTGCCATAATCTGAGAATCGATAAAGTGATTCGGTTTCGATAAGACGAAGCTGTGCTCGACCGGAGGAAGAATGATATTCGATCGACCTTGGACCAAGCTCCGCCTAAAGCGGAATACTTGGCCAACTGATGCATGCAATAGCGCATAAAACCTTTATGAGATTTGTCGATCGAAACAAATCAACCTTATTGTGGACATAATCAATTACAAAGGACTAATCAATTATACATTATATTCGCCAGATGTAGCGATAAGGACAATAAAAAAAAAGATTTTAATTAGCTCAACTTCTTACAGATAATGTTATAGATTTAAAAAAAACCCTTAGTTTTCAAATCACCAAAAAGCTATATGATTAATGATGTAAAGAAATATCTGCCAATTATAACACACTCTATTTAAAAACAAAAGCTAAATTATATACCAAAAGAATAGGATAAAAAAGAGAAGTGTGCATAAAAACGTTAAATATTCAGGGATTTTTAAATATAGAAATCTCATATTGCATTTATATCTGACAGGCATTTGTTTCCTATTTCCCATTTGTATTTTTAATTTGTATTTTTATTTATACAACACGTGTAAAAAATTGGCAATTTGATTTTTGTTTCGCAATTTTCAAATTTGATGTTTTAATTGGATTAATAGCGAAGATTGGGGGAATTGAAAAAGACCAAGTTATAAGAAAACCAAGAATGCTCTTACAATTAGCCTATTTATATACCTCTTCAAAATCATCAAGACAGAAATAAGGCATAATAAGTTTTGCTTGCCTACTTCCCTCGAGCACCTTTCACAATCCACCATTACAAAAGTCTGCCCTCAATTTTCTCCACTGCTAATCGTTCTCGCTATTCTCTCAATATTTCAGGACAATGACTCACCAAAGTAATTACATTCATTGTCTCCCTGTCTCATTAGCAAATATAAACGAGCCAAGATATTCTTGCTTTCGACAAAATATTGCTAACAAATAAATTAAACTTTGAGAGATCACGTTATCACATTATTATAAAAGATTCACTTTTCTCTCTGGTGTATTAAAAACGTTAATTTTATAACTGAGAAATTCATTTTGATTCCATAAATAAATATAATTTCCATGGGTCTATTCAAGTTAAAATTATTGCTTGAAAGTTTAATTACTGCGTAAATTGAATTAAATTGTTAATTAGACTCAAGTTTTTTATAAAAATTGAAATCAATGAAAAATTCGCAATAAGAAAACGCAAAGATATTCTGCGTAAAAATAAAATAGATATAAATAAAAATTGAATTAAAACTAACCATCTCTTCCTAAGAGTCGCACTATATCGAGTGCAAGTGCCCTTCCTCGAATCGCTTACGGATTTATGAGACTAGCGAACAAACAGGCACTACAAGGCGATCGTTTCGATCAATGTAGTCTTTTTTTCGATTAATTGTACCATTCGAGAATTATAAAATCTCCAGTTTGCTACACGAACTAATCGGAACATTATCGGTTATGCTTTTCTGCACGATTTCTATAACTCAAAATTGGTTTTTTCTTATCAAATATGTTGCAACGTAATTACCGATTAAAAATAAAAAAATTAGCAAAAGGGAAATCGATATTAAAACGATATTCTTTACTTAATTTTGAAGGATTTGCTTAATAAATTTATGGGATTTGCTTCGGTAGAAATGTAATCTAATTTATACAATTTACAGGTACACAGATATACGGTGTATATGTATATTTGAGATTTAAATATGTGCACTCGGTTATTTGTATTAGAGTGCAGGGCACAATGAGATATTTTGAGTTTCGATGATATAAAAACGATTAAAATTTTACTCCATTCCTCATTGTAAATGAAAGTGCGCGCAAAAGTACCTAACAACCAAGAACGAGATACTACTACCACCTTCTTCTCCCCCCCCCCCAAGTATCTATTTTAATCGAAGACACTAAATACTAATTTGCGGGAAATCGAGATGTGCGCACCGCAATTATGGTTCCTCGATTCTCTCACCTTGTCAATCGGCATTGAAGGGCACGCACGGCAGAGGTTCCAAAATGAACCAATCATGAGGCCGCAGTGTGTGAGGCAGTGGGACAGTAGTAATGACACACAGTCGCTGCGTTAGCGAGCGATGCAGCGGGGGCCGGCCGTTTCTTGACCGGCGATGACGGATACGGTGCCGTCAGCAGGCCAGGATCGCAGGCGTTGTGCCGAGGAGGAGGACGTGGCTCCTCGGCGTCGATCACGGGCAATACACCACTATACGTATTCTCGTCTTCGACCACCTCTCACTAGCACAACACCACCCTCTTCTCAGCCTTCAAGGCAGTGTTCGTAAGCGGCGCTCGGGCTTAGGCTCGGGCTCCGAATTGCTCCCTCTGCGTATACGCGTCTTGATGTATATTGTGTCAAATACGCGCATATAAAGCGGTGCAGATATTATATCAAGGTGGATATTATATGTATACTGCATATCGACTGATCTTTTTCGCAAGGTAGTATCTCGATTTTACGCAATTTCTGGTTTTTGCGCTTAAACTCTGGGCCAGAGTGAGCGTTTAAGCCAATATGTACGTATACTTTTAAATATATTTTATTTTTATATATATATCTACACCACCTTATAACATACATAGGTATGTATGTATGTATGTGTGTGTGTACATGGTGAGTTAGCAAAACTTTCCACTCGTTTTTTTTGTAATCAACCGATTTATGTAAAACATGCAGAAGCATAGCATTAATCTTGTTTTTAAGGAAAAACATATACTCAATTGCAATAAAATTAGATCTCTTGATGAGCTACTCCCTCAAAAATATTAACTGACAATAGGAGTCGAGTGACATATCTTTTAATACTCTTTACAGCTATTATTTTAATTGGATTTAAAAGTCGAATGTCGAAGTCTTAAATATTTAAAAATTGGAAATTTGGAATAAATCCGATTTAGTTTACTTGTAAGAGACGCATTTGTTTTTGTTATATTTTTTCTTTGAGGACAAAAAATAAAAGGTGAGTAAAAGCAGGTATGCAAATGCACCGCAGAAAGGCGCGTTAACAAAGGAACGCCAAATTAAATTTTAAAAAATCAATTGTCTATTCCTAACACCAATTAAATACGTTAATTTTTGTCGGATTTAATTTTTTCAACATGCGTATTGAATCAGGTAAAATGAGTACATCAATTTAGAAAAATAAAAGCATAATTTTTTCCACCTAACTAAAATTTAATTCTGAAAATTTTCTATTTTGTTTAAAACTACTTTCTTGGTTTGTCATTTAAAATATTGGGAAATGAAAATACTGAGAGAGAGAGAGAGAGAGAGAGAGAGAGAGAGAGAGAGAGAGAGAAAGGGGCAACAAAATCCTTTTTTAAATAACTAGAATATACGTATATAATTAAATGATTCAAATAAAATATCCCTAACTATATTACCACAAGAAAAGACTTATATCGATTTCTTTACGACGAAGTTTAATTTAAACACATTTCCTTACGGTTTTTTAATATCTAAAATTTCCACGCGTATTTCTTGAGAAACATTCAAAACAAGACACAATTGTAATAAGAACTGAAAGGCCTTTATAAACAATATGTAATTTCTTTTCTATTAACATTTAAAAAAATTTTAATTTTTAATTCACTTACAATTAAAAATTTTTTTAATGGCGATAAAAGGGTAGGTGTCCTAATCACAAAGATGAAGTAATGTGATAAAATTTATCACAATTATACACCAAGAGCAAAGTTTTTCAACACATTCGTACAAATTAGCTGGTTACAAAAGAACAGTGGCAGAAAGTTTTCATTGGCTCACCCTGTATATCTATGCATGCATATGTATGTGCATGAAAAATGTGTATGTGTGTATATTTAAAAAGTATAATATCCGTACGTGAAAGGTCAACTGTCGTAACTTTCGTTTAGCAAATTTATACAGAAGAGCCGAAATTAACTTGCACTTCTATGCGTTGTCTTTTTATAACATTTTTCTAAAGTGTGTTTGAAAATACTGTTTGCTTTCAAACATCTATTCCTTCTACAGATACGATTGTCACTGAAATCACTAGGAAAGTCTCAAAATCGATAATTTTGTAGTTACAACAGTTTACTCTCTTTCTCTACCTTCTCAGGTATACATATTTTAACGTGTATTATTACGTTACACGCATTCGTACAATGCCATATAATACATCAAGCCCGTTTTAGATGAACTACACATAATTTAGACTTCAGGATAAAATACTTAATAATTTTAACCATCGATATAATTTTAACTAATAGCATGAACTGCGCACATTCCCTAATTTATTATATAAAAAGGGTACTCATAAATAATGAGTAAAATAGCAAGTAGCGGTTGTCTCTCCTATCTCTATTACACAAGTGTTACGGTTCTGACTGAAAAGAACACACAAAATCGGTCGCTTCCGTCTTTCTTTTACATTGAGACACACTTTCCACTTGCGTCGTGCAGTTCATACATACCATAGATCGATGACTTAAAAACAATATGTATTTTGCGATATACATATATCATATATCTTCATATATGTTTTGTTATATGAAAAAATTGTGTGAGATAAATTTAATCTGAGTTGCAATATGAGTTATAGCTCGTCTGAAGCAAGTTTTATGTATAATATAATTACAATGAAATTGTACAATATATGTATACATATAATATTTATATTGAATATTTCTGAACGGGTATGTGTGATTCTTCACAGACTATCTGAATAATTCTTCTAAATTTGGATAAATATATGAAACTGTTAAGGAAAGGCTTTTTCGTAATATAAAATGCTTCCTTTTGCTTCTCTTCTATTTACAAAATGTAGAAAAAAATTTTTCTTGTAAAACAAATGTTTACCTTAGAAACATCCAAGTATTGATCCCGAATCAAAATTTCTTTTGCATTTACATTTCACCTTTAAAATTATACGAATAATGTCTGCAATATTTTCTCATATATTTCAATCTAGAAGATTTTCAGATATTTTGTTGGACGTCTGGCTATAAAGAGTTATAAAGGGCATGTGTAAAAGCGGTAGCGCCGATGTATGCATGCGTATGCGTGATTGTATGTACATGTATATGAATGGAAGACAAATGCCAGAGCATTCGCGTATACGGTCGATCCAGCGGATTTCTCCGACGAAAAAGAAAATCGCAAAATGGATCCCGATATTCAGGTTAAGGTTGGCATCACGCTGTATCCAGCATGTTAAAAATGATCAGAATACGACTGTACACGTCGAAAGCGTCGATAACGGAAAAGCGAGATGATAGAAATGGCAAAGCGATAAAGCGGAGATCTCGTCATAAGACGCACGTGAGATGGATCATAAATCGAATCGAAAATGTGGTCGGCAGAATAAGTGGCTCGAAACAAATCATCCTGAAGTCCTCGAAGAATCCGAACTCGCTAACTGACGATTGTGCAATACATTTGCAAAAAATTCATAAGTTATATATTTATTTGTAATATTTTGAGAAAACTGATTTAAAGAGAAAGTATAAGAAATGGTAGAAACATGTTTAATAATATCTAATAGAATAGAAGCATATTAAAATATGCGAAAAAAATTCTTTATGTAGTACTTAGAGTATAAAAAATAATATTAATCCATCAATCCAATTAATCTAATAATAATCATTCTAGGAGACGATATTCTAGATTAACTAGAATCACATGATTTATTCTCTCGTCAAGAATGATGTAACGCGAATTATGATGAATATTAAAATAACGGCAAAGTAACAGTCCGAAAGCAATTATGTACATTTCTAATAGGAATAAGAGTGCGAAAGAAAAAAATGAAGGAATAAGTAGTTTTCACACTTTGTTCGACACCGTCGTCGATGTCGCAGAAACGAGAAAAGAGTACACTAGGAAAAATAATTTTGTGTCCTCAACAAAACAGTTTAGTTTTTTAAAGAACAAAATCATTTGGTTCAGAGAACAAAATGTTTTGTTGCATAAAACAAGATATTTGGTAACTGTAAAAAATTACTTCAACTAAACTGTTTTGTTGAAGACACAAAATTATTTTTCCTAGTGTACAATTCAGAAACAATTGACAGTAATAATTAGTGGATATTTTGACTTCTATATGAGTCATCTTCAGCGCAATAAATATTCATTCTCACGATTTTCGTTAGACTAAATGATAGGTGGCTTTAGATTTTTTAGTCGAAAAGCAAGAAAGAAATTGATGTGTATCTTTTGACCAAGTGATCATAGTCAACTGCTCCAGAAACATACGAATCGCAGATCGAGGCCAGTCGGAAAAATCCGCAAATACATTCTAAAGTACATTCTAAAGACCAGTACAATTAAGATGTTAAAAACATCAAATTTGGTTGACCGTATCTGGCAATTTTTATGTTTGGGACTCGCTACGTTTCGACCATGGATTTTGGTCCTTTTCAAGCGATCTGACTATACAAAGTACAATGGTACAACATTCAGAAACAATTAGACCATACAAGTGCTTGATGTTGTTAATTATTGCTGGCAACCCTGAAGATTATTCTTGTTTAAGATATTAAGAGG
>NW_011967236.1:113217-120065 GCF_000949405.1 Vollenhovia emeryi | reverse complement strand
TTTAGCATCCCCTTAAAGTTGAAAAGGTGAAATTGATTAACTGTGTCGGACAACTCATGAACATAGACCCCATATACCAGAGATCTCGCATACCCGAAAGATTTCTTGATAGATATCAAGAATCCACTTAATGTTACAACATCAAATATCACGTTAGAAGATAAAAAAATGCAAAAAATATCAATGACGACACACTACTAGAGCCAAGGTCATCGACTACGATTGCGCATGTGGAGATTAACTAAGAAGAACAAAGATGGTCACTTTTAAACTGCACGACCGACCAAAGTTATTCATTGCCTGTCCAATGAAATTCATAGGAAACTCGGTGAATTTTGTTTAGACGAAATCGAACGGACTGATATGCAATGCGTGAGGGCTAAAACAGAACGTCGCCGGGGATCCTCGATGGGCAATTTCGTCGGCGAAAGAAGTGGCTAAGAACGAGATGGATTGGGAAGTGGAGCGGCCGGCCTTTTCCTGGTTTTACTACTTCATCATCTCCGTCCTGAGAAGCTTCCTGCTTGCCAAGCGCATGGAACTTCCTCTTTGCCGTGAATGCTCTCTCTCTCTCTCTCTTCCTCCCTCCCTCTCTCCATCCCTCCATCCCTCTCTCTCTCTCCCTCCCTCCCTTCCTCCCTCCCTTCCTTTCTCCTCCCTCTCTCTCTATCTTTTTCTCTCTCCCAGCTCCTTCCTTTATCACATTTTTCTCTTTTCTGCGTTTATCCCAATGTCTCGAATCTAGTCAAAGCTTCTTCATCGCGCACCTGTCAATTCACCGGCTCGCATATGTGCGCACCAATAGAGGCACAAGTATCTTTAGACAGATATTCATGGCATCTTCGATGAAAGAAGGCGTATTAACGAATATGACGCACCGACACGACATCGACTAGCACTAATACTGTTTAATTAAATTTTCTCGATGTCTTCACGCTATATAGATAACGGCCACACAACGAAGGGAGACTCGCACACTGTACATCAGCGAGCGAGTGGGTGACACGCGCCGGTAGCGGACACGTTAACATGTCGTATAACGTGAGCGTGTAAATTAATAATGGGAGAGAAATACGGCGCTAGAAACGAGACAGGGGGTGGGAGGGGGGGGAAGGGAAAGAAAGACGGATCAGAATAGAGATGGGCCTAATATGTAACATTATATATGTTTATGCGGGTGTGCTTATGCGTTTTGCGTGCTTGCGCGTGTATACGCGTGTGCATGTGTAATTGTATGCGCGTGTATTGGCACCTAGGTGACACCCCGGACACGTACGGACAACGTTCGCGAGACGGAGGACAGAGCGAGAACGGAATCGTGAGAGGCACTGCTGGTCCCACTGTCGCCACACCGACGTTGCGTAAAGCGCCGTGTCGCCGGCAAGACGGCCCGCGGGACGATAGGAGGGATTGCCGCTGGCAGGCGCAGGCGTCAAGCCAGAGTCGAGACCCGGGTCGATAGTCCGCAACGTCGTTCCTCCCTTGCCGGCCGGCTGGCACTATTCGCTGGCACTTTCTCTCTCTTTCTCTCTCTCTCTCTCTCTCTCTCTCTCTCTCTCTTCATCCCTCCCTCACCCTCCCTCTCCCTCCCACCCCCTCACTCTCTCTCTTTCGCTCACTCTCTTCGTCTCTCTTTCTCTCCGTGCTGCTGCCACCGCATCGCTAAATTCCACGCAGTGGCGAACCGGCGATCTGGGGTGCGCGAAACCTCGAGGCGCAGAAATTCGATTCACACTTTTCAAGGATTCATCAATCATTGACGTAGCGGTACTCTTTTTAATACCGAAAAAATTCCCCGGTGATTTAAAAGATTAAAAAAAACCGACCTATATAATTATCCGGTGAGTTCGATTTCTCTCTTGTTCCTTTTTGTATCCTCTCTTATGTATCGATTATCGAGCGTGTAACATTTCGCTTGCGCAAAATTTAATTCAAAATTCCTCATTTGAATCTTGAGATTTCGATTGTGCATTGTGGTAAAACTTCAGTTGGTTCTTCGTCGCGTTGCAGGATTAGGATTAAAAGAGATATCAATCAAGATGCAGTCAATGAGCGTTATTAAAATCGATTATTATAGACAAATGAGCCTAGATAGAGTAGCAACATCAGTCGGCTACGGCTCCGAGATACCACAATTCGTTATCGACTTCTTCATCCTCTCCAAGTCTCTCTCATCGCTCTCTCGTATCACGGTTGCGTTCATTTTAATACATTTCAATATGTGCTATATGCCCTCCTCTCCTTTCCCTCCCGCTTTCACTTTTCCTCGCCCACTTTTTCGCTCTTGCAATTCCCTCCTTCGTTTTGCAATTACCATTTGGTCTAGCATCTATTTTCTAGGCAACTCTTTTCGCTTGCCTGCCCATATTCCGCCATCTCATACACACACCCCCCCGCGCGCGTGCACGTTAGTCGACGTGGAAGTAGTTCCGAATTGTTGGAATCCACGTTGGAAAGGTAGCAGTTCAAGTTTCTTGCGGTAATTCTTAGTTTCGCCAGTCGCTTTCAAGTCTTATATTCGATAGAGTCGCCTAATGCTCGCACACACACATTCCGACTTCCTTTCTTCCCAACTTATCCCTTTAGTTTTAATCTCGCTAGTGTACACTGACAATGCTTGCCTAGTGTCAAGCCATAAAGATAAATCTGAAGGAGACACCGCGAAATTGTCTAATACTCAAGAAGCGCCACTTGATGGGATTTGTGTTAAAGAAAATTTAACTTTAGATCAAGATATGTATACTTCTCAATTTTGTCATTGATTATATCCCGAAAATCTTATTCGTCGTTACGCGTTCCTCATTCTGACGACATTTGGATACATTGTATTTAATAATTAATGTAGAAAATTTAATTTTCCCTTCCCTTTCATTTATAACGAATCTAAATTAATACATTAAAAATTATTCTACCCAGTTTTCTTCAGCTTCTTTCAACAACTTTATCATCCATTTCATTATCATTTTTGTATACGAGAACATTAAAATGTAAATGTACAGTGGCGGACAAAATGGTTGCGACACTTTTTTTTTAATGAGGAATATTTTGTTAGATGGCCATTCCGAGACCACTTTGAACGTTTCCAATCTATTTTTCTAGTAAAATTTTCCTCAAAGAAAATGGTTTGGGACATAAACCTGAATCTATCATAAACGCCCGTTCCTAAACTCATTTAAAAAAAGTGTCGCAACCATGCTGTCCATCACTGTACCGCACGCACGCACAAGCACATACGCATTTCCATTTTGTTATCAATGATCGTGCAATTTACATGTTAGTTTCTTTACTAGTCATCACGACTGATTATTACTTTTGCATTTCATTGCCCCCTTTAATTTCTTTTGTATCAACTCTTTTCCTTTCGCGGTATACACGTCATCCCTAGTTTTATATCAAACGATGCTATCGCTGTGATACTATTGCGATGCCAAGTACATAAAAGACAATTGCCGGATGTACTAGGTGCCGGTCATGTAACTATGGCACTGCGTCATCAATGCTCTACTTGCACATAACTGTATCTGGAATTGTTGTTTTGACAAATTTTGGATCTTAATGTCTCAGAAATAAAAACCACAATAAAAATATCTATTGATGTCTATTGATATTTTTATTATACATTGTATAATATACTCGGCAAATTTTCGTTTATCGTCATTCCGAGTGAAATTGCAGTCAATCCCGTGATTGTTCGTGAAAAGCGTCACTTCGACAATATCAGATTCAGTTACGGTATATACGCATAAATGTAAAATAATTTCTCCCTCAAGGAATACTTAATAAAACATTATTTCAGGTTCTTCCATTTCACGTACGTACATTAGAAATCACCGATGCCTTCTCATATGAATTTAGACACGTGTAAAATACGTATACATTTTCCATATATGTATGTGTATAAATGTGCAAATGCATAAATGTGTTGATACGTGCACAAATTCATGTGGAAAGGTGTCAGTGATTCCTAGTGTACATACATATGCACGTATGCACGTACATACGCACAGGTACATATGCAAAGGGTTTGACAATTTCTGATTTTTCACGCAAAAATTATTATATATGAAAAAAACAATAATAAAAAATGTTTCGCAATAAATTTAGAATAAAATATTTAGACACTAGCACCCTGTCACGGCTTTTAGTCCTTTATTCCTTCAAATTTGTGTTTATCACATTTGAGCCATGCGAATTTTATTAATTTAATAATAAGTGATTATATATTATATTTTATGAATACCAAATTTTATTATTATATTATATCGCGAGATATATATATGTATACATATATACAGGGTGTTAAAAAAAGTTTAGATAGTACTGATATTATAACTTTATTTACGGAGTTATAAACAGTCGGGAATTTTTGAAAGAATTCACAATTCTGTGGTACGAAGGTGTGAAGCACCTGGCGTGTGGAAACGGGAGGACATGTAGAAAACCTTTTGTAAACTTTGGAGTTTGAATTCTTTTTCTTCTTCTGAATGAGTAAAATTTACTTTAACCACAATACAAAAATTGTTCATAATTACGAAAATATTAATTTTCCGACGTACGTTTATCGGGATTTTTAGCTCTATTTCGTGAGTACTATCTATTTTTAAAGTCCTGGATCCTCTTTTTAACACCTTGTATAGATTAATTATGTCAATTTATTATGGTTATTATTAAGCTAGTGCTACAGCCTAATCGAGCCTTGCCTTCCACAATTATGTCAATTTATCAAGTTTAAAATTTTTGACAAATACAATAAAAACTGTCTCTTTCTAAGGGGACAGTTAGAAAGAGACAAAGCTACTCACTCTTTTAGCATTTTCACTATAGTGTGAGATACAGAATTGACCGCACGATTTACGACATAGTTTATTTAAAAAACTTGCATTGCTAAACCAAATTGCTTTAATTATATTATGAAAGCTTCCTTAACGCTGTTCATTTTTTAATTTCAAAGAGAATTTGCACAATTTGGGACGTACAATAACTGACAATGAAGCATACTGCGATAAATAAGGTTTCTTATGTTTGGAGTAAGTATTTGGATCATTTTTTTCAGTAAAACCTTTGTTGCCCGGCAGTGGCGTAACTACCACCCGGGAAGCCCTGGCACGGTCTGGGGGCCCCAGCTTAGAAGGGCCCCCTAAATATTCTGGACTGTTACGGTCGAAAGAATTGGTCCCAAGCCCGTATAAGAAAAAAGGAGGGAGTTTTGTGTGAGCTATAGATTACTTACAGATAGCTAGATCAATGACAAATCTTGACTTAATCTTCTGTTCTATCCGTTTTTGTTGTCAAAAATAGGGGTTTCGTTTCCATTTGAAAATTTCAAGTTGACCTTCTAATGATCCCTAAATTTGACCCCTATATAAAGGGCCCTATTCAATTTTTGCCCGGGGGCCCCCAACATTGTAGTTACGCCACTGTTGCCCGGGATTTCCGGTTTTTCATTTTGAACTATTGTTGCTGTCTGTAGCACGGCCCCATCAAACGATAACTCACGCAAAACTATCAAAAATACTTGTCTTGGCAACTTTAACGGAGGTTTTCGCGAAACTTGACGCGATACGCCATTTTTACGGCCAGATTCGTTTTAAGCGAAAAATTCTTCAGAAAATACATTTCATTTATAAGTTTATGGAAAATCTTCTTTCAGCATTAGAACCAAAATATAGGCAAATTGATAATGTAACACATGCAAAGTATGACTAAAGTCAATTCTTTTTAAATGTTGTTAATAGTACGTTAAAGATCAATTTTCTTTCTTTTTTTTCAACACAAAGATGTCATGGAATTGGAAGCTTTGCTATTATATAGACAGGTACTAGCCCAGAATCATTTAAAAACCTTATACAGAAGACGAATTCGTAAAACCTTATTCGAATTCAGCAGGAAGAAGACGAATTGGGTTCACTCCCATTCGGCGCTCTCTTTGACAGAAAATCGAAATAATTTTGCTACTCTGTCGTGCATTTGCGAGATAGTATCTTTAGCAAGCCCTTTGCTATTCCGTTCTTGTCCCGTATATGCTCCTATCTACGTTTTCTTTCTACGGCTTCCTCTTCCGTGTTTGCATCTCCGTTGCTTCCTGTCCATCGTTCGTTGTGCTCGTCACGTATCCGGCGCCACGACGTCGAGCCAGCGGCGTCGGCGACACGCCGCCGCGCCGGTGTGCTCTCAGCAACCGGATCGGGTCGTCGCGATAGGTACATTCAGAATCGAACCACGTGACGAACCTCGTGACAACGAGAGAGAGAAAGAGGGAAACGCGAAATAAAATTTTTCATAAAGTTGAATTTTCTAATATAAATTTTTCTGTTTGCAACGCGCGTAATACAACGAAGATGCGAGCATATAAGTGAACGTATAGTTGGTTACTTTATGCCTCTGCATTTTCACAGTTTCCCACTATTTAGGGGCTGAATTATAAATAGCATATGATGCATATTTTCTGAGAGGTAGACACTGCTAACAACAAAACGCGCCACTTATTAATTTTTCGATGACAAAAATCGATAGAACTCTGCGGGGGCTACCGGGAACTCTCAACAGAACTGCCGGAACTGTTCAAAAATTTTTTCGAGTCTTATAAGACAGAAACTGTCACCTTGCCATTAGGATTTTTGATGGAACTCTGAGGGGGCTACCGGGAACTCTCAACAGAACTGCCGGAACTGTTCAAAAATTTTTTCGAGTCTTATAAGACAGAAACTGACACCTAAAATCGCCCATAACTTTTTCCCCTTTGATCACACAGACTTTTGCCATTAGGATTTTCGATAGAACTCTGCGGGGGCTACCGGGAACTCTCAACAGAACTGCCGGAACTATGCGATTTTAGGTGTCAGTTTTTT
>NW_011967236.1:100535-109263 GCF_000949405.1 Vollenhovia emeryi | reverse complement strand
AAATGCCTTTATTACTGTCAAATTTATGTTTAACATTTTTGGAGGATGTTAGATATATTATTTTCTCTCCGATATTCATCATGCGCGAAACACCGTTTCGCGTTTCACATTAATGCACCCACGTGAATGCCGCGCTTCGCGCTCGTCACCGGCACATTACGCCTGATTTCCGCTTCCGTCCTCCGCAGCCGCGGTCGCGCGAACGTAAAATAATACCTGCTCGATTTATGATTTACATCATATGGTTGAAATAACAGCGCGATAAGCAGTTACGTTTGAATATATCGTATTTAATAATAAGTGAAAAGTATCAAAATTAAAATTAATTGTGTTTAAAACGCAAAATTTAATGGCTCAGCCGGAATTCTCGGTTTTTTATATAAACTTTACTGGTCGCGTAATATCAAGTACAAGTACAAATTTAATCGAAAAAAATAAATTGCTAATTAGATGACACGTAGTTTCGTACGTAGAAATAAAAAACAGACAATTCGTTGACAGATCTCCGCGTTTGATCCTCGGCTCTCATCCCGTACACGTTTCGGTTTATGAGAGATTCATAAAGAATAAGCATTGAATGAAGGATCATGTATTTGCGGTAATACATGCATAGATTGTCAACTCTAAATCTGATTCACGATATTGATCTGTTATAGAAAAATTAGATAAAAACGAAAAGTTTTCAATTCTGAGACAAAAGTAGCATTGTCTCGTGTTTCAATGAATCTAAAAATTATAAACATCGTTTATTCGGAATTTGTTGTATTTCTCATTTAATTTAGACTGTTGGTTAAAAAGAACTCAGGTTGAAGTTAGTTCTGACATATGTAATCATGAATGTTATATCAGAAAAATACATAAAAATATTGTAATAAAGCAATATCATATTCAGAAATAATAAAGCAATATCATATTACGCTTATTATCTAAAATTATTAATTACACAATCTGATTACGTTACTGCATGGACAACATTTGCGTTTATTAGCTCGTATTAATCCAAATCCCATTTAAAGCAAATTGCTAATTTAGCTTAATAATTTTACTAAAGTATGAAATTCTCTTCTCGATATATTTTTCGTCTTGTCTCGTATTAAAAAATATAAGAGAATATAAGAAAAAAGGACTGAAACGTTTAATATTCTTGTGGATCTTCGTATAACATTTGCCTTATTCTTAGTACATGCTAGCTATTCTTTTGAATATATGAATTATTTATACAACAGTATAAAATAAACGAATCTTGATTAAATAGAACAAAAAATTAATGATTGATTCAATAATTGAATTAAATAAGAGAAATACAACAGATTTTGCGACTAAATTAGGCGAAAGAATGGTTGCGGAAGAAATTGCTCTCACTCTTTTGTTTTCGCCGAATCAGCAGTATCCTTTTATTTTTGAATCAATACGCGGATTTTTCGAGCAACTTTATCTTATACATATTTATTATATATTCTCGAGGAGCTCTTGTCTTTCAAAAAAATCTTCTCGATCCAATAAATTTAATTTCCGTCAAGAGGCAATGCAACAACTTCCTTTTAAATAATTTTTGTCTAAATATTAGTTAAAACTATAAAATTTATACGTATATCGAGTCAATTTTCTCTTAAAATTTATCATGAAAATCATGTCATCGTGAAACAACACGGCATTTTGAAGAACTTTACGAGTTCTTTGAAATTTTACCATACATTTTACTAGTAAAATATACATATACTAACAATAAATATAATGACTAATGAAATGTATGGTAAAATTTCAAAAACTCATAAACTTTTTCGAAATGCCGTGTCACGATTACATAATTTTCAGGATAAATTAAAAAAAAACTTTTTTCCGTATATTCATAAACGTGCATGCAGATTTTCCAAGAGAATATAATAAACATTATCTGTACAATTAAAAATTGATATCGTTTTCTTAATAATAAAAGATATGCAGTTTTTAAATTGTAACTATTTGTATAATTATTGGAGTCTTTTATTTTGTGCCCCTCTTAATCATATAACTTTTTTATTGTTACCACCATATCCAACTTATCACAAGTGGGAGAATATTTACGGGAAACGTATTTTCTTATGAATCAAACTAATAATATTTAAAAAATTGTGATTACATTTAGAGAGATATTAATTTTTAAATTATTATTATATAAATCTAGTTACTGCTCAAGTTTTGCACTCGTGCTTGTCTGTTTCTTGCAAAAATATTTTTTATTTAATACACTCGTTCTCTTTTAAACTTTTGGTTTTAATGTGATTTATTTGTCTCCGCTAAAAACGATAGAGTTAATTCTTATTTATTGTACTGGATTTTTTTGTGGTTTCATTAATTTTATATGTCATTAAATTATTTGTTTCTTAATTGTTATTTATTGGAGAGAAGAAGATGCGTTTGGCGCGTTATACTTGCATTTTTAATTTGTTTTATAAGCAAATTTTAATAAAAGTAGAACTGACAACAGGCCTATTTATTTTAATTATATCTTTTTGGATTTAAAGTAAATTAGTGCATTTTCAGGATTTTGTTGTAAAAGATTAGCAAGTAAATCAAATAAACCGAAACAGTTTGTACAATTTTTCGCGCTTGTAGCCACACTTTTAAATATTTTTTAATACTGCACTTCTTCCCTTCTCTCACCTATTGTTTCTCCCTTTCACTCTCACCCCCATTTCCTCCCCCTTTCACTAACTGTCTCTCTCTCTATTTATATGAAAAGACATTTATATATTTAGTCTTTCATTTAAAAAAAAAGAGAAAAAAGGATGCAAAGTACAGAAAGTGCAAAAGGAATTAATAGAAAGCTTGCAAGCAAGGGGGATGCGCTTTCCTCCTCGCGCAGTTACGGTGACCGAGTCACACCGCTCGGGGTCAATAACATTAGATATTCCCCTAGAAAGCGACCCTAACCTTTGGTTAGCGAAAAGCGTGTCTTTATTCCCATATCCCGCAACGGGGTAAATTAGTCACGCGAAATGCCAGATACTCGACGAGGGGTGGATCGTGCCGTGGCAATTCCTGGAACGATCGATCGATAGTCGTATGGATCGTTGACGTCCAAGTGGACGCGAGGCGCGTCCCTTTTTATACATGGCCGTTCGATTCGTGTCATATTTTCTTGTTTCCTTTTTCCTTTTAATTCACACTCACCAGATATTGCGCGTAATGTTTATGCTTAACGAAGGGAGAGGAGCGTTTCTTCTTCTTGCTGGCGTTAGCGGTGGCAGAAGTGGTGTAGAGCTTGTCGCCGGACTTCTCCTTACGGGGCGTTGATAGGTTCGACTTGTTCGCGGGCATCGTTTACCCCGAATCGATTTACCGTCGACTGGCGGCCGCGTACGGCGAGTCGCACAAGGTGTCAGGGATGATCACTGAGAACGAGCTCTTTAGCGGTCCAGCGGTGAGGGAAAAGCGACGATTGATAACACGGACCGAAACTTTCCCCACTCTGTCCTACTCCACTCTATACAGGCTTCACGCAGAGGTACACGTGCGCGTCACTGTATGCGCGCTTATGGTGCACGTTCGGCTATGTACGGCCGTGCTCGGTTCGAAGCTACCGCGCTTGTCGTCAAGACTGCCGTTCGATGGACCGCCAAGTCGTTTGAATTTTCTGTCGCTACAGAATCCAGGAGGCGACGAGAGATCGAACAATTTTGTGTATTTAAATGCACATATTGGTGTTACGTGTTACGTTGAATGTAGACGATTTAATTTAGAAAGGAAGTAAATTAATAAATTATTCTGCACTAGACGTTTAGTTGTTTTTTTAAGTAAACTTTCGTTGCTTTTAGCTAGAAATCACTGTCAGATCGTAACTTTACGTTGGGAAAAAAGTTTGCTTCTTCTAACACAGAGAATTTTGTACCGTGCGTTTTGTATGCGCGAATTCTGGAACATCCTGTATAATAAGGAGATGTATCGCTAACAGCACGTGATATCGTTTGGATGTTCTATTCTAATACTTTAAATATGTATGCACGTACCACATGTAATATATTACTTTGAGACAATCTCTTGTAAAATTTATTTCCCCCCTATTTATTTTTACTAAAAAATATATAAATTAAACAAAAATCTTAGTAAAAACACCAACTAACAGTTAAGTATAATATCGATATGCATTATAATTTTCTACTCGGCAATATAACTGTGAGGATCTATCCGTACATAATGTTTGATACAAATATGAATTATAATTACTCATACTAGATCTTAGAAATGATTACGAGTCCGTCTCTGACCTGATTAAAAAATGTATGAAAATACTAATTCACTGTTAAATCAGTTCAGAAATATGATGGTAAGCATTTAAATTTAATATGATTAAAAAATCCTAGTTAACATGTCATTTCAAGCATGTGTAAAATATTTTATATATGTATATTTGTATTACACTCATAATGTATCACAGACGTGTATGTATGTACGTACGTACATACATATACACATATAAAAGCTATTCCGTAAAAGCTGTACGCTCATTGGATTATGCGTGGCCGGTAAGACGCGACACGCGAAGCTCAGTGGAAATACACCCTTAGCGTTTCGTTCATATTTCTTATGGTTTCTGCACACAGAACGCGGAAAGGCTTGTTGCGGAATAATTGTCGCTATTTTTTTTTTATCTTGTCATTTAAGAAGAGACAGGGAATGAATTAACCATGAATTAACAGTTAACCGATATTTGTGAAACTGGCTCTAGGTTCGTAATCTGTTCTTTATAACTGGACTAGCTGCACTAGTTCAAAGCTTATCTTTTTCCTTCCACATTAGAAGGAGAAAGATAAACTCTGTACTAGTGCAGCCAGTTAGAAGTCAGCTACAATGAACAGACCGTAGGTTTGTTCGTGTTACTTGCATCTGTTGCACTTATATAGAATCTTCGTTTGCTCTCTCCCTCCCCAAAGCCAAATTTATACTCTTAAGTCTTTCCCATTGCTCCTATTGCCATTTATTTATTTTAATTATTAATATCAATTTTATATAATTATTTTGTCTGTAACAAAACTATACAATTATATCCCCCTGACCCTGCTTACTCGAATTCCTACCTACCCGCATTCCAATTTATATCCAATCCTATGTATCCGTTTTATTACCTACGCGTGTCAAAACTTAACAAATCTACCAATTTTTAATTAAAACCGCGACCCGATTTTATTGGGGATATGATTTTGGATTTTTACTCGTGCGCGATTGAGATTTAAATTATATTTTCCGAGTCTCGCATACATGCGAGAAAATATGCAGAAGAAAGACCCACCCGATTAAAAAAAAGCAATTTTATATCCAATACATAAATACATATATTCCATATCGTGGTCAATGCGGACCACTTACTTCGTTGAATTCGCCTTTCGTTGGGCCAGATTGGACCTACCTTTCGTCGCTCCTGGCCATATGATCTGGTCACATTTTGACCAGACACCAATAGGAAAGAGGACAACTCTTTCCATTGTCGATTTATCATTATCGACAAATATTACACGTTCGATTCGAATAATGAGCGAGCGTCGAGCGTATCGAATACGATAAAAAAATTAACTAGAAAAATATTTCCTCGAATATTTCTTTGTAAAAAATGGCTGTGTAAAATTAATCGAATATATTTTCAATATTCCGCTATTTAACTCCGTTATTTAATTTAAAATATGGACCGGTTGTTTCTTTGTAATTGAATTCTTTCGCGAAATCTCAAGTCAAATATAATATTAAAAAAATTTATTTTACGTTACATGTGTACCAATTTCAATAATATCCCGAGAAAACTTGGAATTGATAATAATGTGAATAAAATTTAAAAATTAATAAGGAAACTGTCTCGATACAAAGCCGATTACAAAAACCGACCGCGAAAACCGACCGCGAAAACCGAATATACGTGTGACAGTATCGTTTATGCAATACTACCATGCAATACTACCATGCAATACATTGAATCCGGAAAATTATTCTGTGGGTGCACCCTCAGAAAAAATTTGTATTACCGAGACAAAAATATTCTTGACGCATTTCTATTTCTCACAAGTTCATTTAGTATAAAAATAGAAGAATCCTCGGTTTCACGATGTTTATTCAATCTCATATTATATTATTTTGTAAGTAATATAAATTCGAACATGAACACATAATGGGCATGGATGAGCCGTGAAATACTGTTTCACGGCTCATCCATGCCCATTATGTGTTCATGTTCGAATTTATATTACTTAAAAATAATATAGTATGAGATTGAATGAATATCGTGAAACCGAGGATTCTTCTATTTTTATACTAAATGAATCTATCCAGAAACCATAAGAAATATGAATATCAATATCATTATGAAACAATAAAATAAACGTATGCTAAGATAAATGTAATTAATGTTCATAAAATTCTTTTGTTAAAGAAATTTGAAATATGTCAAGCGATAAGATTATTTCTGTCTCTCTTCCGTTTTTATTTATAAATACAAAATTTTTATGATAAATATTAAATAAGAAACCGGCGTGCCATAGACGAGCAATAAATCGACCAATAAATGCATGATATTCAGGATTCAATGTCTATCTAATTCAAGTCTATACATTTCAATATGCTGAGAAATAAATAAAATACTGAGAAAAATTTCTATCGGTTAAATTGATAATTGTGCTTCCGATGAAAAATTAATCATTTTTTCTGATTAAGTTTTCCGATTAAATTGTGGATATATTCGATGAAATATATCTAATAAAATTGCAGTTACTGCACTGACAAAAAAATACCTTAATCTAAAAAAATATTACTTTACTGAAGAAAATTATTCATTTAAAAAATTATAAACAAATTAAAACATACATTTCTTTAATTTAAGTATTTATTAAATATCAAATAGTAGATAATTTTTAATTTAAAAAATTTTACTTTGATTCTATCAAATGTTTACCAAAAAGAAGTTTTACAGCGAAGAAAATTGGATTTCTTATTTGAAAAAAACAACGATTTCATTTAATTTTTCTCTATCTCTCCTCTATTTTAATTATTATCTATCTCAATCTTTAGTTGAATGTAGAAAATGTAATGATATAAATTAATTTACTTAATGTAATACACAAACTTACTTGAAATTTGATATCTTTATTTAAATAGAATAAATATTTACTTTAGTAAAAAATAATTTTAAGTAAATCTATTTACTTTGTTTAAAATAATTTTTTTGTCAGTGCGGTGAAAATTTAATCGAACAAACATATAAGTTTGTTAATAGGCAATTGAATTAGGTAGGCCAAGATATTTTTCTCATTGAAAGTAATGAATCTATGATATTTTATACATTTGTAATATACGGTCTATTTAATATATTTGCGTACAATCGGAGATGCATAGTTTGTTTTATTAATAATCATAATTGATAAAACAGTATATTTTTCCCAGGTGTTCACATTAGTTTATTAAATATCGAATAGTAGATAATTTTTAATTTTATTTACTACTTTACTTTTTACTTTTAGATAATTTTTAATTTAAAAAAATTTTACTTTAATTCTATAAAATGTTTACCAAAATATAAGTTTAACCGCGAAGAAAATTTCGTTTATTCCCGGAGAATTTTGTATAGCCATCATAGATTCATTACCATTGTATGATAAACTTTACTTTTCACTCACCCCACAGCAATTGCGACGCCTCATCGTCCTGCAACGCACAAATGGAAAATTCAAATTAGTATATTTGAAGGACGCAACGTTAAGAAAAAAGGCCTAATACTTTTTCACGAAATACACGCGAATACCGTTACTCGCGGTACATTTCAACTACCGTGAACAAGGGCTGTATAATTTCCGGAGAGAAATCTTCCGCGAACGTAAATTTTCGTAGAACAGGCAAAAAATTCCTTTGCTACTTCGTACGCGCAATTGTTTCGGCCGGTACTCGTGGGCGTTTTTTTTGCCAAGGGCACAGTGTAACACAGCGAATCGTTTCATCCTTGTTTAACATTGGCAACAACCGTAAGGACGTAATACGTAAGCGTAAGAAAATCGATCGATCACAGTCGAGAACGTAAGGCAATAACGCAAGCAAATCCAATCTGTTGATTTTCTTACGCTTACGTTTTACGCCCTTACGACATTTTTATGTGTGAAGGCCTTTACACTGTATCACATTGTGTCCTTGCTGGAAAACGCCCCGTGCGAGTCGTTCGAACGGGGGCGAGTCAAGTGAACAAAGAGGAGAGCGAAAACAATCTGCGAAATGGAGTTAACATGAGAATAATGTATGGACAATTATATTCACCTGAGGCTCACTGCGATGACGCCCGATGCCTCTCCCAGACCGCCGCTTCCTCTCAGATTGGCACTGGCACGACACAACACGACACTCGCGAAAGCGGAGATAATTACGATCGCGTCACTCCCGGCGCTATTCGTCGCGGACTCCATTGCCACGAGAGCAAGAGACGCGATCGCGCGAACACGATCGATGGCGTCGCGCAAGTTGGCGGGAACGTTTCGGCGAAAAATGACCGCGGGGCTCACCTCGCGCGTTTCCCCGAGAAAGGCGAACGCGGGCGTGAACGCGGGATTTCGCGCGAACGTCTCTCTTGCCGCGCGTCACGCGTGAAATTCTACAATCGCGAGACATGAACTGAAATCGCGGCCCGGAGTGTTCGCGTCGCGCGAGGATACGGTCGGTACGACAGCGACGATGCGGCACATTCCCGGCTTCTCGCGAGATACGCGTCTCGGTGGATCGTCGA
>NW_011967236.1:41149-97359 GCF_000949405.1 Vollenhovia emeryi | reverse complement strand
TCCGCAGCGGAGCGACGAAGGGGCAGGGGGAGAGGGACCGACTCGCCGGGCGGGCGAAGGGGCCCTACCGAGGATTGATGACCACCACCTTTAATGCCGTTTGTATGTAGCGGCGCGAGTAAGCGCCTCGCCTTACAGTAATTAGCTCAACAAACGCGCCACCCTGTCCCATCAATTGCTACCCTACACTCGCTCGACCCGTCGCCCTCTTTCCCTCCTTCTCTCCCCCCCCGCCCCCTCTCTCTCTCTCTCTCTCTCTCTCTCTCTCTCTCTCTCTCTCTCTCTCTCTTTCTCTCTTTCTTTCTTTCTCTCTCTTTCTGTGCCTGTCTGTCTCTCTCTGTCTCTGTCTCTCCCTCCCCTCCCACCTCTCTCCTCGTCCTCTGTACCTATCTTACGTGCACTTACCCTCCTCCTCCCCACGTCTCACATACTGAACAAACTCGTAGCGTGAAACACGCTTGAATAAAGGAAAACATCGGGTCCGATCTGCAACTCATTGACATGTGCATTCTAGTGCAGCCTGGCGTACGCGCGGCTCGGGCTACGCGTTTATCTCTTTTTACGCGCGTGGTTGAAGGACACCTGCCGCGCGTCAGTTTTCCCCCCCGCCGCCCGTCTGTACCGTCTCGCAATTAGCCTCCTCTAATTGCCGGGGTATTCACGCGCGTTCGCGGCACCGACGCCCGTTGCCCGCGGCGAGAATCCGCGAGCCTACGCGCCGGGGAGATCGTCCGCGAGGGCAAGTCCCCGCCGGGGTCGTATCGAGCTCGCGACCGAGACGACGGGGATCTCGCGCCAAGAGACGGAATCTGATTCCACTAATTGTTCGATGCCGTTAACCCTACGTTAACTTGCGGGTTTTTTTTCTGAGTAAACGCCGCTGCTCGCGCGAGGTGTATTTTACGTTACATCTCAATTTTTACTGCTCCTCTTATGCATGGTCTACAATACGTGGAGTATGGAGTAAGCGTGGAGTAAGAAGTAAGGGAGAGCCCTAACTTCTAGCTTTTGGTGTAAGGAAGCTGAAATACGGGCATGATTTTTAAAATAATTGTAACACTGATTGATGGCATTTTGATTCACCGAGAGTAAGCCTAAAGGCTAGTCTACAATACATGGAGTAAGCTGGAGTAAACTGGAGTAAGGAGTAGGAGTAAGGAAATAAATCCATTTTATTTCTTACTCTTACTTCAGCTCTTAGGCTTACTCTCGGATAATCAAAATGCCATCAATCAGTGTTACAAATATTTTAAAAATTATGCCTGTATCTCAGCTGCCTTACACCAAAAGCTAGAAGTTGGGGCTCTCTCTTACTCCTTACTCCACGCTTACTCCACGTATTGTAGATCGGCGCTAAGAGCTGAAGTAGGAGTAAGAAATAAAATGGATTTATTTCGTTACTCCTACTCCTTACTCCAGCTTACTCCATGTATTGTAGACCAGCCTTTAAGGCCAATGTCCACGATGCTAGAACTTGGTCCAAGTTCTAGCATCGTGGACATTGGGCTTTACCCTAGTAGCAACAGTGCGTTGGCTGAACTTTCGGCACCCAATACAACCAAATATTGGGCCAATGTTTCACCAATTCTCATTCCACACTTAACAATAGTGTGGAATGAGAATTGGACGTAAAAGTACTGTTTAAAACTACTGTTGCCCCTCAACTTCCCACGTAACAAATCTCTGTCATTACATTTTACGTTCATCTACAAAACATCGCTGTTGTATTTTTCTTGCGTATTTTTCAACTAGATTTAATCTCTTTTTTTTCCTTAAAGAAAGACACTTCCCAAATATTACTGTACAAGCAGCAGAAAAATTAATGAATTATCGCCACTTACCATTTGTGTATTAGCTTCACTCACGTTAAAAAATGCAATAGCAAAATGCAATCGACACTGACGTCAGGGACAGATACATCGTTAAAAATATTATAACATGTCAAATGCAAATTTAATAATGAAACTGGTAGTTACTACAATATTGTCACATTTGGTTCCTACATTTTTATTATCTATATTTAATTTTTTTGTTAATTTATCCTAAAAATCGTGTGAGACAACGTGGCATTTAAAAACTCTCATAAAATTCTTCCAAATGCCACGATGTCCCACGATTACACGATTTCCAGGGTAAATTTTAAGAGATAATTCTCTCCGAGTATGTACATGTCGGCCACGACTTGCTCCGAACGAAGCTTTACACCCAAGATCATCTCGTGTCTAGTCAGGTGCAGTTTTTGAAGCACCATCTGACCGATGAAACGGCCTGTAGCGTTTCGAGATTGTACTTGAGATGATCTTGGATATAAGATTAGACTATGAATACCGGACTACGGAGCCATAGAGTTTTACAAATGTGCGTGTACCTTCGCATCTAGTTGATTATATAATAGCACTCGCGTACTATGAATACGTAGACGTTGGTGCGGCGAGTGTAAAGAAAAATGCGCACATGAACACTTACTTATTTCTATATTATTATCTTGACAAAGAAGTAAAGTCAGGTATGAATCTGACCGCGCTGACGTTTTGTCACGAAACGCTTTTTTTTCCGAGGGCGCTACAAATCTCCATTGACCAATGGTACATATTTATCTGCAACTCTTTCTCTCCTAACGCACATTGTCGAGATAAGATAGTTGTCACTTCCCCTTTTTGAGTATCCCGCATCGGAGATTGCCACGGGCGCCGATGTAAAACGGACTGTTTACGAAAGATTCTTTCACAATAAAATCAGAGCAGAAATTGAGACGTATAACCGCCGGGAGTAATCGGTACAATAGGATGACAAGGGCAATAATACGTAATGACAGCTTATTACGGCGACGTCACTCGAGCGGTTCTGCTCAATGTGGATTTACCGCGTGACCAGAGTTCAAGTGTTAAACGGCTAAGTGGTCTTAAGTACTGCTCCAATGCATATCTCTCGGTCGTAGTATTCTAATTGCAGAATTTTTACGCATCTCCTTCCGACGGGAAAAATGGATGGCCCGCAACTCTCCGCGGTCGTCCCTTACACCAATTCCCAGAGTTTCGAATTTAAAACGCGCGCACACGCACGTTTACATATAATCATGGGTGTCTGTGGTGCATTTGCAATTTTAATTTTAATTACAACATTCTCTCTGATGAATGTGAAGTTGATTGCTTCTCGGTGAAAATGTCAAGGAAAGTCGTTACTTTCATATCGTCATTTTGTACCTTTATTAGGTTTTAAAAATTGACCATTTATTAAACTCTATTTGATATAGAGAAAAGGGCACAATTTCGTTATCCGTTTTCTTCGATGCCGAGAGCCTTTTCTTCAAGTGTTGATAAATTTGAAAATTAATATTCAAACCTTCGACATTTCTATTAGGAAGACAAACTTGGCTTCCAATTCATTAAGGGGTCTATCGTTAAATTAAAATAGTCGCGGAACATTATATAAGCGCGTCACGCGATTGGGATGGGTTCAAACACCTGCTTTGTTGAAGATGAAAAGAGATAATACGGGCGAAAGTTGAATGGTAGTTAGGGATCAAGTTCAACGTGCACTTAATCCGAGTAAAGTTCAATAATCAAAGACCAATGAAATTTTCGATTTAATTGAGGAAGATACTGAAATACTATTTTTTTCTTATCATTCAAGGGCGAAAAGAACAATGGATTTGACGTGTTGTACCATAACATGAAGCATGGTGTAATCGCCAGCAAGGAATTGGCTGAATTTTTGCGAGAGAGATCAGCCATAGAGGAGAACAATTATAAGCTTCTTAGTAAGGTAGCAAAACAGGCGAGTAATAGCACGCAAGGAACATTCGCACCTGTATGGGCCGCCTTGAGAGGCGCCGCCGAGAAACTCGCTGTTTTACACTTCCAAATGGCCCAGCGAGTCTCCGAACTCATAAAAGATGTGTCAAAATATGCGGATGAGCTACACAAGAAACATAAGGCTGTACGTAATTGCATTTCCCTATTTAATTATCGTATTATTGTCTCACTAATCAGTATGAAACTTAAAATTGCACTCGAAGGTGTTTATTTTATTAACTCCCGGAGTTAGCTACAATCTGTCACAAATTTTGACAATAAGTAAATTATTTTATTATGCCATAAGCGTGCTGGTGTTTTCCCATTAGAAAACACCTTTTAGTTTACATTCTCATGTAAATTTTAGTTTACGTAAGCTTGGTTTTAATTCCTGGGCCTCTTAGTCTATGCGTCAGTTTAATTCATTTTAATCTACTTGCTAGTTGATTAGGTTTGATTTATATTTTACAATATATATTATATTTTACAAAAGTTGTCTATTTCCTCCTTTACGGTTGGCATACGTAAAAGTACTTGAAGTTAGGCTTATTAAAGCTAAAACGTTTACTGTTTACTTTATATACACACGCTATTTAAGTAAATTATTCGAGTTAATTATTGGAGGGAATAAAAACGTAAAATAATATTCACGGCTTTTCAGTGCTCGCATAGTTGGCCTTTCTCCCCTTTTAACTTGCATTGCATTAAACGAGCTTAATTTCCACTTAATGTCTCCCTATTTAACTTGTTGGCTAAATGTACCTCTTAATTTTAAAATACATCTAATGTTACACTCTTCTCTCATTGATTTGGTTGCGGTGTCAGAGTAAGATACAACGCTATCTTTTTTTTTTCACGATTGCCACGCTGTGTAAAATATGTTAGATACGTGCTCCATAAATTATCAGTATCCGCCCACATTGTTGGGTCGGTAGATTCTCATTGTCAGGCAATCAAGTCAGCGATGCGCAGTGGCCCTATCTATCGTAGCCGGCACATCAATTCATTTCCATTAATTCGTAATCAAAATAGTTTAACTGGAGAATAACGAATATGTACCGATGCATTTAGGTGAAGGAAGAAGAATCGTCTACTTTAGAAGTTGTACAAAGTATACAGAGCATTACGGTAACGTTACACAAGGCGAAGGACATGTGTATGCAAAAGCGCCTCGAATTAGAGAAATTGAAGAAGGACAATGCCAGTCAGAGGGAGCTGGAGAAGGCGGAGGGCAAGTTTAAAAAGGCACAAGATGATTACAAGACGCTGGTAGACAAGTACACGGTCATACGAAACGACTTCGAGGCGAAAATGACTCAGGCTTGCAGGGTACTAATTCTTAATTAAAATGTAGAACGTCAGTGTTATCTTGACCGTACCTGGCATTTTTAATAATACAGATTTATTGCGAAGAATATTACCTCAGCCAGGGTTTGAACCTGGACCTCCCTACACTCTTAGGCGGGCGTCTCGCCAATTCGACCACTGAGGCGAAATTTTCTGTATTATTAAAAATGCCAGGTCTGGTCAAGCAAACACTGGCGTTGTTAATTACCGCTGGCGAAGCTGTAGAACATTTTGATTAGTTAAAATGTAGACCTGCGAGAGATAATATTGTCGCGCGGGCGATTGACGAGGCGTGCTAATCAATGTACGTTTTCGTTACCAAGCGGTTCCAAGATGTGGAGGAGACGCATCTGAAGCACATGAAGGAGTTTCTGAATACGTACGCGGACGTTTTGCAAACCAATCACGAGCAGGTCGGCCAGGTGCATATCGATTTCAAACGGCAGTGCGTTGATATGACGGTGGAGAAGCTGTTAGAGCAATTTGTTCAGAGTAAATACACGGGTTTCGAGAAACCAGGTAAAAAGGGAGTATTTTCGAAGACTTCCCTTCGTTTCTGCACTCCTTGATATCCGCTGACTTGTTTGTAAATCAGGTGTGATCGAGTATGAGGAAGTTATGACGAGTTTAGCAGAAATAACCAGCCACTCGCAGTCGGAAGGCAGCGTGGAGGCGTCTAAGGAAACATCAAAGGGAACCAACGGCGAAACAGGCGTAGCCGGTAACAGTCACAGTTCAAAAAAAGATCGGGGTTTAAAAGGGGAGGGTGGTACTTTGAGAGTACTGGACGGGGACAGGGGGAGGGTGATATTGGAAAAAGATAGAGAAAAAGAAAGGCAGAAGGAAAAGGACAGAGAACTGTCTCATGCACAAACCACCAAGGCTTCCCGCCGTACTACCTCGCTACTCAACCTGTTCATGTCCAACTCCCAGGGTAGGTTTCTTTCTCTCTCTTTCTAGCTCTCTTTCATCGAAGTTATATAGACTCTCGAAATTTTAATTATCTTTTTAATTGCAATAGTTTGAACCTACCTTGGCTCGATGCAATGAGATGCTACATCTCTTACACACGATATATTTCTTCCCGTTTTCTTTTTTTTGTAACATTTTTACGCTACGTCGATTACTTTCATCTTCATGTTATCGCACGAAAGGTGGATACGCTCTCCGCCGACGAAAAATTCTTTCGTTATCGTCTAGTGGTGAGCATTCATAAAACAAGTATCAGCATAACATTGCATACGTCTGGGTAGGCTTGTTCTGCCGTCTTTTATTTTATATATTCGTTAGTACCATATCATTGATCACATTGTACACTTGCCCAATTGAATTGCAGCACTCGATATCACAGATATATCAATTCGAATGATACGCAGTACGGTTTTTATCGACTTGTTTATGCTTATGTGGTTGTTGTGTTATACTTGCTTCTGCGTAACGATCTAACATTAGGTGGAGGATGACAAATAGAGTACCATTGTGTTCCAGGGAGTTTGTTTGTTTTTTTTTTTATGTTAATTTGGTTGCTAATTATATACTTTTATATGTGTATTACAAATTGTCCTTATACAATATGTGAAGGATTATTATTTTACTTTATTCATCCATTCAAAAGTGGGAAATTTATTGTAACAGTTTTTTTGCACAATTACAATATTTAATTTTGCCTCCAATTTTTGTGCATTTATGCATAGTCTCTTTTGTGTGTCGGGTATTACTTTAAGTATACGGACAGAAGTATCATGTGGCCATGTAGAATATTCTCACTCCTCTGGAACGCTTGGAAATGCCACTGAAAGTGTAAAGGTCATTAAAATTCGTATCGGTTTCGACTAACGTGCATAATAAGTGCGACACGGAGCGAGAGGAAAACAGGGCCATCAGTTGACGGGGGAGGTATTCAAAGACGTGAGAATGATGAGTGTTGTTTCAGACAAACAGAAGCAAGCAGGGTCGTCTGGTTCGGCACCTGCCACCCCTCAAGGGAACAACCTGCCTCCTGCTGTTCCACCTCCCAGCATCTCCAGGAACCCTCTCAGAGGATCTAAATGTAACAATTTACATTTTATTCCTGTACCCCGTTCTACCATACCCTCTCACTTTGTTGTTAGAATACAACATACAGCATACATTAGAGATTACTGATACCGATGTTAACTGCCGAGTACATTGATAAAGTAATTAACTCTGTACTTGATTCTCACTGATGCAACATACAATTAACGATTGTCGTGCTTCTGTTCGTACGATTTCTACTTCTCCTTCTCTTCCTTTCATTAAAGAATATTGAAAGAGTGTGAAATAACTTTGCACACAATTTTTCATCTGTTGCCTCAATAGTCACAATTTTAATCTGATGATCTCACTTGGTCGATCTATTAATATTGGCTCGAATATGAATGGCCAATTGTTAATTTGAAAATGTTTATTGCCGCATAAATTCTCAGATATAAACTTATTCTGTAATTTTACATAAATTAAAATACTTTCTTGCATTAATTTGTAAAAGGTTAGTCTTATTCGAGCATGTTTCACGTAGATCTTTATCTATAATATTTCTCTGTCGGTTATTCTCTCTTTACTGGTACTCGGTAACAGTGGCATTACTTCTATTTAAATATCTCGTATATTTTATGGTCGAACAGAACGTAATATGGTGAAATAAATTATCTACTGACTTATAGTGGTTGCGCGTATTACGATTCCTCCACTGTGCTCACTTTTAGAACAGCGATGTACGTATACTAACATTGTCCAAACGCTTCAAATTAATGTTACAATACATCTTTCGCCAAACCAATGAATTACATATTAAAGAAGTGCATTCTAGTGTAACATTAATTTCTGCTTCACGTATAACGCTCGTGCAAAATATTTCTTCACTTTGATTTATTATCCGCGTTTGAGACGGACCAAGGATCGGGAGGATACTTTCGTTTGAAGGAAGAAATATTTTTTTTGTTTGCTACACTTCACTAACGTTGAAAGACGCTTTTATAAAACGTAGGCGTATCTAGCAAATATATGGGATTAGAAATGTACGGGGAGTCTAATTACTTTCATAAAGTTTCACTTATAAATTGTTTTTCTAACAAATCTCTCTGTGGAATATATATTATCCGATTATGGCGATGTTTGCATCAGTTGTCTTGCACAACCACAATGAAATCTAGACAATTCTTATATATTTGTACAAACTGTATCACAGACTGTATCACCGAGTGCATTCGGTTCATTATGAAATCATCATTTGACAAAAAAAGCTTCGGACTTTTGTATATATTTAAAAATGTAATATATGTATATACACACATATATATACAAAATATATTTTGTGTATATATATTTTTTTTACCGCGAAAGATTAAAGATTAAATAACGTCGTTCATATATGTGTTAACATAGCTTCACTTTTGCCTTTCCGTTTAATTCTTTAACTCTTTTTTTTGTGTCATACAATTAAGAATAAATACACGGACGGGTTATATAATCGCGAGACGTACAATTCATATTCTAACTTCTTTACACGAGTCATGAGTGATCCAAATGCTAACACGTACCACTAATGAGCGTCCTGAATAGATTTACAATTACACAGATTGCGGCGTATAATTGTATCTACTTCTAAAGTTGATTCCGTAACATTGGTGCAGTGAGATAAAAAAAAAGAGAAATATGACTAAGCTAAAGGGAGTTGGACTTGAATAATGTTGAGATACAAGAGTGGGGTTGGCTACTGACGGGGCCGCAGGTGAGCCGTTTTTATAAAATTCCTAATTTGCATGGCTCACATGTTCTTTACATTTATTTTCCAAGTGCAGGAATATTTTTCTCTCTTTTCCAACAGCCTAATATAATTCTGAAAGCAATTATCCCGAGTTATATTCTTGTCGAGGATCGTTTCTATAGCATCTCCTGCAGCATTCACTACAATTGATCGATTATGGAACGTTTCTTTCTCTTTCGATTGCTCTTCTAAATATCTGTCCGTTTAATATCCAAGACTATTTTTGCATGCGATGTTAGATTGGCTTGCAGAGGACACGTCCCTCTGTGTGTACAATCTTCGAAAGAGAGGCGTGCAGAAGAATGTTGCAATGCATTTCTTATAGTGTCAATGTAGGTTTAGTAATTGTTAGAAAAACAATTTAAGAGGAATGTAGACGATGCCAGAGACCGTAGGACTTTTGATGGTGATGGTGCGTGGGATATCTTCATATTTCTACTAACGCGACGTGCTCCACTTCACAACTGAATTTTCTTTCCTGTATACCTCACTTTTGTATTCATTTGCATTCTTCGTTTGATGTAGGTATTCACTTATGTTAGTCGTTGTTTTACCAAGTGCTGACACGTGTTTTCTCGAAAGACGAAAAATGTTAGAAATTAGATCGGCTATTCGTGATCTATTCGTTAGAAACGGCACAATTTAAATGAAGAAAACAATCTAATTAGCGAGTAATAAATTGATCTTTGCGAGGAAACTCGTGTCTGCGTTATCGGAGAATGTGGAAGTTAATTAATTAATTACAACTGCATACAGGAATGCTAGTTATTAATACGACATGTGTCAATTTGTTTGTATTAGATGCTGTTTATTAGATCATGTTGCGCTACGTCTCGATCACTTGGAAAGTAAATTCTTTAATATTTTCATTTCCCATTAAATTTTATAGTTACACACTGTCGCCTATCTAAATATTACAAATGTTGAGACGGAATATAACAATTTATATATATTTTTTTTCTTATACAAGCAGCAGCAGTTCTCGTATAAACTGTACACTGTATATTTGAGTAGATACATATTCGTGTAGATAGTAATGCAACTATGTAGTTTTTCTGCCTTTTTTCATTTTATTCGTACATAGTTTGGTTGTTGTTATTAGTAGAAATGCTATCGATATCTCTTGTGATACTTTTTTAATATCAGCATCGGTTTTTCTCCCATTATATAACTATACAATATTCTATTATTGCATAAATATTTGAGTGTAGTGAATTTAACAAGAGTTTAGAACATTAATTCCGCAGATAGAAATAAATTCATAGTTTGCAGTAACCGTGAGAGTTTAATTCGCATAAAGTATATGTTTAATGAGTAGCTAGTGCATATATCACAATACATATACCGTCCTATTGTCTACATTTGGGGTGTCCACGACCAACAGGGTTCCTACGCAGTAGGAGAGAAAAACGAAAGGAGAAGAAGGCGAAGAAGAAGAAGGACCTCATGGACACGAGCAGCAACAAAGAAGAAAAGTCTGACCTGTCAGTACATGCATGCACAGCAGACCTAGTGCACATAAAATCAGTTTCACAACCAGCAGACAAATTCTACTTGTACTCTAACAAAGGAAATGGGGTAAACCGCTGAGGACATTGCAGATTCTGCGGCATTACTGGGCATTTTTTGGGTATTAGTTTGGGCATGATAAAGACAAAATAAGATAAAGTAATGCCCACTGGGCATTAGTAGGTGCACATGATTTTAGTCAGCGGTTTACCTCGCGGGAAATGTTTATATCTAAGATTTTATATTAAATCTATTATCGCTGGATGTGAATCTTAGACTTGGAATGATTCGTTGTTGGATTCTATTTGTTTGTTTGGATTCTATTTGTTTGTTTGAGATACTGCACATTATAATTTTCTATCAGTCATTACCAATCACAGATATACGGGGTAGAGTCTGCAAATGCTTTCTTTCCATATTACAGACGTTGAAAGCTGTACATTATTGGGTGCCAATGTTCAAATAAACTGTCACAAGTAGGATAATTTGGAAGTTGCTGAAACTTTCTAAATATCTGTTATTTTGTAAATTCAGACAATATTTCGAGAACATATCACTGAACCGTGAAATCAATTAAATTATTGGCTCTTTTTTAATAATATTGTTCCTTTGTACTATGTGGTAATAAGAATAACACGTTTCTTCTGCAAAATGTAGAATTTCTTTCATTTTATTCATCTGTTAGATACAAAATAATAACTATTTACTTTCAGTAACTTGTAACTATTCGATATCGCTCGAATGATACAGTTACTATACAACGGACTACCGAATAACAATGAGTTGTACAATTTTAATTTTCGTTACTACATTGATTTCTCTTGGACTAATCCTAGTTTGTGCTGTCAATGGTTATTACCGAAAGCACACCTTTCGTATATGTTTACCTTTAGCTTTATACTACTTTTGATAAAATATCAAGAAACAGTCTTTATCAGCCATCAGACTGATTTCTCGTTTCTCGATAAATTGAAAATGGAAATTCTACTGAAATCCACGTATATATTTGAAAGTTAGAAGACTGCAAAATTCGGAAAGAAAGCATTTATAGATCCATGTACAGCATTTCTTTATCAATGCAGTAGAGTACTTGGTACTCGTTAACTTTATCTCACGTATCATGCCTATAAGCGCAACAACTTTATTATTTTAGCACGCTTCTAGCATGAAAAAGTTTTTATTGTGTAATGCACTGGGCCTGCTGGAACTTACAAAAGTATATTATTGTAAGTGATTTGTCATGAACACAATAGGGAGGACAAGGAAGACAGCAGAAAATCAGAAACGCCAACGCCGGAGGTGGATGAGGATGGTTTTTGTATTAGACCGAAGCCAGATCCGTGGGAAAACGAAAAGGGGTTCTATTCCAGTTCAGATACTGATTCGGAGGATGAGAGGGAACGTAAAATTCGAGTGGAAATAAAACCTCTCAGCAATGGTGGTGCACCCATGAGCGCTAGTGTGGACGAATTGAGGGCGACAGTGGAAAATTTATCTTTATCACCTGCACCAACAGTGAGTTATACTCTCGGCTGAAAAATCACGTATTGTGCGTTATACATCGCGACTCACGACCAAAATAATAGATGTTATTCCGTGACTTGGAAGAAGGCAAAAGTATGATATATATTTAGACATACTTGTATGATTTTATTTGAGTTGCGAAGTAATATTGATAATATAAAGAAACAGACATACAAAGCAATATTTTTATTTCAATGTAATACTATTACAAAAATGTATATAATACTATATAAAATTGTACTATAGACGTCTTAGATTGTTCCAGAGCCTTTCAGAGGCTTCTGGGACGGTGCAAGATGTATAGGACGGAAAGAGGATTATGTTGAAATTATAAGTCCATACTACATACGTTGTATACAGGGTGTTTGATAATAAGAGTAACATCCAAAGAAGATAAGTAGAGCAGGTTAAATAGTAGAAAAGTCCTGTTTTGAAATTTTTAATAAATAATATACACAGTATTTGAGGAGTGTAAATGTACGCTAATTTGTAGATTTTTCTTCATTAACTTATTTATATTACCATAACGCAAAAGTACGTATAATTTACAAAGTATAATAGCATATACAGTACAATACATGTAGCGTAGTATTATATACTATTGATTTCTTCATCTTCCTCAGATGACTTTAAATCAAAATGTTTCCTCTAGAGAAATATTATCAATATTGTATTTTTCGTACCTACTTTTCAAAGAAAAATTTCTTTCTTGGTCGTATTACGATTTTTGGAATGCTTGGTGTATATATGTCATTAAAGAAAAAAATGTTATTCGCTTTTCTGACGGTAACTCATGTTTCGAACAGGGACGTAGAGGATCGAATACTGATTCCGATCATCACATGAAAAGGTCTCAGTCAGTGTCACAACAATTAGGAGGTAAGCCAAGCTCAGATTTACTTGGCCTAAACTTGTTCAATCCTAGCAGTACGCCGTCGAGCGCATCGACACCGACCGGTAGCCATCCTTACGCCCCGCTGCAGAGCCCACCGCCACTTTCCACATCGCCGACCCCATCGCAGCCGCCGCCGCCACAATCCGCGCCGCCTACACATTCTCATACCCGATTCCCAATAGGTAAAACCCTATCAACGAGTTTATCCGCTTGCCGGGTGGCAGATACAAATTTGCTAAGTCACCATCGAATCTGTGAATATGTTAAAGTTTGCGAAACTTGTAACGTCAAATAGCGACTGAACTTACTATTACTGACACTGTACGATACGTGCAAAAGAGAAACATTATTAAGAAACGAGTTAAGAATATTATAAAAATTGTAGCGTGTCACATCTAATGCTCTCATGATCCAATGTAATTGCAAATAGCCATCATTTTTGACGACTGTATAGAGATAAATTCGGCATAGCGATGTATTTAAATTGAAACATTTTTCATTTGTATGGAATTAAGAATAAGAGGAGACAAGAGTTTACGAGAAGGAATCAATCTAATTCTCTTTCTTCTTGTTTTAGATGGGGATTTATTTTCGGAAGTTGGAGATATCACGCCGGCCTTACCGCCCAAGCAGTCCGCATCCTCGACACCAACGGGATCAATCGTGATACCTAGACCGCCGTCGCGTCGAGGAGAGGGTCCGTCGCCACGCGGCAGAATGTCACCCGCAACGATATCCCGCGCCGACAGCGTCGCCAGCCTGGAATTTCGCACCGCTGGCGTAGGCGTGGGCTCCTCGCGGGGACCATCTCCACTCACGATCGGCCTAGCTGACACCATCCCGCTGGCGGTGGCGTTCCACGAGATAGTGCATTCCTACTTCCGCGGCACGGACGAGACCCGCTGCCAGGTGAAGCTGAGCGGTGATATGATGCTCTCGTTTCCGGCCGGCATCGTCACGGTCCTGGCGAATAATCCCAGTCCTGCCAAACTGACCTTTCGCGTGAGGAACACCAACAGGTTGGAGAGGTTGTTGCCGAACAGCCAGCTTATCAGCATGTAAGTCATTTCGGTTGGTCCTTCAAATCGAGAGAAGGCAGTTTGATAAAAAGAGTGACCGTGGGATGCTTCCAGGGACGCAACTCAGACTACCGTCGACAGTACAATTTTCGAATTCAACATGAGTGCCTTAACTATGTTGCTACGGCGGCAAGCTGAACAGAATCCCTCGGCCTCGTATTTCAATGTGGACATCCTAAAGTACCAGATCAAATGCAAAGAAGGCGCCAGCTCGTGCCCTTTTCAATTAGTTGCATATTGGAAGTGTGAAACGGGTCACACCGATCTCAAGGTATCCGACCGTCTCTGTCATCTCATTAAGAAGATATTCATGAGAGACAAAGGCAACAATTTTATCTCTCTATCTCGCTTCACGTGACAGCTGTTGTAAGTTTGATTGCTTTCGATTTTAGATCGATTACAAGTACAACAGTCGCGCCATGGCCTCACCGAGCCCCTTGTTAAATCTCCACGTTGCGGCTCCCATCGACGGTGGTTTCAAATCGTTCAATAGCAAACCGCCGGCACAGTGGCTGCCTGATACAAATCGCGTACTATGGAAATTCACGGAGCTTTCGCAGCACAGCGAGGGTAACGGAGTCGGATCCCTGAAGGCACGAGTCGAGCTCGAACACGGCCCGGGCAGTCAGGGAACGATATTCACTCAATTCAATTGCGAAGGGACCACATTGTCGGGTGTCGAATTTGAGCTTATAGGCTCTGGATATCGATTGAGCTTGGTGAAGCGAAAATTTGTATCCGGTATGTTAATCAGATTATTAGGCGTCTTTTAATCATTGCGTGATTACGTAAGAGCAATCGTATGAAGAGAATAATTTTTGTGCCACTTAAGGATATAACGAGATACCACATTATAGAGAATATTGTTTTATTAATGGAATATATAATATACATTAACAGTATGTATCGAGAGGAACGTTCTGTAAGTAACAACGACTGTGACGCGCGATATTGAACCTCCATGTCGAGCTATCGTTGTTCCATGTGTTTTTCTATCAAAATGAAATAATCTCGTCACGTAGAAAATATTATATTCTTTACAATGAAAAAAACGATATCGATAAGCATAATTCTTGTGACTTGACTAGTTGTCACAAGATTTGAGGAAATGAAATTGTTTCAGGAAAATATATATGTGACGGAGACTCGGATTCGCGCTCGAGATATGCCACGCCGCCATCTAATGCAGATTGACGACTTCCAGAATGGGCGCCTCAATGGGAGAGCCAGCCCATTTAATATTGGTACTTGCTTAATCATTCACTGCCCATATCACGACTATCGATCGTTCATGTTCCGATTACGCGTGGAGAAGCTTGTTGGATACCAAAGTGTGCATCGGCCGAAGATCAAACGGATCTTTTTGTAAAAATCAGGTATTGCGAAACGTAGATAGAAGTAAAGGCGTCTTACAGCCAAAATAATATGCCTTCTCCGATGAAAGGCATACGAACTTGAATCATATTCTCTGTGCGCAAGTCTTCATTTGTATTAGCCATACTATATTTTATCTCGACGAAAACATACAATTACATACAATTAGGAAATTTAGGTTTAAGACAACATGTTCAACACTAAATGCGCTGCTATTAAGTGCAAGTCGATTATTTACGACTTTGCGACTAGAACGAACAGATAGAACCAAAAGTCCGACTTTATGCAAGATGCGCTACGACGAATATGCATTCTATGTGTTTTATATATACTCGTATATTTTTTAATTTTTTATATATTCCCCGCATTAGGGTACTACTATACTAAACTAATAATATTACTGTTTTAACGAAGTTTCTACGATAGTAGAATATGCGAGCAGTCATTTTCGTCGAACGAGAGAGATTCTCACACGAAGATCTTTGGTGTCCAGCATACTCTCCGACACGGTAACTTCCGCCATTTGACAATTTTTCTCTCTCTTTCTCTCTACATAATCAAAATACGTCGCGGCGTTTTTAATTATCTTTTGAAACAATGTACAATGCTCTTTAGTTTATTGTTACGTTCTACATTATTTTAATGCAATATGTTAGCATTATGTATGGTTAGTAACAGCGCGGAAGGATAAAAAATATAAACGACATATAAATGCCGAGTAAGTATATTAATTATACATATATGTACATTTAACATTTATACTTTTTGGAAGGAAGGGGCATATTATTTTGCGCGTGGCGCGCGAGCTTTTCGAAAAGATTCTGATACGTACACTAATTTAGTTTATTTTTATGCGCGCGAAGATGATAATATTAAATAGAAAGCTGTATGATAAGGCGCGAGTAAAAACTGTTTCTCCGGTGGGAATAACGAGATAGCGAGGAATGATAGCAGGAGAAATAGAGATAAAGAGTTTAAATCAACGATACTTTTTTAAACGTTAGCACATGTTGGACGCGAGACGAATCAAATACGATTCTGTATTTTTGAACGTTTAAATGTTAAAACACAATTTTCGACGTCGATAACAGGATCTTAGCTTTAGGTATAGCTAACGGCGAACATGGAAAGTCGTTTATCTAAATGTTTCAAACTGAGATTCTTAGTATTATACGTAAAAACGCTGAAAGTTTCGTACCTATTGCGATTGTGGCGTGTTCCGTTTTCGCCTGTAAGAACGTATTCTCGTTATATAGTTATATCACACTCGTTCACACATGTCACATCCATTGCTTTATACAAATTAATTTAATCAATTACGAGATATCATAAAAGTAACGTTAAGGCATTTTATACAAAAACATTGAGTCTCAATAAGTAAGTCAATTTCCTGAAGGCATTATCAAACGGGTGATTTATTTGCTATTAGTAGTTTACCTTGGCATTGATCCATCGGAAATTAATAACGAAGATTAATTGGGACAATCGCAAATATTCTGAACTTAATTTGATCCGGTAGTCAATTTGATAAATTTAATTCGTGCGTAGGATATATAATTCTTTTTTTTTAATGACACCAATTGATTGTGATAATAATCGTATTATCGTGCAATATAAAATTGATTTAAAAAACAATTTTGTTTCTGAACATTTCCAAATTATCTATTACGGTGGTATTTAGCCCATTAAAAGCCATTATTATGGTAGACGAACATAGTTAAAGCAAAATTGTTTTTACTTTTGGAATTTTACACACCACACACACACACACACACACACACACACACACAAAACATGATGTATTAATAGCAAAATTGAAAATAATCTTGTTAATTCAATAATAATAGTACTAATGAAATAATATTTTATTATAACAAGATTATGACATACTTGTTTCATTAATATTGTTATTAACAAAATTATTTTCAATTACGCTGCCAACTAATGTTGTTAGTACATCATTTTTCTCGTGTGCACGTATGTACATATATTTTTTGTATGTGTGTGTAACTTTTTTAACTTGTAAAATTTTTGTCTCCTAAAAGTGAATCTGTTGGTTGTTAACGCGTTAAATATCGATCTTTTATTGATACGATGTTTCTTATTCTTACAAAGTAACAAAATTGTTCTTCTTATATCATTCGTTTCTCCGAGTATTTTATTCCATCCAGATATACTTCGAAAATCGCGGAATCAAATTTTTTTTAGATACGCGACGTATATATAAGATTGCGAAATAACTCTTGTTACTCTTGTAAGAAGTCTGATTCGAAATCATACGGTCTGGCATATATTGGATACTTTTCTTTCGTTTTTACATCGACGATGAGCGACAATCGCTGTCCCTGGTCTAAGAGAATTCAATTCTCCTACACTTGAAACTATTAATCTTATCGATGATCCTTAGAGAGAAAATTCGTTTAAGCAGCGCCTCAAAAGTTGAAGAGTCAACGGCCACTAAAATATGTCAGTTTATATCTTCATCGTAAAACATTCACTCGCTAAACGTGAAATATCTTTCTTATACCTCCCGTTGTTGGAAAGAAACATTACGACCAGTAAAAGATTATAATTACTGTCATTATTGTTGCGTCTCAGCGTTTCTGCGATACACTATAGATACGCCCTCACCCCTCTCTGTGCATGCCTATTTTTTACACGCTGACGCGAAAGCATTATTTTCGAGATTATTTTTTAATTGTAATTTTCATGTAGGGAGGGGCAATACACCATGGTCTACGAAGAGCAATACAAAAACATCTGTGACCTATGACGAAATAATCGAGTGACCACTCCATTGAAAATATTAAATCCGTCGCGCGAATTGTGATCGATATCGAGTTGTGAGCAACAGTAAACATGGTCTTTCTATTTCATTTATCTGCGAATATGATGGAATAAAAATTTGTAGACTCTGCTCCGTTTTTAATGTGGCACGCGCGGTAATCGTGCATTTGTAGCTACGTAGCTTGTTTTGCGTGCCTAGAATTGAAGCGATGGCGATGGAGTGGTTTCTAAAGAATCGACTGAGCTCTCCTGTGATACGCAGATGTCACTATAATTTCGTAATAAACGTTTGTGTTGAACATACATACGACGTACATATATTCAGGGTGGCCCATTGTAATTTATCCACTGAGATATCTCGGAGCTCCCTTTTGAAGACAGAAATGTCTCGGACAAAAGTTTTAGCCTGAGTATTCTGATGTTACGATTATATGTACGTTACGGTGTATCATAGTCGCGTTATCACTTTCTTCCCGACTGATCTCGAAATGACAATGACGACTATGACAAGGAGGCACGAGGGATACAGCATAACTCACGTTCTTCAATTTCGTGTTTCACGTGGAGTTACTGTAATCTTATTACATATTTCTTACATGTGCTGAAAATTGGCACGTTAAACATTTTAATTAATATTTACGATGACGAGAGGAGTAAAGACGAATCCAACGATCGTTAAACGATCTCTATGTTCTAACTTTGGAAGAAAAAAGAAAGACATGCATTTATAAATCTACCAAATATCATTAAAACAACAGGCCTGAAACTATAATATTATGCCATCTTGAAGAATTGTTTTCTCGTAAATAAGATTCATCGAATCCGTTCTTACTCCTCGTATATTTGTTTCAGTTTTAAAATAGAAACCCTGAGAATTCTACCTGCGCGTAGGAAATATAATGAAATTTTGCTAAAGTGTACTTGAAAATCTCTTTCAAGTAACCCTGTTTCATTATCATTTCAATAAAAATTCGGTGAAAAATTTCATTAAATTTCATTTCTTTTTCATTAAACACACAGTAATAGTTTTTAGTTAAATTTATTAAATTTCAAAATATTTAATATTTCATAATTTTTTAATTACTTTTCAACAATACACTTTAACTTTCCTTACATTTAGCAATCTTACATTGAACTTTATATGGAAAATTATGAGATACATTTTGAGATACATGCAGTAATCCTTCAATAACTTTTATTTTACGTCTCATTGATTTCAGTTTCACCAAAATATTTCCATCAGGGAAACACACTCGGACTTGTGACCTTGATGTACAATGTATGTATATGGTCAGAGTTACTGAAATCATGTCCCCCCTCTTGTTTAGCTCTACCCATGCGGGACGTCAAATCGTAATTTTCTCGAGCAGTGAAGAATGTGTATTTCAATTTTCATCCTCTATCATTTTTCCTAATCCTAATTCTTTTTGCTTTGTCCACTAACGAGTGCGTTTCTTTTGTTTGGCCTGCAAATGCAATAAGGACGCGAACGGATCGCGGATGTCGATCGTTTCGATGGTATGTAGATGCGTCAGTGGTATGTAGATGCGTCAGTAATTACGAACAATTAATACCATACGCACGCTTAATTGATGGAATTGATTTTACAAAGAGACGTATATAAAATGTCCACTATGTATGCGGAACTCGCGGTAAGAGGAATAATAAGAAGAAAAAAAGGAGGAAGGGGACGCAATCGCGAATATAACACAGGTGTAACTTCTTATATATAGTATAAATACGAGGACTATAAATAAACGATAAGCGATGGAAACATTGCGTGGTGCATAGCGAGCGGTTATGTAAACTTGTTGACATGTAATATGTCCATGTTCTAATAAAGATTTAGGATATTTTCTATAAACAATTGTTGCAGCTGGTGCAATTGCGCGACGACATCGCTTACACATACTTTGCTACATAAAATAATACTATAATTAGCAAAATAACTTAGATATAATTGACTACGTGTGCGAGAGGTATACGATGTAAGAGTCTGTGTTATTTTGTTGTACGTGCCGACTAGAAACTCGATTAAATTAAACACAGCAAGACTGTCAAGACAAATCCCAACATCATCGTTGCACATTCCCATAATGGACTTATGTCAATCAAAAATCAGAGGATACTCGTCGGAAATAAGACTGGGATTAACGTCTATGCTCGTCCGTTTCTTTAAATAGAATATTCGGTTAATCTTAACGTGTAAGTTTAAGAGCTAATTACAGATCTATAATTTATTGTTATAAAATACGATTAGCAAGTTCTTGAGTTCCAGCTTCATGGTCCAGCCATTCATGAAGGGATATGTGCTATTCTCTAGACTGCCATCCATCAAACTGAATTACTTCTGTCTTTTGCAAATCACGAATTGATCAGTTCGTCAATTGCATCTGCCAAAAGATATTCCTCTTTTTCTTTCTTCTCACTTTGACACTTGAACCTATGACTGTTCTAATTCAAAATGCAGGTAAAATAGAGCTTATATCTTGTATAAATTGCTATTCTCTCAGTATGTGCCTCAACATCTCATCTTCTTTGAAACATTGAATCAACATGTCTTCATATCTAAAACAAAAACATCACTATTTATTTCATCTATAAAAAATCTAAAAAAACAATTTTTTTAAAGATATATGCTCGACTTCTTTAAACCACTGTTCAATTCTTAATCCTATATAGCATCCAACAATCGTACATCGCTGCAACTATTTTTTTTATCTTTGTATTTGTTTCTTAATTATAATCTTTATGCATTTATTTGGTCACAGAATTATCTCGTCATTTACAGACGTGGAAATATACATTTCTCTATTTATCCGTGAAGTTATCACTCAAAATTCTTTATGACATCTATGACAACATATGATCTATCGAAGAACATTGATACAAGTTTATTAATTAAAGATTTCTCGGACAACCATTAAGTCCAAAAGAAATGCACGGTCAGAGCTGAATCTTCGTAGCCTAATAATAATAATTCTGTGTGTGAATTTTGTATACTTTTTCCAAAACGATAAGTAACTTCAATTTTTTTCTGCTATTCAACCTATTTAAAAGTCACTGTAAAGAATTTCTTGCAAAAATATCAACTGAGATTTGATCTGGATCTTCCCTAATCCGTGACAAATGGCTTTTACCAATTCGACTAAATACTTCTAACTTTCTTCCCCTTTCCTGCGTAGTGTCTTAAGGGATCTTCACATACAGAATGTAGAATAAGCTCTATTCTCTACATTACCTCAGCGGTACTTGCGTATCCTCCCGTTGCACGGTACCCAAAATACGGACCCTCTGTAACACGGTATCCGCCATCAACCTTTCGTACTCCAAGTATTTTTCGTCCTGGGTAAACCACAACGCCACTGCGCACCTCCTGCCGCTACGTACACCCTGAACGCCATGAAGATTCTCACCACCGGCGGAGAAAGCCACCATACGTCCGCACCGGGGCCGAACAATGCCCCGAACACGAAGTCTCTTCCAGTCTTCGACGAAGAAAAACTCGCCACCATCGAAGTCATCGTTGAGATATAAGATCGCCGAGTAGTCTCGCCATGTATACGCGGGATATTCTCGCAAGCAGGGACCTTCGTCTTTTATCACGCAGTTATCAGCATGAATCTCGTGACTAAGGTCAGTTCGATTCGCCGGCGAGCCTGAAAACACAGATAGGATGAATTTTCTCTCAAGACCAGTAGATACGTATACTTGATCTTTTTCACCCCTTTTTAGATAGCTTGTTATACTGTTCGATAAGCAAATATTAATATATCTTACTATTATATTTTTTATTCTAGCGATTGCTTTGTTAATAAAAAGAGTTATGAAAATGAAACCGAGTGTTGTGAGCAAACCGGTCTATACGTTTAATGCCGTACCAAGTGATGTTACGGTGCAAACATGCCAGCGAAAATGTCGTCAGAAGCACGCTGATGCGTCAGATGAAAATTACCGGGTAAGGCCGTTCGGCAGACCAAATGGGAGTAGGTGAAATACAATGGTCGATCAAGGTCGAAATACCTTTCCACGTGACTACGAGCCGCTTCCGTGCGTTGCAGGAATAGTTTCAATAATTCCGGCTTCGTCAGACCAAAGTATACCATCTACAATTTTATTCTTTCGTAAAATGACGATCAATCTTGTCGAAGACTCGGTGGACAAAGAATATGGAGAGAAAGCCTAGTGGAAATATTTTATTTTAAATATAATGAAATTTTGGTGAAATGTATTTGAAAATCTCTCTCAATTGACATCTTCTCGTCGATTCTATAGTACTTTTAGCCAAATATTTCCACCAGACACAATGAAAAATATTTCTGAATACGGACAATCCTTACCAAGGCCATTCTGCCAACAGTCACACCCTCAAAACGCTCGTAAGACGAATGCGGACTTATGTTCTCTTCGTAGCCGTCTCCCTCCACGGCGATCTGAAATTCATAAATATTTTCGTTTTTAATTTATATTTTAAATATCATTTAAAATTTTTATTTATATTTTAAACATTTAATTTATAAATATATCGACGTTTGTCGATATATTCTATTTTCGCGAACCTTTTTGTTTTAGTAAAGCTAATTAAAATTTCACTTTTAGAACTTTTGATTGATTGGAGTCTTATCAAGATCTGAAGAAACCGCTTGAAAAGAAAACGATGTTTCGTGACTGTGATTCGGAATTGATCAGTGATGGAGCTGATTCTGATACCTGGGCGAGTCGCATGAACAAATTGCAATCGGTAGAATTGAGGAAACCATCGGCCGCGTACCGGTTTCTTCCGCCGAGCTCATCTTCCCCTGCTATCAATCGCACATCGTCCGTGACCCTTAGGTGCTCCATGACACGATCTTCTCGCATCCCCGTCTCCTCCTCGTCCCGAAACGCGGACAGATTACCCATGAGTCGTGTTTGGATGGACAGCGAATGACCTGGAGGTGGATGCAAGATCGGTCTCGAGGAAGAATCCTAAAAAAGATGACACATACGACACTGAGATAATAACGTGGTAACAAAGATAGAAATTTTTTCGGAGTTTTCATTTTCTTTTCTCGTTGGTCGTCTCGCCTCGCGAATCTTTTTCCTCGCGCCTGCATTCTTATGTAGACATGAACGCAAAAGTAAATAGGGTTGCACTTAAACAGGCGATTCAAACGAGGACCTGATACAGATCCACCGTATGCAACTGTTATTTTGATTTTAATATCTCTTTCTAATTTCAATTGCATTCATTATTTTATTTTATTACAACAATAATAAAGGTAAATTTATTTTTAATTATTTATTATTTCTCTGGTATAAATGTATAACATATTGTAAAAATATTTTAGTATTAAGTCTAATGGCAAATGCATTCAACAGGGAAATTCACCGACTGTTTTTAGCTGATACCGGTTAAGCACGATATGAGATGTTCAGGAAAATTTGTGCGTCGCCCTTCAAACAAAAATCGAAATATCTTACAATAAAGGATTTCCTAAGCTTTTCGATCACATGGAACGATTGACTAATAGATAATCCCCGAAGGTAATTATTAGAGGAGTCCTATATTATGAGATAGGATCCTAATATGGGATAGCGGCGTTTCTGTTAAATTAATAGGCATCATCAGATGATTCTGCCATGAATTTATTGCCCTTGGAGCGAAATCTGTTTAGTGAAAAATTAATTGTTAGATTGTGTAATCATTGCAAAAAAGATTCGTGATTAAAAGGTGTTGAAAACCTGCTCTCTCATATTAGAAACCTATCTCATAATAGAGGACTTTCCTCTATTTATAAATTATCACATTTTTATTATTTATATCTCGTCTTTTACTTTACCTTTTCTAACTCCTTCCTGTTAACTTTCTTCTTGTTTTTATTTGTTTTATTTATTTTATTCTTCTTGGTAAATGCATTAAATCTGGCGTCAATTGCCGCGAATTCATTCGATATGTACAACAGCAGCATCAGCTCGTATTCTTGCCGCTTCACATAGAAAAGTGCTTCCTAAGAACAATTCTCATTAAATTTAGGGATCTATTAACATTTTTTTCAGGCAGACTTTTACTTATTTTAAGTGCTGAAAATTTACAATCTTTGGAATACTGTGTGAAAATAAATATTACGAATCTTTCCAACGTACATGAAAATGTAGACATTTCGTCGCAAATTTTAAATATTAAATTTGTATCATTTATTCTAGAAGGTTGTAACTTAAGGCACAGTTTCACCAGCGTCGCTTAACTTTAACTTTGACTTGCCTCATTCTTTGTCTGTAACCTCGGTTTTCATCAACGCCGTTTAACTTTAATCTTACAATTAATTCTTTATCTCGTTCTGCTATCTTAAAAAGAGATAAAGGATGAATTAAATTAAGATCAAGGTTAAACGACGTTGGTGAAAAACTGGGATAAGATAAGTTAGAAAAAGATAACGGATGGTGAAATCGAGCCTAATAGTTTCATCTCTTCATATACCTCTCTTGGTGAGAAGTACTCTTCTTTCACTTTCGGTTGGGTGCTATAATAGTCTTTGTTATGAAGCATCGTCTCATCAGCAGGTAAAAATAACAAGTAACTCGTAACTGCTGCACAAGCTGCTTTCAAATTACCCACTATGCATAAAATAAATGAGAATTATTATTTATATATACATATATCTACTTTATATGTATATTCTCTTCTTATTTATCTCGTGTGTGTGTACACATTTATGCAAATCTTTGAATTTTTATGTACATATATCCAAGTGGTAAGAAATTTAATTGTCAGAGAGGAGAAAGGAAAGTGAGCAAAACGTGAGAATCCAAATTAAATTTTCTTAAAATAAAGCCAGTTAAAATACAAATAAATATTGTACAAAATAGTACGAGGGGTGCAAAAGACATGGTAGTTGAAATGATGTTGCGCTAACATTGAAATTTAGAGCTATAATTCAGAAATTAACCCAATTGTTTTAACGACAAAGGATGATACAGGAAACAACTTGATGGAGACTCTTAAGGTATTTGCTTCTATTAATGAATGGAGACACATTGCAGCAAGTGTCATTATAATTCATGACACTTGCATTTTATGTCAGTGCCCCAAATTATGCTACCAAATTGTACTAGTTTGTTGAAATATGAATAAGATTGATATCATAATTTGTCATAATATAATAAAACTAAAGAACATTTTTTATGCCAATTTATCTCGATAATAATGAATATTTTATTGTTCACATAAATGTTGAAGCTAAGATATCTTGTAAAAATCCACTACTTTACGTTTCTTTTGGTCTTTATTCGTTCTCTATCAAAAAGAATATTTCATTTAACGAGTGTAAAATAAAATTAGCTATTATAAGACAAAATACTCACATTTATAATAAGCGAACTGCAAATAATTATAATGACTTCTGAGCAGATCATTTTGAAAGTTGCCGTTTACGTTATTCAACGCAAGCGAACATCCACGTTTGCACTTCAAACAGTACGTAAAGTGATCTAAAAAGGAATTGAAGAGTAATAATATACAAAAAATACTTTTTAAATTATTATTAACAGTCTTCTCTATTTAAACTTCTTTCAGGAAAAATGTTAAAAATGCAGTTTATCTAAAAAACCTTATTGGACATTCAATACACAATATTTAATGTAATTATATAATGAAAATTTGTTATCTATTATGCTACAAAAAGTATGCAACTTAATAGATTTGTATCATGGAAAATACAATGTTTATATCTAATACACTTGTCCTTATTTAGCCAATTCGTGTCTTACTTGCTATCGAAGTGGTAAACTCGGGATGCCATCCTTGATCGAAGGGACCCTCGCAATAGAGTCTGCACTGCTCCTCGGATTCCATGTAAGACTCGAGCGAGCTTTCGAATTCGACCACAGCTTCCGCATAATTCTCATCTTCGTATGCCTGTACCCCTCGGACATACCTTTGCACGAAGGGAGCCGCCTCCAAATTCACGACCTTCTCCACGGCCACGTCAGGTAAATTCAAATAATATTTCAGGTTCTTTGTGGTCATCTCGTGATCGGGATGTTGAGACAGGAATGTAAAAGCTGCGTTCGCCGCATCTTGATATCTTTTTTTCTGTAAAAAATTATTCGTGAACATACACTGATTACGTAATATCGTGGCCTAACAGTTTTATTTCTATGATGTTTTACTTTATTCCATCATATAGTAAATGCACATATTTTTATTATAGTAATCTTTGGAAACTAATTTGTGTCAATTTTATGTGGCGATCTTTTTTAATTAAAATGTCAAAACCTCCAAAGATTTGAGATTATAAACGGCGATGCGTAAATTCTCGAAAATGAAGCTACACTATCTAATGAGTGAAGACGATGATACGAATCGGTTTTTCGGGTCAAGCCGGGAGTTGTTTAAGTCATAATATACGCAGCGGACGCGGGCAAAATATATCTGCTACGCCGTAATTACGTAATCCACCAGATTAGGACCCAGGGACTATGGTATTTTCGTGATGCTTTTGTACGGGATCTTCCGTGGGCGAGCAGAGTTTCGGTAGAGACACACGTTTCTGTAGAAACACAAATCTGACCGACGCGACTAAAAGTTTATCGGTTGGAAAAAATGAACGATGCAAATTATGAAATTAAAAAATACCGTACCATATTATGCGTATTTAAAAAACCATATCGTGAATATTATTGAATAAATAATATGAAATATGATAAAATCAATATCTTTCATGTTTCACGCTTCAGTTATTGCATAACTAATAAAACAATATTGTAAATACAAACCCAAATTATTATAGTGTTCATATAAAATGAAAAAGTAAAATTGTGTCCGTAATGTTGCTGTTAAAAATTTCGTCGATTATCGAGGTTTATCAATCGCGAAAAGTTTTAGAATTTTAAGCGTCGAACCGGTTTCCGAGAAATTACGTAGCGCCGTAAACACTTCCGTCGAAAACAGTCTATTCTCAATGCGCCTATCATTCACGCGGCGACAGTCAAGCAGGTCAGTTAGGTCTACGCCGGTCTAAATTCTTAAAACTAGTAAAGTTTTGTACCAATTTTCACAAAATTGTACATTTTCATAAAATACCACTTGCAATAATTTCTTGATTTGAGAATATTGTAATTCGTGGTACTATTTCGTAGATGTTTTTACAAAAAACTTAATGTTTCAACGAAGATATAAAAATTTCTACAAGTTTCTATTTCAAGTCAATCTTTTGCAGTTATTTATAGACATTTTTTCCGCCAGAGGATTCACACATGAAATCTGTACGTCCAAAGATCAAAGCGCTAGCTAACTTGAAATTACTTTGTTTTGCAATATCTGATTGCTTAAAGTGTTTCGGTCAAACAGGCAATCCTTTTGTACCTGAAAATAGCAGATGTGGAGATACTCGTAAATGACAAGGTCAATGAATTTCCTCTCCGTGGCGTGTGGGAGTCGCCTAAGCGCCCCCGCACCGGCGATTTCTCGATAATCCTGATTACATTTCATTAGACAAAGTGTCTCCTTCACTTTTCTCTCGTAGAAGTGCAGATCCTCAATATCCTCCGCGACGATCGGCGAGGACCCTGCCGCCTCGGCCTTGCATTTTCGCCGGCAAATCGTCACCATGCGTTTATACACTTGATATCTAAAATAAAAAATATTACGTAAATTCACAATAGGGATGTTTCTAGGTGAGCGTCTAGGTGAGCGTCTCAGAGTGAGGAGAGGTCCAAGTTCAAACCCTGGTTGAGGTAATATTTTTACGCAATAAACTTCTTTAATTAGGATTTGCCAGTTGTGACGACTATTAATTTCCTTGCTTAATTATTTACTGGCGACAATAAGTCTTTGTCTTGTTATTAAAAATATCTCATGGAATTAATATCGAGGAGAGTGCTGGAGGAGGGAATGGACGTCGGTGAGACAATCGTAACGACGTACCCACGTAGAGCGTCGTTAAACCCCGTGACGCAGCCGTCCCAATCTTCCTCGAGATAGGCCTGGACCGCGTTCTCGAAGATCTCGGCGAGCGTGGCATCGCGCGCGTGCTGCGGCACCGGTCGGCCGCCGTCGATCTCATTGATCTCGATCTCGGCGTCGTCACCGGCGTGGCACGCGCACGCACCGAGGAGGGCCACGAGCGACAGAACGAGCCTCATTCTCTCGCGACTCCTTCCAATCGACTGGACCACTGGACCGCGCAGCGGTCACAGCGCGCTAAATGCTCGCCACAGTCACCGCAGACCGTCTCGTATCGCGCCGGCTCTCGGCATCGCTGCTCCGAAACACGTATCACGCGTACACACGCGTGGGACGCGATACACGCGCACGCATATATGCGAGAGAGCGCCGGTTGTAGATGTAGTTGGATACAGAGTGATTCACAGAGATATGACTTAACTTCGCATACAAACTGTGAAGTAAATCGTATATACAAATTTCTGAAGTAAAATATAAATAAAAATATGCGCCTGTGTATGCGTGCGAGAGTGTATCGAATAAGAAACAAGAAGAAATTTATGAGGCAGTATTGCAAAATTCAGAAAGCAATCAGTGAGATATGCAAGGTACATGCATGAGACGATATTGAGTAAGATAAATGTGTACGGATACATGTAATATACATAAGAGTCGATTATGTAAAGTAAATTAAACGAGATAATACCTAGTAAACTAAATAAAAAAAGAAAAAAATGGAGAGATTCGCCATTTTTTTCTTCACTTATCAGTTTATAATCATATTAGCTTGTTACTCAAACGTAATGACTATAGTTACAATTCCTGCAATGTATCTTGAATGTTTCAATGATGTTACAATAGTCCCAGATAGCACACATAGTTCTGTGAATATTCTTTTGGAGTGCAAATATTCTTAGTTTCAGAATATTCCAATCGAATATTCTATAAATATATATAGATTGTTACAATTATAGAAATCGTATATCCATAACAAAGAAGAACGTTTTTGGAATATTCGTTCAGAATAATTTTCTAATCGAGTTTATGTATTGCACATTGTTTATTGTGTAATACAATTATCTTATGCAGAAGGCAGTGAGACCAGTGATCATATCATGTATAACCGACGCGCTAAATTCGATAGATTATTCTATTCACATTCGAAAAAGATTTATAGTAGTGCCAGTCGAATGTTCCACGAACATAAGATGAATATATAAGAATGACCGATGTGGAATATTCCAAATATTCTAGAAGTAACAATTTTTGGAAACACTTAAAAATTACTACATGTGTATCTTTAATGCGTAGAGCGCGTTAATCTTTCAACGAGTTATTCATTTTGCAACTTCCGCTTTGACATCTGTTTTCTTCACTTTTATCAGTGTACGAGATACATGTAGGAAAAAGACGTAGACTATTTATCAACTTGATATTTTTATCCGCGATCGGATTTGGCCTTCAAAAATAGTCATTTTGCGATATATTATTAATGTAACTAATATGTGTTAAATCTATTTACAGAAACCAAGAAGACCTGAAACAACTTATTGATGGAGACCACGCTAATCGTAATTAAAACTGCCATCGAGATTGCGTATTAAGTAAGTACTTCCATTCATTTGTAGAACAACTCACGCAATGAGTCACTTCCAATTATTTCCAATGTTTCTCTTCGTTAATCTGAAGAAATGGCTTTCGGCGAGCTCGATTCCAAAATATTATCGAATAAATGACGAAACAAATCGAATTAGCTGGTACTGTAACAAAGAAAGAAATCTATCAATTTTACACGTATAAACAATGTATTTATGGGTGAAAATTGGCAAAAAGCTTGCTACCAACAGATTACGCGATTTATAGAGATTTTGTTGATAATCTTATTGTTGGTGGGGCATGGGAGATTAAAGACTCTATCTTGAGTAAAAGAATCTGTTCGGAAGCCGCGTGTCTCATTTCTCAAACCTTTGCATATCATAATGCAGACGTTGATGCAGGCAAATAGTGGTATCACTTTATACGTTTAAACTGATAACCATGTGTTACGCCGCATCGCGAATTATTCGAATTATTTGAATTAAATTTATTTAATGTGCAAAAGGATACTATGTAGTGCATCAACATGATTACGCTGTTCATCCATGAGACCAGAAGAGACCTGTAACATTTTCAGTGTTGCTGGTATAGTTTAATTTAAAATAACTATAATAAAAATTTACAAGGCAAAAATTACGCCAAGCGATTGTTTACGTAAAAAGATGACTACTTCCTGAGATAAGAAAAGGCGATTAAACTCGTTTCGTGGATACAACTTGATATAATCTAACAGAAAAATATCGGCAGAAATTGAACGGAAATCTGTCATTTTGTAAACATTTCAATGGATTACATCATTTAAATGATTACGAAACGACAGATTCTGCTTGTCAATCTGCCATCATGTTCTCAGCAGAGGGTCGGTTCCATCATCTCCGATTAATGTATTCAGCCGATTAAATTTCAGTGTCCCATTGACTTATTGCATTTACCGTAAGCAGAATTGACCGATCGCGGTTGACACTTAATCGGAGATGGTGAAACCGACCTATAATCTGTTATATTTCCGCTAGTATTCTGTCAACAAATTTGTAGCAAACACTTAACAAAATTCACCTATATTCTTAATTAAGTTAGCCGGATAATAACGTGTAAATTAGATGGATAAATTAAACAACGACAAATTCAAGACGATGAATCATTGGCATTTATACAAATTTGAATCTTGTTACAATCACACTTGAGTACAATCCCTCGCTAGATCTCGATGACAATACAAACGGTAAACGTGTGCGCGCGTGTAGCCAACGCTTCTTCGACCGCCGGGCTGCTAAACGCGAGCAGAAAGAGAATCGAACGATTATCTCCAACAAAGACTGTAATGTGTAAAGAAGGTAAGGAAGAAAAAGAAGTAACGCCCTGCAAACGACACGGGCATTCTCGCCGCTCGTCGCAATTACTTACAGGCGTAGAAGCTAACGAAATGATCCCGAGAAGTTCCCGGTGCGAAAATATCTGAGAGCGAGTCCGATCACTTGTTCAAATCGTATTTGAGGCTCCAGGGAGGCTGCCACGTTGGATCGTGACGGCAGAAGCGAAACACGACACGCTGATGGGAATTCTCTTACGTGACACTTGCAAATAACAAAATATTTAGAAGAATATTTCAGCTCTCCTTAACACACAATATTCAGAAATCCTACCTTTTCTCTTGACAGCTGTTAAACAGCCGTAAAATGTAATACGAATTCTGGTCATACGACACGGCGTATGCGCAAGCTTACTCATCACCGGGATTGATATTACATTCACATTTTATGGCTGTTTATCCACTGTCGAGAGAAAAGGTTGGTTTTTTGGAATATTTTAAGTGCACTGCAGCGATTTGAAGTGATTTTGTCTCCAAATATCTTTGAAAACGCCACGCAAGAATACTCAGCGTGTCATTTCTCGCTTCTGACATCACATCACGATTCAACGCGGCTGCGGCGAGAGCACATCCAAGAGTTTTAAAATAAAATTGTAGAGTCCCGCTCGTTTCGGCATTGTCCCGCTAATTTTGCGATTATCAGCGTCGTCTCCGCGGTTTCCGATGAAGTCGGCGGAGCCGCAGATTCGATTTCCGTGCGTCACAATTCGTTCGAAGAGAATCTCGCGACGGATCACAAATAAAATTCGCGCGCACATACGTAAACGCATATACACGTATTTGCAACGAGGTTGCTCGTTCCATTCGCAAAGATCATTGTACGTTCGATTCTTAATCTCTACGATTGGCTTTTACGAGAAGGAATTCACATGCAATATTAAAAGTCGAAGTCACTCTCTTCCCCATCTTATCTCATAGCGATTAGCGTGTTTCGCTTACACATTTAATTGTAAGCGTAACGACAATGAAAATGACTCCCTGCTCCTCTTCCCTTTCTACGCGAATCAAACGAAAACAACGATGCTGCATTTTATTTTATATATATATATGTATATATATATATATATATATATATATATATATATATATATATATATATATAATAATAACGTATACGCTATACAACTACGACAGCCTATGTGAACGATATCAGCCATTTCGCATTAATGCGCGAGACTTACGCGGAAACATCCAGCATTTCCTTCACAGTTTTTAGGACTTGATTTCTCGATTACGATCGATCGCGTCGCCTCGAAAGAATCGCCCAATATCGCCTTTCTATGTCAAAGGACAGCGAAATATGATTTACTTAGGTCGAATAAATATTTCCGCCCTCGAATTTGTAGAATTTGCGACGCATCGATTAGCCATGACCTCCCCCTATTCCCCCTTGTCAATACACATCAATAGATTGTCTACAATCCAGAAGAAACATTAATTATATTACATGAAAAACTAACAATTTTTCAAACACAGTAAGTTCACAATACGGAAATGACTCGACTAACATAATAAGCTAACAGTGAACTAAGAAAAAAAGCGTTTAACAATGTAAAATAATAATTTCACTGGGACTTACAAACTGTCGATTTCGCAGATCGAAAAAGAAAATTGTCGCTTCGCTTTTCTCTTATTGTAATATATATGGCTCGCAAGGTGCATTCAGAAAACTTAGCCGCTTCTTAAAGCACAAGTTTACGATAATAATTTTTCAGGTCTTAGCTAGACACATAGCGGACATCGACGTGTTAATATCAGTGATTCAGTAACGTGTACAACGTGCAAAAATGTACAAACAAGACGGAGACGCGAAATCTTATATGCATAGTGAGAACCGACGCCATAACGCTCAATGCACGATCTAATTAAAGTTAGCATCACTTCTCGTTCAGCTTAATATTAACTATCGCTCTAACGCGTTACGCCGAAGTTCATCAACCCGATTCGTACGGTTTATCGTGAAAATTAAACATAAGGAGATTTGTCGAATATGTTAAATAAAACTCGATCTCGGAGTGTTCAAAATTCACGGGATAGAGGAATTGTGAAATCGCGCGATTTCATCTTATAACAAAATTAACGATTTAAATACATAAATACCAACGCGAAACTTGAACGTACACACACAAATACACACCCTATTATATATGTATGCCGTGAAGATTTAGAAATAATTTCAACAATAGAAAACGAATATCACGGGACCGCGCTCCGAGAATCGTTCGCGACTCTCTCTCTCTCTTTCTCTTCGAGACTCTACAAGTTAAAACGCTCAACACGCGAGCACGATTTTTACTTTAAACATCCTTACATTCTAGCAGCTTATTTTTATCGAATGATAAATTATCGTATCGCATTTTATTCAACTAATGAGCAACATAGACATTTAGAGTAAACTTTATCGCTATGAGCAGTGTTACGTGATGTGGGCGCTAACATTCGTATAACTGGACGGGCTGCGGAGTAAATGGCATATTACCTCAGGCCAAATTAAGCCGACTTTCAATTCTACAACAAGCGAGCACTTCTTAAAGCTCTTCTTATCGATTTACTTCTATTAATAAATAGAATTTGTGTGATGCCGTTAATCGTTAGTAATAATCATTAATAGAATCTATTAATATCTATTAATCATTAATATCTATCAGTCATCAATATCTATTAATCATTAATATTATTAATAATTATCAATCTATTAATCGTTAATCATTAATTTATCATTAATCAATGTCTATACGCCAACGATCTAATATTATTAATTTTTTATTAATAATAAAATTTGTAATAAACATAAATTTATATTAATCACATAACTTATTACAAAATCTGACAATTTCACGAATGTTAGCGCGCGTTATTGATTCGCAAAATAAACGATTAAATTCTTAGCTAATTGGACACTATCGTGCTGACGAAGTTTACGACAAAGTTACAAGTATCAAATCGCCATACAATATGAACGAGTTGTACCTATGGCAGAGATAAAGCTTGTTTTTCACCAAAGGTCCGAAGCATACATTCTTTTATCGACTTTGCATTGGTGTAACAACGAGCAAAGACGAATTCGAGCTTAATCAATTTACAATAAAAAAAACGTGTGCTGGCGCTAAATATTTCAGTGACAACGTTCTACCAACTAAAATGTATTGCGACTAATGTACAGCATTATATGTACAATAAATTAATAGTGACTAATACTAAAATTTCAATGCATTACAGTGCATACCGAGCTCCAATCTTTCGTATATCTCTGCTGTCTCTATAATTTATAAGTATGCAAGATGCTTCCGCGACGATAAACATTTAATGTCAGTATCCATACTGCGTGTACTTTTTTACCACTACAGAAAAAGACTCAGTAGGCAAATTGTCGCCAAATTGGCATCAAATTCGTTCAAAACTGGTGCCAAATATTATAATACGTGTCCACAATTAGCCTGTGTTTCGCTGGCAACCTTACGGACGTAACGTGACAGCAAATCGACACCAAAAATCAAGCAAGGTTTGCACAGCGCAGTTTGACGACAGTAAATTGTCGCCAAGCATCGAGTAAAGCTTGCAAATTGTCGTTAAGCTTTCCTCGTTCTTCGACGACAATTTGCTATCACGAGTATGTCAACAGATTCGATTGTGTTTCTATTGACAATTTGTTGACACCGTTTGATACAACAGAGTTTGTATCAAATTTTATGTCTTTTCGCTCACAAAACTTTTTAAGAAGCATTTGACAAAATTTGCTTTAGCAAGTTTAGCTGTCTAGGGTATTAAGGGCGGTTTCACCAACGTCGCTTAGCTTGAAGCTTAGCTTAATTCGGTCTTTGTCTCTTTTCAATTGTTACTTTAGAAAGAGACGAACGTGAATTAAACTAAGATTAAAGTTAAGCGACGTTTGGCGAAACCGGGCCTAAGCAGTGACAGGATACCTGAGTTACGCAAATGTGTAAGCACCAATTGCATCTCTTCATCTCGTGACAATACAAATACTTATGGAGAAGCAAATTAAGAAACGAAACAGTTGCTCTCCTTATATACTTATATATTTAAGTAATTTTGTCTTTCAATTTAATTTTCTCCCTATATGTGCTGAAGTAACTTTCTTCTTTGCATGTAATTGAATGTACTGGATAAAAGAATAATATTTCGTTGAATAAAACACATTTATTTTGCAGTCAGTGCAATCAACTACGGTACAATCAAGGAACGGAACGCATTGAATAATTCAGGTGAAAATTATTTAGCTTCTTAATTTTTTGTCACTGCACTTCTAATTTTATAATTACGCGCAACGGAATCATCTTGTATATTACATAAACCATCGCAACAAAATAGCGTCATAGATTCTCTTTGCTTTTTCTCACCCTTTCTTCAAAAATAAATACGCTATAAAACTATTTCGCGTACACGGGACATTGTATGCGAGCCATTGAATACTATGTTGAATATGTGTTGCGTTGTGTGTGTGTTTTGTATATGATGTGTATGAGTACATGTGTGTGTATACGTGCTAATATTATTTAGATATAAATGTAAATGAGATCGTGTAAATACTGTAGCCCGAAGCATAAAATCACTCCAATCGTCTCACTGTTAGAACAACTTCAATATGTAATTTTGTGATTTCGAGTTAGTAACTTTGAGTTTTTGCGTCTTGACAGTTAAAATAATCTGTTTCTCATCTTGTAAATTCGTTTGAAGGTTTGCAGCGTATCTTGTACATGACAAACATTATATCTTACGGAAATAGATTAAAACCTTTTTTTTCTCGGAAATATATATATAAGTATCTTGATCGCTTTCAGGTATTCATTTGACGGAAGCCTATAAGTTTGAATATAGAAGTTCCATAAAGCTATATAAATTCAAAATCTGTGATCTTTCCACCCTTTTCGCTTTCTTTCCTTTCTTTTTCTTTTGATTAGTCTCTTATCTCTCGTATGATCGTTAACATTTTATTCGACAAAGTTATTTAAACTCTGCGAGGGATAACTTTCGCCTTATTTCACGTTTGATTAACACACAGGTAATTCAAGACTCTCCGCTGTATAGAGAAAACCGGTGCCGCCTCAATTTACTCGAAAGCACGAAATTAATTAGTTCTTTTTATCTCTCCCCAGCCCTGCGTTGCTCTCGTGCGTGCCAGAATGGGAGCCGTCGCCAGAGTCGGACTTGTATTTCTTGGATGTCTTTTTAATCTCTTCCGTATTACCCTTGCTAATGTTTTTCTGCTCGGTGACGAGCGGTTTGTGTGACAATGTCGGCGCTACGACAGATCTCTCGTCACTCTGACAATGTCTCTGATCCAGATTCTTCTGTATAGCAGCGACACTGATTGCTTGCTGCGCGTTCGCATGCGGAACGCCATGTTGAGCGGCTGCATCTTCCTTTTCATTGTGCTGCAATACTCTGCTGCCGCTGGCAACCGCTTGGCGCTCATCGCTCTGAGCTTTTTCCGCGCTCCCCGACTGATTGTTACCGCACGTAGACTGTTGCTTGTCGCTTTTCTCCGTGCCGATCTCCTTCGACGACGAGTAATCGTCACTCTTGGTGCCCGTTGGCGAGTCCTTCTCCTCGGCTATTCGCGGCAGTTGCGTGCTACCACAGGAATTCGACATGCCTACGTTTCCTAAATTGATGGAGATACCGTGAGTCAATTTAGAGTAGTCCGCTTTCTGTTCACTTGGCACTTTTTTCTCGCCCTTGGCGCCCTCGCTGGCCTCCTTGAAACTGTCGTTGGATTCGTCCGAACAGGTATCGCTGCTGTTGTGGGACGACTGTGCAATGGTCACACGTGGTGTTACTTTGACCACGGTGTTCGCCAGCGGCGATATCGACGTCTTGTTCTCCGCCGAGCGCGGATGCAGCCGATCGGGACTGAGCGCTCGTCGGAGCAGCGGCGAGCCAGGCTCCGCGGATTTCGGACGACCATATCCCTTCTTCTGACTGTTCGGCGTTGATAAACACGCTCCTAGTGTCGCAAAATCATTACATTACTCAACGATATAATAAACATTAAAAGTAAGTAAAAGTACCGCTGACGTACATGTTATGAACTTTGGATTTATAATTTTGACTTGTGTTTGCAAAACATTGTACATGATAGACGATTTCGTTTTTCATTTAAGGAGAATATGCGAGTTGCAAAACGGGAGAGAAAGTACACCCGGGTGATGTTTCCGAACTTTCGCACCCCAGGCGAGAGGCTCGCGTGTATAGTCTGTGTGTTACAATGACTTGAGCCATCGTCGACGCAGCATTGTTTCCACAGTAATATTTCCGAAAATACATCGGCGCTTTCTTTACTTTTCTTTTGTTTGTATAAATTTATATACAAGTTTTAAAATGTCCACTAAAAGAAAACATAAAACTTCAAACATTAAATGACAAGATGGAGATTTTAAGGAAATGAGATAATGGTGAGAATATACGTAAAGGCATTGGACCAAGTTCCAGCATCGTGGACACAGGCCTTAAGATTGCAAAACATTACGATGTTGGACGCTCAACAGTGTATGACATTAGGAAGAAGAGATCGAAGTTCACGATAGAAGAAAAGATTCACGATCGAGCCCCAGGTATACAATACAGACGAAAGTGGACTATTCCGGAAACTGTTGCCAAGCGAAAACCTTTGTCGCGTCGCATAAAGAAAATGCCTCAGATCGGAACGTAAGCAAGGATAGAATTACGTTCACATCATGTGCAAACCGGGACACACAAGTTTGATTTGTTGGTCATTGGCAAAGCTAAAAATCTAAAGATTGATTGATTGATCGCGCACGCAATCATCACATGACACACACCATCAAAGTGTTAAATCGTACAATTGCGCCCTTTTTCATACCTGGACTGTATGATTGAGTAGTATTGGAGCTACCGGGTTGATGGCCCGTCGGAAATGCCAGCGGACTTGGACTTCTGGTCGGACTGGCCGGGATCGGCGACGGGCTCGGTGTTCTGGCCAACGGCGACAGCGGTATGTGGCCCACGGACTTCCTGCGATTCGGCGAATGGATGTTCTTCGCGGCCGTGTGCAGCTTGTGCTTGAGACCGTGAAGAGTGCTCGGGCGCTGGTAATGCGACTGGTTCGAGATGCCAGACAGATTACCCGCGGACGTGTTCGAGCCCGGAGACGAGGAGTTCGGGCTCGAGCACGGACTCGAGTTCCCGGTAGAATGATAAGAGTCCGCGTTGGGGCGATTCGTCGGCGGGGACGGACTGCAGATGGATTTCGAGCACGACGTGAAGTACGGCGAAGTCTCTTGCGAACGGGTGAAGGACTGAAACGACCGGCTGGGCGTGACCATCGAGGGCGAACAAATTCCCGCGGCCATCTGCAAAATTTTCCAAATTTATCAGTGCGAGGGTGCAAGAACCTTTCTTACTCGTGGAGCACCTCGTTTCGTGAAACGAGTCAATCTGATAATACGACTTTATGTTATTGTTAACAACTGGCAATCGTGGGCTGTTGTACAAAAATTCTCGAACGCAGTAATTATTTGCGGAGTGTGGAAATAGCATTCGAAAGCCGTGTAATCGCATAAGAAATACAATGTTGTCAACAGAACGACGTAGCAAAACAGAAACGACATCGATGGAGATCGACGGGAAAGATGAGCGAATGTATAAGAAATCATACCATAAGTGGAGGTTTGCTGTCGCTGGACAAAATGGGTGCTGACAATGGACAACTGATAGTTAACGGCTGCAAAAGAAAATGCACTTAACGTAATCAGTGTAATCGCGTAATATGCTGGTGCTTTAGTCTCTTCGGTTCTCTCTTTTTTTTCTTTGCAATAGCGTGTCAAGAACAAACGCAATTCTGTACATATCTCGCTGTGCAAATTGACAAATCAGCATTAGATGCATCGCACAACGGGACTAGTAATCTAACATAGTGATTAGCAAGTTAATGTATAACACAGATCACGAAATGCATAATTAATCGTATTCAAGTTGTGTACAAGCAAAATTTCCCAGTGTACCTGCTGCATCTCTACGCTCGCCCGTTTGGAACTTATTCTCTTAAAGAGGGACGTCTTCCGCTTCTTGTCCGAGTGATCCCGCTTTTGCTTCCGCTGCTTGTGCAGCGTACGGCGAGCCAGTTTACTCTGTGCAAGATCACGCCTCCTACCGCCCGTCTTGATGCTGGTGTTCTCCAGCGGCGTGCTACGTAACGTTACGTGATCGCCGCCACTCAGCATCAGCTGCAAGACCTGGGTGTGGTACAGACCCTGCACAGGCTCACCGTTTATGTGCGTTATGAGATCACCGGGTCTCAAGCCAGCTTCAAATGCCGGGCTGGACTGTTCGACCTCCTGTAAAAAGGTATTTATATACAATTAAATATTAGGAATTTTTAAAAATGTTGCGATTAAAATATTTTAGAGAGAAAAAGGAAAGTTATTCTCTTGACAGAGAGAAATGAAACATATAAAATTTGAAAATAAAACGCGGGATAACAAGTACAAATAGAACTAGATAAATGTAAAGACATAAAATTCAATAGGCTCCGTCACAATAGAGATAGTTACACAAAAGGGTTGGCAGTTTGTAAAGTACGCTGTAGATTAGCATTCTTAGAATTAATAGATACTTGACGTGAGTCATTTATACGTGCCATCACTAGATGATGCATAGTGTAGAAATCGCTGTCGCCGTAGTAAACTCTGATAGTGTGTACGGTAAAGCCAAAGCCGCACGGTCCTCGACGGATGATAATAGGCGGTTTCAGACTAGTCACGAGAGGACTCAGCTCACGACAGGGAGAAGTGTCCCTCGAAGACGCGGTCGACGATCCACCAGGCGACTCGATAGGTTGAACATTTAGCGGCGCGTCATCTAAATATACATATTTTAAATAATAAATAACCAGACGTTGAACCACCTCATCGGAAAATAAAAATAATGTACGGTCCAGGTGTAATAAAAAAACCCGTAGACATATATAAAAAAGCTTGCAACAAGCTTCCGTCTCTAAGGCCCGGTTTCACCAACGTCGCTTAACTTTAAGCTTAGCTTAATTCGTTCTTTGTCTCTTTCTTTCCAACTGTTACTCTAGAAAGAGACAAACATGAATTAAACTAAGATTAAAGTTACGCGACGTTTGGTGAAACCGGGCCTTAGCCTCGCCATCAATTACGAGAAGAAAAGGAGCCTCGATGCAAGTGCAGTTGAGCCTCAGCTAGAACGAAAACATTTGTTTCTCGAGATACATACAGGAAAAGTCGCTGGTCGGGATCACCAACGACAGTCCACTGGTCGAGGCGGATTTTATGACGGATCGAGATTTTTGCCGGGCGGATGGTAACACGGATATGGCGTTGAAGGACTCAAACGAGTCAGTGCTGGAGTTGTGCTTGCTCTCCTCCGCTAGGTCTTTATTTGCCGCTGCGAGATCCAATCTAAAAAAATTAGGATTTTGCAATTACAACCGAATATATCTACTCGTTAAATAAATCGTAGATACATAAAATGCAAGTGGCTATGTCGATTACTATATAAATTACATCAATGTTATAAAATACATAAATTGATATTATGCACAGAAGTTAGAAATGAAGATATTAGAAAAGAAAATTATTATTATTAGAAGAATGTATGAATAGATGTATTAAAATTTAAATGCCATGTCGATTGTTATACGAATTACAATGCTATGAAACTGTGAAGTACATAAATTAATATCGTATAGAAATTAGAAACTTATACGAGTTAAAAAATTGAAATAAAAAGAGAAAGAGAAGTATATGATTGTGAAGATGTGTGTGTGTGTGTGTGTGTGTGTGTGTGTGTGTGTGTGTGTGTGTGAGAAAGATCTGATCTGAGAACAAAAAATTATCATCTTACAATTATTGGACACGATTATATAAACGTTGAATGAATCACAAATTTATTAAATGCATGAATAGCAGCTACGTAGATTATTATACAAGAACACGTTACTGTTGCAAGTTGAAAACTGCAATATTACTTGTACATAAATAGAAGTTATAGAAGTTGTGGAAGTATACGAGAGTTAAGAGCAAATCAAAGAGAAAAGAGCGAAAGAAAGCTGTGTTGCGTCGCGAGGATGTAAATGAATGACTCACATGTGTTCATCATCAACGGATATACTGAACCTGGGCAGCTTGTCACGGGCATGCGTGTGCCGCTTTCTCTGGATCTGCGGACTAATGTCTTCAGACTCGGTTTGCGAGGAATCGGGTGTGCTCAGATTAATCGACGCCCTTTCCGCCTGAGTGCCCTTAACGGCCGACAATTGCGGCTCGTTACCGGACAAGACCGTAGCGCTGTGAGTCATGCTGGACGACGACGTGGCGTTGAGCTTGTCGGTCCTGCTTTGATTCTCAGCGCAGGAACTGTTCTTCACTGACGAGGAGGGCAGCCGATGTTTCTCAGCCGATTGCGCGGACTGTGGCTCGGTCAGTTTGGATGGCGGCGTGACCGACGACGCGGTCGACCCGAGGGACAATTGCGCGAACGTGCCTTCGAGCTCGGTTCGGAACAGCTGTTTCTTGGAGGCGTCCGACTCCGCGTCAGAGTTGAACTGAGGCGGGCGCGTCTGCGAGATCTTGCGCGACTGAGGCGAGTAAGAGGAGAACGATCCGAACAAGGGGGAGTCATCGGTGTCGTCTGTGTCATCGCCTAAGTCATGATTATACCTATCCATACGAGCTGAAATATCACGAGAATAATGTATTTCAATAACGGAAGAGATAGAAAGTTAGACCGCTATTATAGCTGTTTAGCATGGATTTCAAGTGTATTCATAGATTGAGGAAAGTATTAAACATACAGGTTGTCTCGACATTCGTCCACATGGAGAATAAATCTTGCAATATATGGCACTTACTATCGAAGTAACTTGTATCCTCATCGTTAACTAGTTGTGGCACAAACTCAGCCTTCTGCCTGAGTAAGCTGTTCCAATTAACTCCATAAAAATATGGATGCTCCTTGACCTCGTGCGACCCACCAGTTCCCAGTCGATCCCTAGTGCTCTGATGCAGAAGAGCTGTTATAATGTCCTTCGCCTCAGGTTGAACGGGCCAATCGTCCTCGTCCGGCCACTCGATGTCGTCTGGAAGATACAAGATTGTATTGCTTCGTACAACGTATGTTCGCGAGAGAATACTTTAGACTGTGTCGATTCAGTTTGTATCAAGCCGACTAAAAGCCGATTGAAGAAAACTCACCGTTAACTGTGTGAGCAAATAACTCCTCGGGTGTCTCGCCAAAGAACGGGACACAGCCAATTAGAAATTCGTACAATATAATACCCATAGACCACCAGTCGACCGGTTTACCATATCCCTGGCGCAATATAACTTCCGGGGCGATGTACTCCGGCGTGCCGAACACTTGCTTGTCCGAGAACTGCCGTGTGTCTCGGTCGATATAACCCTCGTAGAGATTTGTTGCCACTGGAGATGAGACGCGGACATTTATTCACTTCCGACTCCGTTGTTAATTGCAATTAGAGATTTCGTACTTACAGGACATTAGACCCATCTTACTGAGGCCAAAATCAGTAAGCTTGATGTGTCCCATGGCAGTGATAAGTAAACTAAAAAGAAAAGAGATAGCTTGTGATTATCGGAATTTTTTTTCTCGTGTATTTAATATACGTTGTTTTTATGTCTTATACGGTCTTACTTATCAGGCTTCAAATCTCGATGTACAATGCCGTAACTGTGTAAATATTCGACAGCCAAGACAGTCTCGGCGAAATAAAATCTTGCCATGTCTGGTGGCAGTGGACCTATATTCTTTAAAAGATTCGCGCAATCTCCACCCTCTACATATTCCATTACTAAGCATAAATGTTTCTGAAAAGGCCACGCAATTGCGTTAACGATCAATGACGCACGTCATATTGTACAATTCGCGATGTAAATGAAACGCATACCTTAGTTTCGAAACTACAATACATAGACACTACAAACGGATTATCCGTGAAGCTCATTATATCCCTTTCGGCAAACACTTGTTCCACTTGATTCCGTAGCATCAAATTATTCTTATTGATTTTCTTCATGGCAAATCTCTGCCGCGTAGTCTTCTCTTTAACTAGATACACAGCGCCATACGCGCCATTGCTGATGAGCTTCAGTACTTCGTAATCACCTTCGCACGGAATACGCTGACACTTGTCATCGTCTTTATTCGGACTTGACGCCACTTGCAAATTACTGTCGCTAGAACTCGCAGAATCCTCTAATTTATTCAAGTCTTCCTGCAACTCTATAAGTTGAACGTGTAAGAAGATTAAATAATAGATTGCTTTAAAAATACATTGCGATTTGATTTAAAAAGGTAGAAATGTATACCAGATATAGGATCTCTATTTAAGGACAGTTTTGTAATGATATATTGAGGAATATCGGCTTTTAGTCCCACATTGACTTTAGCTTGGCCCTCTGCTTGTTCGAGCAAATGGTAAAATTCCTCAGGATCGAATTCCAAGCACTCTAATAGACGAGCTGGACGCGATATGACTAATAGTAATTTTTTTATTAATCCTGTTAATCTCGTCGCCGCCTCTAAAGATTTATCTTTCGTCTGCAAAAGAATTGCAATAATCCTTATACGATTCCAAACTTCATTCGCCCACAGCTGGCCACATTTGTTAATCTGTTAACGCAGACGCGAGGATGTTATCTTTATACTGTTATTGCGACAAATATTACCACATGCCTCAGTTGTTGAATTGGTGAGACGCCCGCCCAGAGAGTGAGGGAGGTCCAGGTTCATACCCTGGCCGAGGTAGTATTTTTCGCAATAAATTTTTTGCGTTAACCGATTAATTAACAAATGCGACCAGCTGTGGTCGAATGAAATATGGAATTTTGTTATTATACTGGCAATTTGAAGAAACTAATCTTCAATCCTTATACACTCAGTCCAAAAAAAGCGGCACACCTCCATTAATAGATGTTCCAGATTCTCGCTCATCTCGTAAAAGTATCTCGTTGTAATTAATTTTTCCTGAGATTTTTGCAAGCAGTCTCTGGCCATCTCGATTACTTGATGATGCACAAAGCGTAAAATTGGTAACGAGTCTTGCGTCATGTTAACCACTACCTCGTATTCATCTATCTCTTTGTTTTCATTAATAAAATTGGTCAGTCGCTCTTCCATCTGTTGCGTCGCCTGAAAATGTAATTATCGCGCTTGACGCAATCGGCTATTTTAACATTCTTTGATATTAAACAAAGAATTAATGGAAAATACCTTTGGAAACCTTTCTTTGTATAAAGTGTTCATCATAACAATTTCACTGTCAAGAACGGGTGATCGACTTGGACTGCTGCAATTGTAGAAAAATTACAGACGATTAACATATTTGTCGGTTTATTAATTGCGACTTAACATTGATCAATTAAAAACCGTTGTGCAGATTTGAAGAAATTTTAACGGATCGCACGTGCGATCGGTTCGTGCGCCGTACCTCAAGCTTCGGGAACGTGGGCGATGTAACGGCGACCGACGGCCTTCCTCTTCAAGGCTGAGAGACGCGCTGCCCGGAATACTAGATATGCTAGAACCTGGGAAGCCCGGATGCGAGGAGCACGGTGTCCCGGGCTTGGAGAAATGACAAGACAACATGCGTAGCTCGTCCTTGGTGGGAACATTCGGCAGTTGATGCAAACGTTCTTGACTCGAATATTGTGACTGGCGGAATACAAATGGCGAATTAGAATCGTAGTTGGGGCGGACGGGAGGTGTTGCGCGCATATCAATCGACCTACCGAAACATTGCTGGAACCAGGCGTCGTTCCGTAGCCACTGGACGGTAAACTGGCAACTGACCATCTCCTGCCATCGCCAGTTCCTGTAGCACCTCCGCCAATTCTTGAATATCATAATATTACGCTCATTTAACAGTCCCTTCTCAAGAATCTTACAGAAGCGAATCGTAAGGGGACATTGAGGCATCGCGTCGTGTCTCTAAAGTTTACGTCGCGTGGAAACTTACAAGCATTTCTTCATCAGGCTCTCGCTTCCTTTCGCAAACTTTGCACAGCGCAGTTTTTGCCTCACCATTTTTCTTTTCTATTTACATAACGCGCGGAAGATATAGCGCTTACAACGACGTCACCCTACCTACTTGAGCAATCAGCTCGGGCTAATTTCAATGTCCCAAGACAAATATAAATATAAAGTAAGTACCTTTTAATTGGAGCAAAAGCAAAGTGTGGACTGGATGACATCCTAGGGCTCTCTAGGGGACTGCCTACAATCGGGACGAATGCTATATCGGGAAACAAGCAGTAGAAAAAGTTAATCTACTGTATCGCCGAGTGATCGAGTGAACGGCAAAGACAATCTCTCCGCTAGGCGGAGAACGAGATTTAAGTCTACGACGCGGGATTCTTTCGAGATCTAACTCATCAAGGACACTAGACGGACGGGAAATATTTCAACGTGTTCTAAATCTAACGAAATCAAATAAATTGTGTTTACGTTCAATTACTATTTTAGATAACATCCCTGTATTTTTTTCAGACTTGAAGAAAGAAACGTTCTTAAAGATTGGAAAGATATGAAAATTACACACCTGACAAAGGTGAATGGCAACGCGGTAAGGTAGGCGACGTGGTGGCGATGAGAGACTTGCGATGAGCCGCCTTAGCAGCGCGACGAGAAATGTTGAAGTCACGCTAGAAAAACGAACGTTACTGTCAGGTATGCGCAAGTAAGTTAACACCTCAAATTATTGATCGGCCTCGAGCTGGCGAGAATTCATTTAGCGAAAAACACAAGGTTTCGGCCTGCGGTCAAGGCCTGTGTCCACGATGCTGGAACTTGGATCAGGCCTTTCATCAACGTTGTGCTTCTGGCTAAATAAATTTTCGCCAGTTTGAGGTCGATCAAGGATTTAATTTGATATTTTAATACTGGCGATCCGCAGAGTTGAAGTGACTTTTTAAGCCAACATCACCACCGATCGAAAACATACTAACGTGGACCGACAGAGAAGGCGCCGACTTTCCTATCGCGGAATTTCTCATGCGCACAAGATTCGACAGCTCTCCGCTAACTGAAATCATACGATATTCATACAATCACGTGTCGCACAGCTCAACGGGATAAATCATTTTGCAAGAACGGTGAGGAATGACAAGGTCAGTGGACATTAATACAGAAGAAAACTGACCGGGCCGAACTGGAGCCTCCTTGCTTTCCAATTTTGGCGGTGCCGGACGTTTCTGCATTTCCGTTTCCACGTTGGCAGTTTCCTCGGCTTCGCTCTGATCAAACACGAGCACCCTAGCGGAATTGCCATGGGACCGCAGTCGCGGCCTGCTCGGCCTGTTTCTCGTCTGATCCATGGTTTCGCCCGCCAGGCTTGTATGCGGTAACAGCGAGGTAACTGGAAACAGGCAGACGTTTTAGCCGACGGCGGTTACAACAATGTATAAACTATTCCAAAAGGGGTCCGTTTGTTAAAATTGTATCACTCCCGCCGCAGATCTACGTGTACGTCGGCTTTGAAACGCAGGAACGGCCAGCGAAGAGATCGAACAATGACATTCGTATCATCCGTAACAATCTTCGGACAAAGGGAAAGCTCGCGCGGCATAAAAGTGGGTGGCTAGATATGCAGCTGTATTGGCACGACTCACCTTTCGAGATGCTTAGTGCGAAAAGGGGAAGTCAGACGGATACAAAACATCCGCGCGCAACCGCCCGCGACTCTCGATCCTCCGCTCCTCTCCTTTATCCCTCCTGTACCCTCAGCGCTCACGGGACTCCCCGCGAGCCACGATCGCTACAGACCCCCGTCCCGGGACCGACGTGCTCCAAGGGGTCTCACAGAGGCGCATCGCAAGCGAAACAGTCAGAGGAGAGCACGGAGAAGACGAACGACGGCGAGCGGGCCGCCCAAACAACGCCTGAGGGTCCGCCGCGTGGAGGAGGCGTGCGAGGGAGCGGTGACAGGGGCGCGGGAGGAGGGAGGCGCGCACGACACTAGGTGCACGCGACGGCGACGGCGAGGGCGAGGGTGACGGCGACGACGACGGCGAGCGAAGGGACGCGACTACCGGCTGCCAGAGCCATCTTCTCCAGCGGCAGCGGCGACGGCGGCGACGGCGACGGCGACGGCGGCGGCGAGCCTCCCGAAACGGAGAGCGATCTCACCCACGTGCTCCCGGGTCTACAGTCGCACTTCCGCCTGTCGTCGGTGCGAGGGTGGCTCGATCACGAAACGCGGCCCACCGGAGAGAGGCGACCCGCGGCTTCTGTGACTCATGATGGACGCGCGCGCGCGCGCGTCTTGTACACCATCGCGCACCGTGCGCGGAGGGTAAGCGTGTGCGCGCACATGCGCGACAGCGAATATAGAAAAGAGCGCACTCACACCTGCCTGACAACGAGCCTTGCGTCCACTGTACGTGTGTGCGTGTGCGCGGCGAAACCTCTCGCCATTTCTGCCATTTTACACCTCGCGAAGGGACCACCGGGGTGCCGCGCGATCCATCTCTCTCGACTTCGCGGGTGATTCGCGGCCCGATTTCTGAATAGCCGACGTCGCCTCGGCAATGTTCTATGGAGTAGGAATCGCAGTTACGATTGTCAATGTATAGCTTTCGCAGAATGGCTGACTCGTATAATTTCCACGTTTACGAAATATTCATTTGTTATTAATAATCGGGCAGGGAAATTGTGGCTTTCTCTACTACTTTTTGTATATTACTTGTGTCGCGTCCCTGTATTATCGTCCAGCCCGGACGCGCGATTCTGAGCGCGAAGGATCGACTCGTACGAGATCGAAACAGCGAGGAATCGATTCGAGGGATCGACAGAATCGACTCAAGATGGCGCATCCCTACTTGGCCACATTCGAAAATTCGACCATGATTCCACGATGAATTTCTCCCGTCCGATCGGCGTGTACAAGGTTTGTGCTGTTAGGAGAGTTGTCTTCTGACCAGCCGGCAGGACAATCGGGACTAGAAGTTTAACGTCGCTGGACCATTTCCGGCAAAAAGCCGATCGCACGCCGGCGATGACAATATTGTGACGAGCGACTGTTGTTTTTTTTAGGTTAGCTCCGCTCCAAGTCCGATCTCCGTCGCCGCGAGACCGTCCGTTTATCACCCGCTCGGTTCCCGCATGTCGCGCGTTGCGACAGTCCGGCCGCGTGTAACATGACGATTCTCTGGAAATTGTTGTCCAGTCCTGGTGTCCTGCGGAGACCGGGACGATGCGGGATCGACGTGGCGCAGAGGTATCTGTTCGGCGCGTGCCTGCCTCGCCAGGCCGTCAGGCTCTCCAGGAGCGGCCACGTGCTCATCGGACTGCGGCACCGCGCGAGCACCGACGCCGTGGTGCGCGCGGTTAAGGCGAGGAGACGCTCGGAGCTGAGGACGCTGATCTTACTCGCCGCCCCCGAGAAGTGGACCCTGATGAAGGCCGTCGCCCTGCTGCTCGTGTCGTCCAGCGTGACAATGGCGGTCCCGTTCTGCTTTGGCAAAGTGATAGACGTTGTCAATACCGTGGAAAAAACGAACATGAAGGAAAACCTTAATCGGCTAACGCTTGCTCTGTTTGTAGTATTTCTCATAGGCGGCGTGAGCAACTTCGGCAGGGTTTATCTCATGTCGACGGCCGGCTACAGAATCACGCAGTCTCTCAGGAAGCGGGCGTACGCCGCTATCCTTCGACAGGAAACGGCGATGTTCGACAGGCAAAGCACGGGAGAACTTGTCGGGAGATTGAGCGGTACGTTTCGTAAAGAGAGCCACGCTTTGTGCGCTATGTTCGTGGCCACATTGAAAGCTATGATTGGTTCCTAACTCTTCGGTCAATCTTTGTTGAGATGTGAGTAGTTTGCCTTAGAAAGTGACGATAAAATTGTATAAATGCAAAGGAAAGTATGTAAATATTGATACAGGACATCAATCTAAAAAGGGAGTTTGGTTTCATCACTTGTGCCTGTTTCTACCAATGCAGTTTAACTTTAATCTTGATTCAACTTGCTTTGTATCTCTTTCTAGTTTTGCGAATCAGAAAAAGGTGAGAGGTAAAGGAGATTACAGTTAATCTGCATTGGTAGAAACGGGCATTAGTAAAAGATTTCACAACTACAGTGTTTTCTTGACCATATCTGGCATTTTTAACAATACTTCTGATCCCTACTCAGGAAAGTCCAGGTTCAAACCCTGGCTGAGGTAATATTTTTCGCAAGAAATATCAACTCGGAACTTTGTAACGTGCGAACGTGCTCGCTTAGTTAAAATCATTTATAACAGACGTTTGTGAAACTGGCCCTTAAAGGCGCTTTTATCGATGAAAGAGGGTTGAGAATACGGGCCAATGTATCGTCGAGATGTCAGAATTCATCTTGATTTCGTTATCCTTTCTTGCAGGAGATACACAGCTTATCAGCTCCGCTGTAACGTCCAACGTGTCGGATGGTTTGCGCTCCGCTATAATGGCAGTCACAGGAGTGTCTATGATGTTTTACGTGTCGCCACCGCTGGCTCTACTCGGCTTAGCCATCGTACCACCTGTCGCGGTCGTCGCTGTCATCTGTGGACGCGTCTTGAAGAAAATCTCCAAGGATCTGCAGAGCAGTCTCGCGGTGGTCAACACGACGGCGGAGGAAAGGATCAGCAATATAAGGACCGTCAAGGCGTTCGCGCAGGAAAGACGCGAGATCGAGAGATACAGCGCTAAACTGCAAGACGTTCTCAAGCTGTGTTACAAGGAGAGCCGATACAGAGGATTGTTCTTCGGCATGACCGGTCTCTCCGGCAACGCCATTGCTCTCTCGGTCCTTTATAACGGCGTGTTCATGGTCTCGAGCTCCGATATAACGATCGGAAGCTTGAGCGCCTTTCTATTGTACGCCGGGTACGTGGGCATATCTCTGAACGGCTTGTCCAGGACGTACAGCGAGTTAAATAAGGCTCTGGGAGCGAACGCTCGTCTATTCGAGCTGATCGATCGGCAGCCGCTCATTCCCATTCAGGGCGGGCAAATCTTAGAGAGAGAATTGTCGGGCGACGTTGCGTTCCGAGACGTTCACTTCGCGTATCCAACGCGGGAGAAGATGCCCGTGTTGAAAGGTTTCAATTTAGATATAGAAAAGTGTTCCGTGATGGCTATCGTTGGTTCCTCGGGCTCTGGCAAATCCACCGTGGCGACGCTCTTGTTGAGACTGTACGACCCTACCGAGGGATCGATACTCCTGGACAAGCACGATCTCCGGTTACTCGATCCCACGTGGGTCAAGTCCCAGATTAGCATTGTATCCCAGGAGCCAGTTCTCTTCAGCGGCTCGATAAGGGACAACATATTGTACGGAATGGAATCTGCGACGGACGCCGACGTGGAAGAGGCCGCGAGGCAGGCGCATGTGTTGCAGTTCGCGGAGAAAATGACCGATGGATTGGACACGATGGTTGGGGAAAGGGGCATTGCCCTTAGTGGCGGGCAGCGTCAAAGAGTCGCCATTGCCAGGGCGCTAATAAAGGTAAATCGTCATTTAAAGAATTATTAGAATAACAACTCTTCGAAGTAATACGTGTCTTTCGTTTCTTTCTCCTCTAGAAACCAAAAATTTTAATACTTGACGAAGCGACTAGTGCCTTAGACGCGGAGAGCGAGTATTTCGTTCAAGAGGCTTTAGAACGTGCTATTCGCGGAAGGACGGTGATAACGATCGCTCACAGGCTGAGTACAATAAAAAATGCCGATAAAATCGTGGTGCTCGACGGAGGACAAGTGGCGGAAACTGGCACTTATACCGAGTTGATGAATCTGGAGCATGGCCTTTTCAAGAAATTAGTGAAACATCAAACGTTCGCATAGGTGTACAGAAATTGCTGGATAATAATTGTTCGCTGCAACGTTATAACGTTCGTTTAGAGTCTATCAATGTATTATATGTATATATATATGTACGTATTTATCATCTTAAGTATGGGAGAATTGAACAATTTCTGTACAACATTGGCATATTTCTCCTGGGAGAATATATTGCCATCTGAAATTGGAATAAAAAAAAATAGCAGTCTAGTGTTATATAGTTTACGAATACTGTCACGATAGGTGGCATTCGGGAATCATCATTAGACTGTTTATTGCGATGAATATTTCCATGTGCCTCGGTGGTCGAATTGGTTGAGACGCCCGCCCAGCGAGAAGGGAGGCACAGGTTCAAACTCTGGCTGAGGTAATAGTTTTTCGTAATATATTTGCAATGAAATATTTAGACACTAACACACTGTCACGACTCTTATGTCAGTCCTTTATTCCTTCAAACTTGTGTTTATCACATTATCACATGAGCCATACTAATTTTATTAATTTGCTAATATTATATCTAGTGTTATGTTTATTGCTGAATGTCATAGAAAGAGGTAGCATACAATTTGCGAAAATAATTGCAGACGGCGAGATGCCTGTAGTTATTTTGCGCCAACACAACACCCTCTGATCGAACGTTTCTCTCTTATTATTTTTCCTCGAGAATATTTAAAATAATTTAAAGTACATATTTAAGAAGAATTTTTTCAACGAGGTCAGGTACATACATACTACGAATAAAAGGTAGAAAAGATTGACAATCTCTCAGTTTTATATATTTTTTTATAAAATAATGTACAGCTATCTTTTTTAGATATCCACATTCGTATATTGTGTGTTATTAATCTAGTTTAATTCTTAAATTAATATATCCCATATTCCTACAATATTCTAATAACGTTTCAGTAGAACCGCGTCGAATCCGCTTGTGAACATTTTGTGCAAATACATATAACTGTAAGCGATTCGATATAATGCTGACGGATTCTAATTTGTGAATCAATTTCAATAAGGTCAGTTTCATCAGTTTGCAATGGGCCGCTTTAAAGTTTCTCATTCAGATTTCCTGTATGCACAGTTCAACTTAAAATACACCTTCTTTGTTTGTCGAAAAGAGGACACGGGAGGAATCAGAATGTTAATATCCGATCACAAAGAGCTGCTTGTAAGCTCGCAGAACATAGCTCGCTCTGTTCGAGCCTTTTTCTCTTTCATATAGCAGCAAACGCAAAAAGAAAATACCCTACTGATACTTGCCTACTAATGACAACGGAAATTGTGAAATGAATTTTAATGATGCTCCGATTATGATAAACAATTATATACGAAACACTCGAAATAATTGGTCTCGAACGTAAGTTCTTCAGCAGTTTTAATAGACAGTTAAAGCAACATTGGTCTGGTGTCTCTGAAGACTACAAAAAGTTTTGCAAAGAACGTATCTGCGATTTATTTTCGAACATATTCGTGGAGTTAACTGGTTCCTTTGGCATTACGCATATCCAGATTTGATCGGAACTTAGTATAAGGCTGTGATTACGAACGCAGCTCGTCTCCGCTCGCCTCGATTGTAAAAGTGTCACGTGAATCTGCACGGTACTCGTACATTATTTAAAAATTCATCTCATTAGGTATACCTGTCCAGTGTGCAATGTACATAATAATTATAGGCACAACCTTATTCTAAGCGGATATCCATGGTACTTGTATAAATCCGTATTTAAATGTTTACCAAATCTGACTTCTATACAAGCGGTTTCACAGTATTACAATCTTGTTTTTTTTTTTAAGGAGTAGGCAGTGTTCTTTTTCCTTCCGAGAATCATAGAAAATTCACTTCGACACATCTCTTTACAGGTAAATATCAGAGCTTATATTCAGTCTAACGATAAATCCAAAATAAATTAAAGCAGCGGTTAATATTTAAATTAGGAGTCAAGTTTTTCGTTTCTTTTTTTTTTTAGCATTACCTAACGTTTGCTCACCATTTCACTCTTATGATTCGTAATTACCAATTATAGAAATTATGTATGTGCACATATATGTATACACATACAATCTCGTGTGTACGTATGTGTGTATACATATACATACATACAATACACATATGTATATATCGCATCACAAGCATGTTGCAAGCGTCTTACTTTATGCGCAAAGATATTTACGTGTTGGTTCGTATTCCGACATCTGTCTTAAGAATAGATGCCTAAACGTTAAACGAAGGGAAGGAGAGACCAATTAGACAAGTCAAGATTAACTTTTCGACAACTCCTCTATTGTTTCCTGCTCCATAGGTTCATCCGGTTGAAACGTCGCTAATGATTCTTCGTCGTCGACCTCCATCGATTCCATCGCCTCCCTTCTACACGCTATACTCTCTATTACAGAAGATTGATTCCCCGTTATCGCGATGCACGCAGCCGCTTTATTGCCTTGTGAATTTGCTAAACTGTCGTCTGGAACACCCGTTAACTTATCGTCCTTTGGCGACCGACAAGCGGCATTGTCAGGGCTGTCGTCTGTCATCTCGACGACGGTGGACGAGACAGGGTCGAGTTTCTCAATTGCGGACGCCGGTTCTTTGGGTTCTTCCACGACGCTTATCGGCTCTGACGCCTCGGCAAGAGCCAGCTTATCGTTGGAGATTTCCATAATGTTCAAATTGTCGTCGTTAAACTCAGCCTCGTGCTCCTCTCGTCCGTTAGCGTTGCTGTTGGAAGACGCTACCGTAGGAATGGCTTCTGAGACTTTACCCAGCGCTTCCACGCTCTCCGTTTTCTCGCTCGTAGGTCGATCGTGCGCGAACGTAGACTCTGTAGAAGAAATTGCCGCGGACGCCTCTTCGGAGTGCACCTCAGACTTTTCCGTCTTGTACATCGCGTCGCTGCTGGATACGATGACCGCGCTCACGCACCCGTCGGGGGTGGCTGCGCTGTTCTTCTCCACCGGCCGCGACTCGAGAAACTCGGTCGCGTTCGCGTGGTGACCGCTCGTGGGACGCAAGTTCTCCTCGTCCATCTCCTCGAGGATCGACGCTCCCTCTTCCTCCTGTTTATCGGGCAGCCTCTCCTCGACTACACTCTCCGCACTGTCCGCGTCGTCGGATCTCGCCTTGATGTTGGTCTGCAATAAATTGTCGGTTAATCTACTTTCGTCGGGAGACATCTCGTTAAGATCCATACGCTCGGGGCTCGATTTGGCCAGGGTCGCTTCCTCGCTTTTCGCGGGACGCTCGATCGCCTCCTCCGCATCGCCCAACTTGGCCGGCTCCGTCGTCTTCTCGTCGGGTCTGTCCGTGCACTTGCTGTCGCCCGAGTCGAAGCGTTTCGCCTGGAAGGCAGCCTGCAGCTTCCGCGTGGTGTCCGTCGTCAACGGAATCACCGTCGCCACCACGGTCACCGTCGTGGTCGCCGCCGCCACCACCGCCGACGTGGACGTCGCCGTCGCTGTCGTCGTCGTCGCAGTCGTCGCCGTCGCCGTTGTCGCCGTCGCAGTTGTCGTCGCGACACTCGCCGTCTCCGTCGCCTCGATCTCCTCGCTCTCCAAGTCCAAATTGGGCTGGGAATTGGTGTCCTCGTTGATGATCGCCACTGCTACGTCAGCGCCCGGGAGCGTCGAGTCGTCGGGCGCCGTCCCGACGGCCGGTAGACTCTGCACAACTGGAACGGCGGTCGCCACGGCCTCCGGCGCCGGTCCGTGCGGCTGCACATTTACATTCGGTATGGCGGAGAAGTCCGCGACGGCGGTGATGTAGTTGGACGCCGCCACGTCCGTCCTGGGGGCGGCCTGCTCGAACTTGTCCCGCACCGCCGCCTCGTCCGCAAACAGATTCTTGGCCAGCGCGGAATCGGCGGCCGGCATGACGGCGCCGTGCAGGAGGGTCTGCGGCTCGCTCTCGACGGTGTGCACGCTAATCGTGACGGTGGGGTTGCAGTCCTTCTCCCAGTCCATGTCGACGTCCGGCGCGCTCGGCTGCGTCGGCGGCTGCGAGGAAGGTTGCGGCGGCGGCTGCGACGGTGGCGGCGGTTGCTGCTGCTGCTGTGTGACGGAGGCCGCGTCCTCCTCGACGGATCCGTTGACCATACCGTCGCCGGTCTCGCCGCGTCTGGTTATCGGGCCGGGCTCGCGCGTCGACACCACGAGGATGTTCTTCTCGATGGCGCGCATGAACTTGTCCACGCGATTGTACTCCTTGCGCGGCGCCGTCAACAGCTCGCATATCCGCTGGACGGTGAAGGGCGCGTTCGCGAACGACTCGAGCCTCTCGAGCAGGTTACTCTTCATGGTGTCGTAGTTGAAGTGCTCGACGTTCGGGCAGGGCGCGATCTCCAGAGTGGTGCAGCTCTCGTAGAAGTCCGTCATTACGCGGGTGAGCTTCTCCCGCACGAGGGTCTTGATCAGCGGCCACTGGTAGATGGGGTCGCCGGTCTTGGCGACCCAGCACAGGTAGTCCTCGAGCTCCTGCGGGATCACCGACGGTCGCATCTTCTGGAACTCATCGAGCGCCTGCAACACCTCCTCCAGATTTTGCATCTTTTCCGCCACCGCCGACAACCACCACCGTCGGACCTTCTGCGTTTTCTCTCAATTATCCCGATTGTTTGTCAACAGGACGCGCCGCGTAAAATCCGAGATATCGCAGGGGAGAACGCTCCGCTCCGCGCGAGGGAAACAACCAAGAACCAAAAATGTAAACTAGCAAACACACCGGCCACAAAACAGCAACAATGAGAGCGGCGACAGGAGGGAGAACGGCAGGGCTGCCAACCGACACGCCTCGCAAATCCCCAGTTCCCGGCAGTCTCGGGATTTCGGGAAGGGAATTTGCGCCTCTGGAAACTTAGCCGGCCAACTTCGACTTTTTTTATTGTTTTTTGTGCAGATCGTTTGTTGGTCGTTTGTAGGTGATTGTTGGCATAATATTAATATTTGTTGGTCTATAATTTTCTATAAATAAAGAAACAAAAATTAGTTCGAAGTTGGCCGGACAAATCTAATTTTTGTTCAAAAACCCGATTAAATCGATGCGCAATCGTTCGTTGATGATTGTTGGTCCAATTGTATACTCTGTTCTAATGTGAATTTTCTAATTGTATGTTACAGATTCATCGTAGATTCATCCGCTGCTGCGCATCGTTTCGGTGAATAATAAAATTACCTGAAGGTAAATAAAAGTTCACTTTCTTTAATAATCTTTTTCGAATTATGTAGATTTATATCAAAGTTATTAATTTATTATATCTTTAATCTTACTCGTCTTTAAGAGGATCCCGTAGCATGTCTGTTTTACCGACATTCGTAGTTCTAACCTATCGTCGTATTAAATTCATGGAATCAAAAATGCTTGCGTACAATTACAGTATATGCATTGATGATCCGGGGAAACTCCAATTTGATACC
>NW_011967236.1:22307-39863 GCF_000949405.1 Vollenhovia emeryi | reverse complement strand
ATGCAGAATTACTGTGAAACCCTCTAAATTGGGATTAGATGTTTAAAATAAGAGTATAGCTAGAATTAAACTTTCGTGTTTATGTCTGGGTGTGATGTATCGTAGTAGTGTGTCCGTGTGCTCATGTATATGCTGCGTTTCGTGTTTAGATGGCGCACACCATCAAAGGCCTCGACCTTGGGGGATCCTCTTAACCTCGTTGAATTTCCACCCAGCACGTCGCGCTCCGTGGAAACTCGGCCTTAGAACTTGGCGTAGCATTTACGGTATACATCGTTGCATTTGACATTCGAATGTCGCGCAAGCGCAAAGAGGAATCGCTAACACTGGTTGCGATATAGACATTGATTTCCATTAATTTTAACTCATTAAACTGCGAAACAATAAAAGGGGGGCAAAAAAGAAAACGGCTAGTTGAAAAATCTCTCGCACAAAAGGAATATTGAGTATATAGCACATGTATGTGCAAAGTACAGATTCTCGAAAACAGCATATAAATTTAATGATATAAATGTGACTGAAATACAAAAATCATTAAGAACATATGTATTCTACACAGGCATCGTAAATGAAACGTGCAGTACTTATAGTAGATTAATCTTAATATATTTCACAATTTTAAACTTTAATTAGACATATGATAAGACCATGTAACATGTAAGTATACATAGAAACAATTAACAATGATAAAGTAAACTTATTTGTATTATAAATATCTTAATATATCTGGTAAGATAATGATAAATTATTTTTTCCGACTAATCGCGCGTATAATAAATAAATATCTAAATAAATAAATAAATCGTACATTCGAAAATTACAAACTGACACATCCAATGTCAGGGAGTACACAGCTTGTATACGCAAGTACACATAAAAGCTAACAAAGTAAACTCGCAGCTTAATAATTAGTATTCCGTACAACTCCGTAGAAACTGCCTCGCTGTATCTTCCGAATGCACAATTCGTGGTTGTTTATTATAAACATAATACACCTTAATAGTCGATTCTATAAAGTTTATAACTTTCCTAAAATATTAATATATTAATACATTTGAATATTAATATATTAAGATATTAGCCCACAAAAGTAATATCCTTAAGGACTCGCCGAGACTACCGAATGAAATTTTTAACGATATTAAAATGTCATTAAAGATAATATTAACAATTATTTTTTTGAACAATGACGGAAATTCGATAGGTTTTTATGACATGGCAATTGTATCAATGACGCAAAAATTTGATTTTACTTTCGTGCTTTTTCCACCGAGATTCAGTAAAAGGAACAAAGTGCATCTATGTACCGAAATTCTTTTCGACTGGCGCTGGAGAAGACTAACTTTATCGCGAATTTTCGAAGAAAATGTTGGCGATCGAGCAGCATTAAACTTAAGATGCTAGTTAAAGGTTGTACTTAAGACGGCGTTGCTGATCTTTTATCTTTAATGGAACGCGCAAGATAATTTGATTCGTTCCATAATACTTTTAACGACACCAAAATGGTTGTATAACGTTGATCTAATGTTCGCACGTGCCACGCTGTATAATCTGGCATACCATGAAATTTTTTCCACTTGGATAGACTCGTAATGATCAAAGGCTTAAGAACAATAATCGTGTGAGTTCACTCTAAACGGATTTCTGTTAGAACTATCCCATAGATCTGTTGTTAATAGATTATTAATTTATAGACTTCAATCAACATACCATGTTTTGTAAATTAAGAGTTTTTCCACAAACTTTGGTCACTTAAACGTCAACTACCATTTTCTTATGAATATCTGTATTGCCAACAACCTGAAACAGTCGTTAAAATATGTGTAATGTGCCTCACAAAAGACGTACAGATATAGTCTACTAATACAAGATAGCTTTCTGCAAAATTAATATGAGTCGTCTGTCGATCCCACCATAAATTTACCACCTTTACTGTGAAATCTGTTCAGTGGAAAATTTATTGTTAGATTGCGCGTGCAACCGTCGCGAAAAAGACTTGGGAAATTGGATATTGAAAGCCCACAATCTCATTATATAATCGCCATCGTATCAGAAGCCTATCTCGTAATTGGGGACTTTTTCCTAGTTTCTTTTTCTTGTACACGCCAACGCATTAACTCACCGAACAAAATTCTTCGAAGCTAATCCTGCCATCCTCATCCTTATCGGCGAACAGTATTGTTTTGTCGACAATTTGCTGCAATTGCGTGTCCTTCAAGTTATTGCCTACCATCATTTTTAGCACTTGGAAAAGCTCCCCATTACTTATATAACCATCGTTGTCCATATCGTAGATTCTAAATGCAAATCGCAATTTGCTCTCCTTGTCGCCCTGCGAGTTAACGTCACGCGTAAATGGTTTGCATACCAAGGCACGATAACTGACACAGAAAGGGGCAGGTTACCTTAACGCTGAACTGAGATACGCCGTGGATGAACTCTTTGAAATCTACCTCTCCGTTACCGTCCGCGTCAAATATGTCGATGACACGCTGCACCAACGGGTTCTGTTGTAATTCGGGTAGGGACATAAACTCGTCGATGCTGAGGGCCCCGCTGTTGTCCAAGTCCAGCTTCCGAAATCTCTTTCCCAATCTTCTGATTTCGTCTACATCGACTGAGGAACAAAGTACACTTACATATCATGAAACATCAGATGAGTGCCGTGCAAATTTCCAAAATCTTAATCAACGCTTTCTAACGGTACTGCGAATTGTGCGCATGCAGCACATTTCGCTCGAGGAATACACGAAATATCTCTAAGGTAGAGAGTCGCTCGTCGCGTTTCACCGTCTGACGAAAGCGTGTCAGGTTACTTGGAGATAATTCCAGTAAAAGCCAAGGGCAGATCCCGACAACTTACAGTTCGAACAGAGTTCCATAGGCAGCGAACTCTCGTTACCCTGCAAGAGAAACGACTTTTAGAGCATATCCGTTTGGCGTGGGGGCGAGCATGCCTCGTAGAAATCGCTCCGGGGATCGTATTCGACGGTGGGAGAGTCGGGGGCTCGGCGGAAAAATGCGGGACGATATCGCGAACGCGGAGGAAATTGTGCGGACTCGGCGTGTCCGCGCGGCGCACTTGATTACCATTTTGAACTAGCTTCGCGAGTCTGTCGCAAAAGTCTTCGGGAACAACAATATTTTCCAGCGGGGCAGGCAGGTTCAGCGGAGCTCGAACACAATCGTCGTAAAGGGGGGGCTGCAAACGTCGTATCGACGTTTTGCCCGTTTTTCCCTTGCTAGTTAATTATCGTCCGTTGCGAACGGACGTGGCGATTGGCCCAATTCCAGCCGTGGCCGGCGGCCGCGAAATCGCGCCTCTCTACGTCGGCGTCTTAGCCCGTGGCAGAAATCGATGCCGCCAATGCGGCAGGTGTTTACCTCCTGGTCTCGTGAAAGCTGCAAGTTGATTGGCTACGCATTTCTCGAAACTAGAACTTGGGCCATCGTGGGCACAGGCCTTTAAAGTTGGCTCAACTGAGTGAACGTGCTAGAGAATTTTGCCGTGTGGGATTGGCGACGCTGGACGTTGCTAAACTGTAGATTCTGCACAAAAATTATCAACAAACATCGATAATTAATTCGAAAACTTTTCAGGACGAGAACGTACATACATGAGAAATCTAGAAATTGTTTCTTAATGATACACAGAAAAAATGGGCTCATTTATTACATTAATCCGTGTTCCTACATATAAGAATTTCAGAAGTTTAAATATCAACATGTATATAGATTTTTATTATGTCGATTCACAGGCGTTAAAACACGTTAATGCTGTGCGTCGTGTCATCATAAACGTATATATGCTGATGTTGCTCGACAATCGCTATGTCTTTCTCGAGTTGTTGCAACTCGCGTTCCATCCTCGCCTTCCTCTGCGCCTTCGGCAAGGTGTCTGCGAGGAACGGTAACCCTCGGAATCGTTTCATCGCTTCCTCCCACTTTTGCTTCATACCCTGTTTCAAAGTACATTTTGCATTTAGTAGATAAAAGGACAGAAAATCCCAGTGAGAAATGATTCGTCGATCGACGTCGAAACGACGTCGAATCGACATCGACACCGTCGAATTGACGTCGATTCGACATCATTTCGACGTCGATCGACGAATCATTTCTCACTGGGATGCGGCTAGAAATATTGTCCGTAACATTGAAAGTTAATCGTCAATTACTTTGATCAGGTTTTGATTAAAGTGGCCCTTTCCAAGAAGAGAAAAGTTAAAATTCTATCAATTTGATATCGTACCAAGTCATGATCGAAGCATGATGTAAATTTGATCGATACATTGCTGGAAAGCACCCACAGATACTTACATCCAGCAGTATCCTTCGCTCCTCTTGGTCGATGTATCGGCACGCCGATACTCCTGACACCTTCTCCCCGTCAAACCGTTCAGTTGTTTCCGTTTCCATCCTCTCGTCAGCTTTTGCGACGAATCTCGGTACTTTTCCATAATTCTGAAGGATATAATCGATTGAAATGACGTATACTATTAAGTTAATTACTTATTGAACTTTAGTTACTTTCATTTAAGATGACCAATTGCTTTCAACTAGAATAAATACACGCAGATTTTTGAAAAATAGTGTCGCACAAAGTTAAAACTAATTATTTAAAACTGTGAGAAGTAATACGAAAGACTATAGAAGCGAAGAGCGCTTGCTTCCGCACATATATGTACTCGTACTTTTTTATGCACGTATATCGGAAACAATCCGCTCCTCTTTAAATCATATGTGTCACCGTGACGAGTATCGACGGATCGCCATTTGGGCTCTGCCGGATAGGAACTTTTCGCACGAAGAATATTTTGTTTGACAAAATCCTTTTCCCGTGTAACGACCAATTTTTCCAAAGGTTCCGCCATTTTGCCGATCGTTTTCCCATCGCGTATCCACGGGCAGTTTCGACCAAACACCAATTTACTTAGAGTACGTTCCAGTTAATGCTTACCAAACGTTATTATATTATTAACTGTTTTAATAGGAAAATATTTGTCAAATTATATGATGAAATTGTATATTTAAAAATAATATATAATTATTGTTAGTGCAATTATAATTTCGAAATAATATTTTGGCTAAACAGTAATGATGTATCCAATGCCGGACTTGTCGATGATGCCGAACACCACGAAAAATTTCTGTGATCCCCCTCTACGCAATGAGCGGCTCTGAGTACCCATATTTTGTTTAGTACAATTATAAACTTATAAATTAATTTAGTTTATAATTGTACTAAACAAAATATGGGTATTCAGAGCCGCTCACAGACATTTTTCGTGGTGTTCGGCATCATCGACAAGTCCGGCATTGGATACAACACTCTTTTAGGCCCCGGTGTGTCAATGATTGCGACTACAGCCGTCGTACACCCGCTATACAGACCGGCTCAAAACGATATTGCCTTACTCCACATGCCACAGGATATTCGCTTTTCCGGTAAATATATTATAATATCTTGTCACTGGCTACGTTCAGCAGAAGAAGCTGCTTTGCAACTGTTGCAAAATTCGTGAATCTGATTGGCGTATTCTCTAAATCTTGAGCGAATTAACGAGTATACGCCAATCAGATTCACGAATTCTACAACGTGGTTGCAAAGCGCAACCTTTTCTGCTGAGCGCGGCCATTGACTGCGCGGGTTAGTTCTGGAAATTTCCACGAGAGCAAGGAGGCGCTCGCGATCGCTCGCGACTCTCGGCTGTTCTCGTGCGTTACCATTGCACGTCGAGACGAAAATCCACTTTCTATTGATTGTGCAGGTGAATTTTTCGAATCCCCGAGCATCCCAAAGGCATCCCACGAAATGTCGCTGTTTGGATTCATGGGCGACGAAGATGTCTTCAATATGTTCGGGTAAGTTCCACCATCATCTCGCACGGATGATTTATACATGTATGTCATTTCCGAGTAGTCGCAGTCCTATTTGGGAGAGCAATGGCTCTTGATGAACCTGTCAGATGCGTCGCTGGCATTTCAGAATACGTTGCCTCGAAATTAAGCGCCACTTATCGATGAAGGCGTAGTTTAGATTTCCTCAAATGTCTAATATCGAATCGCCTCTTAATAAGTAACATCCAAGCGTCAGATATGTAGACACGATGTGTGTGTGCGCGTGTGTGTGTGTGTGTGTGGAACACACCCACACACACAGCGTAGGTATGTCTTCTTTTTTATGTCGCGGAATATTTTGTACAAAATCGTTAAGCCGATTCGATTTCTCCTCGAGAACGAGATTTAACCAACAATTCGTTAGGAACATTATGCATTGTGATAAGCAATAATTTGTATTCTAAACTTAAAAGGGAGAAGAAATTATTTAAAGTTATTAGAAGTATAATTATTTTTAAAAATGTGTTTTCCAGTTATAGAACTAACTTAGCATTGACGATATCCAGTGAAAATAATGCATTAAGTTAACGCAACGATTAATTCCTCTTTATCTTTGCAATAAGGCGGTTCTTGATACCACAATTACCTGGAATTATTTTTCTCCTTTTAATTAAAAGAAAAGAAGAATTTTACAGCATAAAGTAGACTGCTTGATGTATCTTGCTTCGATTAAAATAGGTTTCCATAGCGATCGAGCTACTCCACGTCGTTTGTTTTCTCTTATTATTTTGTCCTCTGCGTGTCGCAAGAAGATGTAGATGTCTGTGTTGTGTACCAATTGAAAAATTCAAAGTGAAAATACAGGAATTTTGGATTCGTTGTTTGTTATTAGGTCGACCATGCGTAATACCATGAGGCAGATGAACATGATGAACACCATGTTCCCCGATCCGTTTGACATGATAGGCCAGAACAGTCTTATGCCGCACATCCATACTAATCTGCCAGTTTCTCTGTTCGCTCCTCACTTTGGAAGATACGATTTTGTGAGTATAATCGAAGACAGTCGGCCAGAGGTTATTAATAATTAAAGCAACCGTGAACAGTGTAAAATTGTGTAATTGTCATTAATTGTAATACAAGTATAACTTACAAGTTACGTTTACAGAACAACATGGCAGCGGCGGCGGCGGCGGGTGGTGGACAAATTCCAAGTTGTCATTCGTTCATGAGCCAGTCGGTAATGACCATGTCTAGCGGTCCCGATGGTCGGCCGCAGGTTTATCAGGAGACCATGTCTACAAGAATGGCACCCGGCGGCATCAGAGAGACTAAAAAGACCATGAGCGATTCTCGTACCGGAACCAGGAAGATGGCTATTGGTCATCACATTGGCGAGAGGGCACACATCCTTGAGCGAGAGCGAAATATGCACGGCGATGAGGAAGAGCGGCAGGAATTTATTAATCTTGAAGAGGGTAATTTTCTTGTGGCCTGAAAGATAGCGAAAACTCGTTCGTCGAGAGGGGGAGTTAATTTTGCTTCTGTATGTAAATTGTTTTCGTACTTGTAGAGGAAGCAGAGAGTTTCAATCACGAGTGGCAAACGCGCACTCGTCGCGTTGCTGGTGCGATTGATGGCGCACACTCAGCTGCTGCTACTAACAGGGTTAATCCAGAGCCGAGGCAATTAGCTTTACCATCCACCACAGATCTACCAGCCAGGTTAGTGTCTTACAAGAGAATGGTTGAAGTATATATCATTCAATGAGTAAATTCTTGTACAAAGGTAGAGTATATTCGTGTTTTATTGTATTGGTGAATTATAACGTTGCATGGTACATGTATTGATCGTACACTTCATAATATCGTATATTCCTCGCTTCACTTTCTACACTTTCGTCTAACTTAATACCTTACTTTTTACACATGTGCAGCACAGTCATATTGTTATTAAAAAAAGAGAGAAGATACATTATGAAAAATAATTGAAATATACATTAAAGTCCTAGTTGTACATTCATCATATTGCATTAACCTGAGTGCAAAATCGAATATCCTACAAAGCATTTTGGCAGACGTTTAACTTATTTAATATTAAATTAAATGTGATAACAATTTTATTTGTAAGATTAAACTAACTAAACTTTAATAATAATATTTTTATAAAAATTATTGACAAATTTTTTTATAATATTTCTACAACAGATATAAGAACTGGAGATAGACACGCCAGAAAATAATAAATGGAAATACAGGATTTCATCAGGCGTGGCCACGCTTTTTATATATGTATTACACATATGTATATCCTCATTCCTTCTTTCTGTATGCAACTTTGAAATAAATATGTGCATGTCTGCTTCTCAATATGCATTGTAAGAGCATTGCATGCATTTAGATATTGCAACATCGATTGTTACTTAATTTTTCTCTCTTTTTATGTACACATTCATTATTATATTTCATATAAAATTCATATTTAAGTAGACTCAATTTGTCTGTTTATGCGTAATTTTCATTGCAAGTACAAAAATTTAATTTAATTTGTTGATCTCTGCGAAAACGAATAATCTAGACCTGTAAAATATTCTTCCTACTTAGCATTATTTCGCTCTTGCCATTTCATTCTTTATATTGTTACTTATTCTTTTGTTGGAATGTTTCTCCCATTTTTTTATTTATCTTTGTCTTGTTGTCCCATACTTTTGTAGTCGACATTCAAGTAGACGATGGATACCCTCTTCTAGACGTGCTATAAGGTCGTTAAATCCTTTGAAAACAAAAAACTCGTCCCCCTCTTCAAGGTAAGTTTGATTTCTGTCAACTGCATCGATCGCATTAAAGATTAAAACTTGCAACTTGTATAAAAAACACATACTTGAAGAAGCTAAATTAATATTTCTGTCGTTTCATCATAAATGTATACAATGAGCAAACAAGTACATTCCACTTCATAATTTAACGTTGTCACAGCATCAAATCTGTTTCATATGTACTATACATATATCACAAGAAAGAAAATTACATTGCAGCACTTATATCGGATGCATAGATAAATATTGATAAATCGAGATAAATTGACCGCTCAATCTCTAATAATTATAATTTGCTACTGCGATATTACTTTTGCAGTCAAATTTTACGCTAATGTAATATAAATTTCAGGAGAGACATTAATACTTTAAGACATTTTGTAAGAATATTATTATTCTATTATAGCAATGTATATCTTATACTCTTTTATACTTGATATTGCAATTTTCAATGAGATGTTCACAGGGTTGGGAAGTAACTCGTTACTTGTAACGAAATTACAGTTATAGTTTCTTTTTATTTTTTCGGTAACTCTAACTTTGTTACTTTCTCTGTATCTGTAACTGCAACTTAACTCAGTAGTAATTTTTTTGAGAAGTAACTAATTCAATAGTTACATGAACAGTTACTTTATAAATTTCTTAAACCTCCACAGTTTGCGTTAGGCTTTGCATTTGCTGCATAAACGCCTTTATTGACGCTTTACAATTCAAATGCAGATTTGCTATTTTTATTTTTCATTGCAAGAAAGTAACTGTAATACTTTTATGAGGTAACTTTCCCAACGCTGGACGTTCATTATTAGATTTGGAGAAAGCTTCTAATGTCAGATATTTGTTGTCACAGCGCCAAATTATGCTTATTTATTGTTGTCAGTTTTTCGAAATCAATTTCATGACGTGGTTTGTTTCGTATTGTGTTCATTACATCATCTCTCAATATTATTAATCGGTGCTGCAATCTTAATTACTTCAATTACGATGTGCTAACACATAATTCATAATACAGTGAGTCTGTAAAGATTGATACAGAATATACCGTCTTGTGTGTGTATTGCAGGTACAGCCGCAAATATTAATAAGTTAAAAGCATAGTATACACCAGTGACGTTTATGCAACGTAAGTACGTTGCGCTTCATTACATCATTTCTTTTCCTTCGTATCAATTCCATTTTCCAATATTAATTCGTAATCGCAAGCACTTGTGTTTCCAGTAATATTTCTCATGTCCATCTCGATATTAGAAAGCGTAGAGATGTGTATCGTATACTTGGAATGGAATGCAAGCCATGTGATTCTATTAAAGTAGAACAAAGTGTTATATACTTTTCTTACGCTTAAACTACAGAATAATTCCAATTTAATAGCGCGATATCCATGGTCGATCCTAGTTGCGATATTAATACATTTTAAATATATTAAGGTGTACATTAAGGTTGCATTATATTCTTACGTAAGTGTCAGTTTCCATAATAGTACAATATACTTTGTCATTGCTAAACACTTATCGACTGTGATAGTCGTAATACATATTTAATATTATATTTTTTAGAATATCCGCTTGTAGACGTACATTTTTAATAGATACATTAATTTTACACATTCACACGCTTGCACATATAATTTTCTTATTTTCCAGAAATCATGCAAAAAAATATAGCAATTTCAATTGCAGAGCATGACTCGCTTATCTCGCTTACATTCCACCGTCTTGTTTTTTTCCCTCTCTTCATCAAAGCGTTGCACAATAAAGTTTCGCAACAACGTCGTCACGTAGAATATCCACGTCTTTTGATGGTTTGTCGTATTACGCAAAAACGTGTTGGTTTACATGCTTGCAGCTTGAAGTCTCCGGAACCGGCAGCGTCTTCGAGGGCCGAACCGTCACTGACATCGCAAGCTACGTCTGGATCCCGAAAACGCGAACATGAGCCGGATAGACAAGTTAGTAATAAGCGTCACGCTGTTTCCACTAGCGACAACTAGAATATCTCCGACTACTATTCGTAATGTACTTTACTCTACCCCTTATTATGAGAGCCTCGAGTAACGAGGCTTACTTTAAACGGACTAGAAATATATTTTCCTTCACAATCATTAACGTTCTGAGAAAATTGTACGATTATTTTTTCTAAAAGTTATTATCTCACTCGCCCACACGAAGCTTTATTATTTTGGTACGTGTAACACTATTTAAACCAGGTCCAGTAAGACGCTGCAACGTTATCTCTTTTTTTTTAGGTACGAGAATAAAATATTTATTTAAATAGATCTGTAGAATCTCAGTTGCATGTCGAGAGTATTAAGGAAATAAATGTAAACTTTTTTAATATTACATACAGGTCGAACCTTTGCCGTTAATCAACCAAGGCAACAATTTTTGATACGTTACTTTCATATGTATTCTGCCTCTTAAAATACTATATTTATTATTATGTAATCACAGATATCGCATTCATCGATAGTTGATCGGTTTTGCTAGTTTCATTATTGTAAGGATTAAATATGTTGGAAAGTGTAAAGGGAAATACAAATAAATTTCTTGTTTCAAATGCATCTTACAGTTTGACTTTGGATGTTCTGTTTGATCAATTCTCAGAACCCACGTATCGATGATGGAGGTTTGCAAGGTGTTTTTATTGAGCCAAAAGGTGAGGTATTATCGATGGAAACAACAGTATCTTGTCCGTCAAACAATTTATTCAAATAAAATCAAATTTAGTGTTTACAATTGAAAGGTATACGCATTACGTTATTCTAAAGAAGTAACGACGTGCAACGTGGAAGCGCGCACGCGACAGAACAAAAGTATCCCTTGTACCAATGTAATTTTAGTGCAGTTCTTTCTACATAAATGGTAATCTATTAACTGCGTTAGTGCCAATATCCTTCAATGAAAATATTACCACACCGATCTATTATATTACCATAGAACCCAAAAGCTTACATGTCCAAGAGTAAAATATAAAAGAGAAAAGCAAAACGTTTAAGAACCTTTTAGTTACAAGAATAAAATGATCACCAGCCTCGCGTTGCGTTCTAGATAGAAAGCTAATGTATAAAATCATCAGACTTAAAATCGTATATATTTTGAATTACGTCACTCGATCGCATCTGTTAATGTTTTCATTGAATTGCATGCGCAAAACAATACTAGAATTGTCGAAATGTTTTATGAATCTTGTGATAAGAAAAGCAACGCTTTGTCATAAAAGCTGAATCATGCATTTTTTGAGTGAATCATATTTGTTTAAGATTGATGTTTATCCTTTTATACGCAGAATAATAAACTATCTTTGCGAAGAAGTATGCATCGTAGCGTCATACTTCTGCAACAGATTGAGTCAACTTAAAGGATTTCCTTTGCAATGATCGATTTATCATTCAGCATATAAAAGTTTCAAGATGAGCGAAGAGTTTGCAAAGTTACATGACTCGTCTCGTATATATGCAAATATACAAGCGCTGTAACAAAGCGTAACTATAACAAATAAAAGAACGAATAAGCTACGAGAGAAAGGGAAAGAACGTAAGAGGAAAGCGGGCAAAAGAAGTAACAAAACGTAACGTTGTGTCGACGCTCCATTGATTGGAGTGACTTGTGTTCGTTAATTGTCCTCTGCCAAGGTGTTAATTCTCGCGTTGATAGCCAACAGCTGCGCCACGAATGACGAATCGTTCATGATAGTGGCCAGAGCAGAGAGCGTATCCTCCAAGATATCCTGCGAAATATTGAGTTGTCGAGCACATTCCGCTATCATCTCCATTTCCTCGGTTTCAGGACTCATCTGAAAAGAAAGGGCGTTCCCGCTGTAAATTTCAAGTCACGTGCCCGAAAGTATTTCTCGATCAATCTCGAGATTAATATCAAGAGCTGTACCTTGCGCGAACCATAGAACTTGCTGAATTCCATTTTGACTCGCCTCTTCCCGTTGCCGGTCTGGTAGAAAATCGTGAAGGTCTGCGCCCTGTTCACGTCTAGGACGACGGGGAAATATATGCCGGCGGTGACGTGACCCTTAGTATCTCTGGCGAGGAGACTTCTCTGATTATAAACCAAGTTTCTACGTTCCGTAACGTCAATGGCAGTTAAATATGGCCTTGCCACATAAATGAGAGCGACTTGCGTCCTCTCCAAGGCACCAGGTCGGGTTTTCCTCTCGTGCCACTCGACATAATCGGGATCGTCGGCGCACAGACAGTAGTTGTACTCTTTCTTACAGGTCGGCTCGTCAGATTGCGTGAACCAGCCCGTGTGAGGGTATAATTTATCGGCCATCACAGTGATAACGCGCGCTACGTGGTAACCGGGATCGAGCAGCATGACGCCGCGGCGTCCGCCAATCTCGATTTTCAGGCACACTAAAACATGCTCCTTTTCGCCGCTGTCCGCCGCCGGTGGACCGCCAACATAGCCGGCGATATCACCAATCGTCTGCAAACAAAACATTTCTCTCATAAGGTACTGTTAGCAACTTGGCCGTATCAAATATCCGCCGACAAAGACTCGTTTTTCCTACAGCTATCGAACGTCATACGCTACGACGTTTAATAGACAAAATTGCAATTTCGAACTCAACGTGTATTTATTACTTTCACTTATTACTGTTAATAAATAAAGCTTTGTACAATAATCAAAAGTGAAATGGGCGACACCGGGTATTGGGTGGTGTATTTTAGTAAAAACGACAGCAATGTACAGGGGTGGACAAAACAATGAGAACGTGTGAATGTGTTTTTGTTGAAACAGGATGGTTTAGGTGACTGTTCAGTTCTGCTGTTTGCTGCGGTAGCTGTATGTTGCTAGGCCACAATCCTTTTTAAAATTCGGCGGTCCCTATCTGTTAACATTGTTTTGCGCCCACTTTTTCTCTTGGCAGATCCGATTGTTAACACACCGTCGTAGAACAAAGCGAGTAGTATACGTATTTGACTTCAGACTCACCTCTTCGCAAGATACTAAGTAGAGGCCACTTGCTATTCCTGGGAATCGCTTGTTCAATCCTGTCAATCGATGTAATAATTCAAATCCAAGACCGACGCAAGTATGATGTTCGTGTGTTATCAGTGGCTGATATTTCCGGTAGAATCGATCCAGCGCACTCTCTCCACTTGCAGTGTAGTCCTTGTAGAACCTGCGCGCAAACGGATACAAACGTTACAAGGTACAGAATAACGAAACGGCGGGATAATAGATTATCGCGTATACCTGAGGAAATTGCCAATAGTGTCGTAGCGATGCTCGCGCAATAAGCGTTGCGTTTCAAGCTCAACGCTGCCTGCTAATTCCTCATACTGTTCGACCGTGGAGACGGTCAGGGCTGGTGACTCGTAATGGGCCCATACCGGCAGGGGTAGCGGAACACCCCTGATCCAGGGCCCGCGTGCCTGCCCCTGTGGCTGGCACCATATCTCCGCCGTCTCGAGTCAACTCGGCCATTCGCTGCCCCAGCGGCCAACCGTTGGCACAAAGCCATGCTCGTCCCTGCAGCTGCTTATTGGCTCTACAGGGCTCTCTCCGTGTTTTATACTCTTCTCTCGCTCTGCATTTCAACATACAAAAACGTGTCTTATTACTAGGTTCGGGACTCGCTGCCTGAAGCCGCGTGAGCTTGTCATTTTACTCCGAGGGATGCCGATCTCTTATTCTCCACCGAGAGAGAGAGAAAGGGACTGTCTCGCCAACGTCGTTTAGCTTTGATCCTAGTTTAATTCGTCCCTTGTCTCTTTCCAGCTATCCCCTTTGGAGAGAGACAAAGGGTGACTCGAACTAACAAAGTCAACAAATAGACAATGGACTCTGGAAATTAAACACTAAAGGCTACGAGAGTCAAACGCGTTTTTTTGCGCATGGCAATGTAACATTACCAATTTTAATTACAAGTACCGGATGTCTCGGTTTAGTAATGAGATCAAAGTTGAACGATGTGGGTGAAAATCGGGGGTAAACTGACTGCGATTATCGCGCGCGTTACTCTTCCACGACGGATTGCGATGCACCACCGCGTCTCGGCCAGGTCACTCGCGATCTTCCGCGCTCAAAGCGAAACCGAAGGGAGGAGGCGCTCTGGCCATCGCGTCGCGTTGCGACGGCGTCTCTGTACAGTGCTGGACAGAATATGGTCGCAACACCCTTCCTTCAACGAGCTTAGGTACTCGAGCAACAGATCCCAAACGCTCAAAATGGCTTCGGAACAGCCGTCGAGTCTCTCGGAGAAGATTCTGGAAGGTGTCTTCCTCACGTTTCCAAACTCATCTCAAAAAGAACAGCGTCGCGACCATTCTGTCCATCGCCGTACACGTTTCCTCGCGTCCGGAGAGCGCGATGGAAGGAGCCTCGTGCCGCGGAGGGTCCGACGGGGCGACTCGGCGGCGAGGTCGCGAGGGCGTCTCTCCGGATCGCGGCGACGATCCCGCGTCTCCGTTCCGTAGGCCGATACTCCCCGGGGCGCGATCGGAGCCTCCGACCGCGACGCGAAACGCTACGGCGCGACGGGACGTCGCGGCCGCGGCGGCCGCGCGGCGAGAGAAAACGCTCGCCCGCGAATTACCGTAAGTCCACTGCTATTTGAGCACACGGATCAGCACGGTGCCGTAAGACAAGATCTGCGACATGAGTCCGGAGAAGCGGAGCGGATTTGTCGTCGGCTCGGTGTCCAACATGGCGGTGTGTACGCTCGGGGGACGCGCGCGTGGCGGAATCAATACACCACGAACAAATAGATACGTAGCGCGTGCCACGTGTCTGCTCCCGCGGCGACCTTCGCTGCGACACGGGATCCGCTCGCGCTGCAAATTTCTCGAGCGGAGGCGAGAGCGAGAGAGAGAAAGAGAGGGGGAACACCCGTTACGTTCCTCCTCCGCGGGATTTCCGCCGCGGAAAGGCTCCCATGCGGGCTCTCTCTCTCTCTCTCCTTCTCCCCCCCTCTTTCTCCCGAGGGGGACGAGATCTATGGGTCGAGCCGTGTCCGAGGGCCGAGCGACGGAAACGCGAGGGGCCGTCGGAATTCAGGCGGCATTCTCCCCCTTTCAAGCAGCGGGGGAGAGGTGGGAAAGCCGTGGACAATCGTCTCGTTATTCACACTCGCCGCGCGCGGGCCGTTACTCGCCGTCGTTACGCGGCGTGAACGTGACGAGAGTCATCGATGACTCACGAGGGGGAGGCACGATGACGATTTCGCGGCGAGGGGGAAAATGGCGTGCGAGATTTTTTTTCGCGGAAGGACGGGGGGGCGCGATTTTCCGCGGGCGCGAGCGTGTACGACACAGGGCGCGACGGGTAAAAAGGGCCTAGAGGTCTCCGGAAAATCGACAACGCCGAAGGATTGACCGATCGATCGGATCCCCCCCCCCCCCCGAGATCCTGGCCGTCGCGATCGCGCGACGCCTCGGCACTTACCCATACAACGAGCGCACCAAACAAACAAAAACTTTCCCTCCGCGCGAGCTTTATTCGGAAACTCACGTGTCCGAACTCCAAGTAGAACTGAGAGGTGGGACGCCAGCGTAAGATTATATACGTTCAGCTGCCCCTCTCCGTCGCCGCTCGGTTCTTTCGGTCGCTTTCCGCCCCTCCCCCCCTCCGCTACTTCCCTCCCGCCGCCCGCGTCGCCCCGCTTGTCACACTTGTACGCGTTTCTCCACGTGATCGCGATATACCCGTCATTCTTGACCGAAGTTGTCTAATGCGGCGGCGGCGCAAGGATGCAATTATCTCGCGCCGATAGCGCGCCCAAGGCCCCTCGTTTCTCCCTCTCGCTCCTTTTTTTTCCCCCCTCGTCTTCGCGCTTTACTTCGCCATTATTTGCGCGCTTCGCCTTTACGCCCGATCTACGGCGTGCGCTCCTTGCGTCTAGAAACGTCTGGTTTTGCATAGGCGAATGAAAGCGCTTAAAAAAAACCTTGGTCGACGACGCACGACTGTGCGACGTGTAATGCGCGATTTATCAACTCGCCCAAATTTTTGGAACGTATTTTATTGGCTACAAAGTGTCTCCAGACGCGAAGGGCACGTACATTAGAGATATAGGTCTTTGTTCGTGGACTTGATTCGAGAAAACGTTTCGAGAACATTCCCGGAAGTCCAAGGAAGAAGGGGAGGAAAAGAAAGAGCGCTTGAAGATTGTACGCAATTGGACGCCAATAAGTCGAATTCCTTACTTTAAGTCTAAATAACTGTCTTACTCCTACTTTTAAGTCTAAGTAACTAGTGCAATAAATTAGAGTAAGACAAGTATATGTTTTCTCGGCCTAGCTTGGCTGCACTAGTTGACCAGTGCAGGAACAGAAAACAAACCTTTTGTATCAATTGCGCAGTTGATCGATCCTTCGATTTTATCGATACATGTTTGACGTAAAGTTGTCGGTGAATTAGTTGCGTCGCGAAGCTTTTATTATTCGAATTTGAGGATAACATTCTGATCCGACTGAAAATAATTATACATTCGTATTCTTGAAACTTGAAGATTGCCCTCTTCCTTTGTCTGCCACTCGCATACGGAGAAAACGTTGCTTTCGTGGCGCACTCGTCCCGAAGAAATCGTCGCGATCTCGCTACGACTAAAGCCTCGTCTACATAGACGTCGTAAAGTCGTAGTCGTAAGAATAGTCGACTATGATTGGTCAATTCTTATGTGTCTGACGAAATTGACCAATCGCAGTCGATTATTCTTACGACTACGACTCTGCGACTCGTATTGTAGACCACGCATTAAAGCCTCCGCTACAATGATTCTCGGTTCTGTCTACAATGGTCGCAGTCTTAGAATCGTAGAGTCATGGATTGAATCGTATCGATGTATAACTGAAACCGATTTTCTGTCAAAAACAGAAAATCGGTTTCAGTTATACATCGATACGACTCAATCCATGACTCTACGATTCTAAGACTGCGACCATTGTA
>NW_011967236.1:11528-21195 GCF_000949405.1 Vollenhovia emeryi | reverse complement strand
TTTAATATTGGCTAAATAAGAAAAGGCGCCTATCTTACAATATTGGACCAATATTGGTAATACCAGGTTTACATTATTTTCCAATATGGCGCCATTATATCGTGCTACTGGGGTCGCAATTGGAGTGTCATTCGACGATTAAACAGTGTCTTCCCCGAGACACTCGTACAGCCTGGCTCTGCAGCTTAATCGAAATAATCGCAACTCGCGCGAAAGGGATAAAAAAAGTTGTCAAATGATCGAAACCGTCGGGAATTTGCGTGATGCTCGTGAGGCGAATGGCGATGGATTTTCATAAATCACAGGTCGTTTACTCCAGGCCGACGTAGCGCGTTCGACGTCTGTTCGCTCGCTGTCATTACAATCGCCCACGCATACGCGCGTGTCCGTGTGAGTAGCAAGCGCGCCAAGCTGCCTCGCGGGACAACACCCGTCATGGGGCGCTTTTTAAAAAGACCGGAGAGCTTATGGCGGTCGAGGTCACGCACGAATGCGATTGGTCGGCGGGACGTCGCGCCTCCCGAAATTCTCAGCTGTTTCGCGCGACGGTGCCCGGGCGGTGAACGTTTGACGTTGCCGCTGACGTCACGAGATCAACGGTAACGGCTGCTTCCACGAAATACAAAGGCGAGCGAGCGCTCGGTCAGGCGACGTAAATGCCCCGCAGTGCCAGCTCTACGCGTCAGTCGAACCCGAGGCACGGACTCCCGCACGTTTCGCGGAACGAGAGGACGGGCGGGCGGGGGGGGGGAGGGAGGGAAAAATTTTTTCACCGTCGAACTTGGTCGTTTCAATCGATCCTCGCGGGCGGGAAAACCGGGCTACACGTCCTCGGTCCGCGGCCGCGCGATTACGCGGCTTCAATTAGCGCGAGGCGCGGCGGTCACCGGTGGAAAATTTTAATAGGCGGTCTCATCGCTAGAAAATTGCCAAAACGATAAGTCGCAAACGAGCGACCGCTATCGTACGCCGCCGCTGCGTTGCGCAAACCTTCGCGGGAATAACTTTTGCCTTCGTGCCGAGAACGTCACGGACGGTCGTGCGATTGCGAATGCCAGCTTATTGCCAAACTTCAAGCACGTGGATAACACAAACTGTCTCGTCCGACGAATTCGCGCTATTAGAGGAAAATCCTCTGTTATGCTCGTATCACACTAGCGACTCGCGACTGCGATTGCGATTGCATCGGCGATTACGATTGGCTATTTCAAATGTTTTTGGCCGCCTAGCCAATCACAATCGCCGATGCAATCGCAATCGCGGTCGCGAGTCGCTAGTGTGATACGAGCATTAAGGCCGAATCAGACTAGCAATTGCCGACGCGGATTGGATTGGGATTGGCAATTGGCGATTGTCTTCTAGCCAACGAGAGTCGATTAAATCGCTGGCTGCTTTGCTCTCATTGGCTAGAGGACGGTCGTCAGTCGCCAATCCCAATCCAATCCGCGTCTGCAATTGCTAGTCTGATTCGGCCTTTACGCGGTAGGATCCTAATATGGGATTGATAAGCATCAAATTGATAGGCATCATCAGTTGGTTCTATCGTGAATTTATTGTCCTTGGAGTGAAATCTACTTAGGGGAAAATTGGATATGATTGGATTTGGGTGTTGAAAACGTATTAGGAGCCCATCTATATATTAATGCATAAAAGATTTCTTAGCGGGGAGTACTTATAAAAATACTCCACTAAAATTGCTCCATTAAAAAGCGCAGTTGTAGATTGGGCTTAAATGCAGGAAGCGACGCGATGTTACTTATGGACGTTACTTATGGACGGTTGGTGTGGATTTCGAAATGCTCATCTGAATGTCAGCGATTCTTTCCGCGCGCTCGCCCCGTTTCGCGACATTCGTAATCTCGGTAGATCGATGACGGGCTCTCGGCGACATCGCCGGCCTCTCGCACAGACAAAGAAACGCAGGCCGTGCCTGCGTTAAATGCGACTATCGTCCACGTGATTATTATATGACCCGATTAGAACCTACGGCGCAGTAACGCCATTCGCACATGAGAATTGGACGTGAACCAATCGCCCCGCGTTCTCCGCCGCCGTGCGCCGCGCATATTACGTTTACGCGTCTTTTACGGCGCATTTCTGCCTAATTGTCCATCGGTATTTTCGAACCGATATGTACGGAAAACGTCCCTTTGCAATATTGCGCAAGAGCGTCTCGGCGTCTCGGAGCGTTTCGCCAACTTACACGCGCCACGTCATCGACGGATTTAACGTTATTTCACTTTGCTATGCGGCAGACGCGTTGTCATGATTGCGCTACGTTTGTTGACTTCTATAATTTTATATAATAAAGATCTTATGTAATGCAGGTATGCGCATAAAAAATATGTCAGAGCTGATACAGGTGGAAGAAAGTACACGCACGTATTTTATACACAGTTGGAAAATTTGTGTTTTGTTGCTTAAAAAATGCCGGTTAGAGCAAGCAATATAACTATAGCGATTTTACATGTAATTACATAATAATTATTTTTGCGTACAAAATTTCTCCCGAGCATTTTTTATGTGAAGTTATTTTTTAATATAATCTGATTATCTAAATTGAGATAGTCGCGATGTAATGTATACAGCTTTTGCAATTGTGCCCCGAGACGCCTAAATCGCGCAGTAAGGCAATAATGACCCGCGCTGTAAATTATAATATAATATAATTATATAATAATGTAAAATCGCTCATTATCCAGAAGCAATTAATTAAAGCGCCCACCGCCGGTGATTGATAATGCGGTTCTTCGTACCGTGTTTCATTCGATAATATTATGACTCATGCCAGTGACGTAAACCGATATGTTTATCATTCGCATAGATACACGCGCACACACATGTACGCGCATTAATTGTTTGTCGTGACGATCGCGTAAATATACAAAACGATACTCTCGCGCTTCCCCGTTCGATCTCGCTGGGTAATTTCGGCTTAAAATACCCTCGGATCGGCGTAGTATTACAGTTACACGACGAAATATACCACAGGGTGTGTACCGAGCGGCTTCGGGCATATTCTGAACGCGTGGAAAACGGGAATTGGTGCAGAAAAAATATTCTGGCTAAAAACATGGCCTTCTCTCCTTTACAGAAATTACTGGGAACGAAAAAGCACCGAATAATTACTGGAGTTGAATAAATGAATCATTAGAAATTACCGATGTACAGTAATTCTTTGGTGGTTATTTCGCTTACATTTCTGTAAGGCTCCTATTAATAAGCCAAAAACACTTCTCACGCGATTCGATTTTATCGATCATAGGTCAAGGTTGGGATATTTGGCAAATTTTAGACCTCTTTATGTGATACGCCTTACAAAGCAGTGAACCTTTAATTATTATTGTCACATGCGATATGATGCGACAACGACAACAATCGGCATAAAGTTTTAGCCTAAAGAGCAGATACAGTTTAATGTATTACATTTTACGGCGTGTAGAAAGCTATGTACTGTAAAATGTTACAGCATGTAGAGACGTAAAATATCAAGTATCTCACGTCTTAGTATTTTATGTCTGAAACCGTACGTGTAATTTACATTGGATTATTTTACCTGCTCAAACCTGCTGTAAACCAAACTTATATTATATATGCTGTTAGCTATGGACAATCATGAGTTAATTTGCACAAATGCGGTTTCCTCCCCCCGCATTATTGACCGAGGTGGAACGCGGCCGAATACAATGCCATTTGAGAAATGAAGAACGGTCGAACAGACCGGATGTAAACTTGGCGAAAAATGCGCGATCTCGGCAGTCAGCAGGACACACTTCGCGTACGTCGAGGTATTTGGCGATCGCAATTTTACACCGGCCTGCTTACGTAAGCGCGAAAGAGCACGCGTCGGCGTGATCGAGCAATGTCTGATACATACGTGCGAGGTGATCATGAGGAAATTATACAGCCCGAGGAAAAGGTTGCATATGAGAAATGAAGTAGCGCAAGAAATCGCTACAGAACTCGCTGCAAAAATCTATAAAATTGCAGCGCAATTTCGTTGCGTCGTCGAGCGGAAAGCGTGCGCGTGAGCGCACTGTAATGTCGGTGCAATTTCATGATTTCAATATTTTTTCAAGACGTTTTTACAAAATTATAAAATATCAACGTATTTTATATTTGCTTAAGCACTTTTTATATCAGAATTCAATTACACGTTTATATTATGATATAATTACTTTATATTTTTTTATTGGATTCAATACCGGAACATTTTGATGCAAAATTTGTTTCAATCTATTGAAATATTTTTTACAAACACTTTATTTAGCATAAAAGTAGTTTTGTATAACAGTTCGTGTTTGAAGGGCGCGTCCATTTGGTACACGTGTGTAATCCAAAATAAAACACGTTGTGTAAAACGTTGTAATGTTTTTTTTAAATATGCTCGCGATTAACTTTGCAATTAACTAAGATAACTAAACGTGTACAAACGTATTGCGCATTTGCAATCTATACATATATTGCTGAGATTGCGTCTAATCTAATCTGAGATAGACTAGTGTTTGTGATGCTTCTAACGACATAAGTCACTTTTACGTCGCATAGATATCCGCGCTGTTCTCGTTATCGAGTGCTTGCGAAAATAAGAAGGCAATGTGTGTTGTTGCTTACTTATTTTCGTAAACGTCTGTACTTGTAAACACGTAGAGAAGTTGCGGCTTGATGAGATAAGGAGAATCAACAGGGTAATAGACGAGATCTAATTTTTATTCTCAACTATCTGCTTTATCAATATCGAAACAGGAAACAGCTGCGGCGAAGAGTGAAAATGGTGAAGGTCTGTAGAATTGCAAGTTCGTGAAATCTTTTATCTCTGCACGTATTAAAAATAAATATAAGATATAGATTAATTGAAGACACAATCGATTTTACGATTAATTGCGTTTGTAATCGGACTCTGGAAAATTTATGAGATGGTCATTTTATCGGCTCGTCTTTGTGCGATCTACAGAAATCTTATCAACATGTGTGGTAACTGCGTACAATGAAATCTAATTACTTTCTTCTTTAATCTTCTTTAATCTTGCGCGAACGATGATACGGCCGTTTCGAGCAATATAGATCTCGCGCGATATTTCAAGGGTAAAGCGTAGCCTTCATGTTTAGTGTTAAATACTTTTCAGATTTATAGTACAACACTTTGCGTCCCGAATATCCAATTTTATTTGTCTATTGATTAATCAATTAGTTTGTCCATTTTATCGTCTAATTTTATTATTAAAAATGAATGTATATCCAGGACGATTAACGCTTTCGCGTGAATTTACCCGCATATCGCATGAATAATCGCCTTCATAAGCGCCTGAATCAGAGTTTCCCAAATTGGGCGATACCACCGTTGAGGGAAATATTGATTGACTGTGCTCACTTGTATTCCCTTTCCAGTGGAAATAATAATTAAATTCGACCAGCACCGAAGTAGGATCGGCTTGTGGATTTCAGTGGCAACTGGACCACCGGTACCAGCTGGAGAGCCCGTAATCAGAGAGTCGACAACTCTCGGTCATCGTGCTCCGATTGACCTCGACAATGTCGTAGCCGGGCGCGGGATTATTCGAAACCCGGGTCCACGTGACGCGCGGGGCCAATCGCCGCGCACCTCGCAACCCCGTCGCGGCCCTTTAATACTCGCGGCTGCGCAGAATCGCCCACCTCGCGTCGTGCGTGACTTCGCACTCGTCGCGAATGGCTACGCCGGACTTTGCACCGGTTTCAGCACGGGGTTTCATTCATTTTACGGTCCGCCAAAATCTGGACAGCTCGCGCGGCACCTTCCGTTCCTCCGTCTCGCGTCCCCAGAACAGAAACATGCATCCCCGATTAGTCGATATTTCTCGCATGCAGTGATATTTTAGGTAATAATCAGTGCGACGAGTGTCTGGTTCATGATTCTGAAACATATGTTGGAATTGGCGAGGACTTGGACGGACGACTGTCGGGGGGGGAGAAGGGAGTGCGGATAATTTATCGGCTCTTCTCCGTCGACGAGGCATTTCCCGGCCTTACATAAACTGCATGCTCTGCGCGCGTGTGTGTTTTCGTGTGTATGTCGAAAAAAGTATCTGACAGATCGCACACTCCGCGGATCTTTAATCTTCCCTGCTCTCTGAACGCTGACGTTCTAAATCTGTCGAAGTCGAGTGCGAATGGATTTCGGAATTACTCGACGAAGCTGAGAAACATTTCTGCTTGCAGGTCGCTCCGGAATATCCCGTGGATATTTCCTTCCTGATATCAATGAAGATATGAGGACGATGCTGTATGAGTTTATCGCGCAGGTGGATCAGTTTCACAGCTCTAACGATACGTTAAAAAGATGATAATACTTTCTATATAGCGGCAAAAATGGTATACAAATTGCAGATATATAAGTTGCTGTTATGCCGCTTCGAGTTAATGTTATGTAAACATGTTATCTTGTATGTTTCTCCCAACTAGATTGACGAAGGAAGTACCGTATCGACATCTTTGTCATTAAACGCAAATCAATATGCGGAGAGTGAACCAACTGATAACTTGTATCTTGCTCTGATACAGTGCTTTGGTATTATACTATGCGGGTGAGGACATTTACCGATTGTTCAACCTGAGAAACTTTAGGTTGAACAAGGAAAATGTTGCGGTGATTGAATGCGATGGAAACATTAATAATACATTTGTATTTAATACTTTTAAGTTGCTGAGATAGCTTTCAAGATCTTGTAAAAATTTAAGATATTTAACGAGCATACAGTCATTGAGTCTGTATTGCTCGGTAATTAAGATTCTAGTGTTTCGGTTCAATGTAGAGTCGACATTAGTACTTCGTTGAAACTGCAATTGACATTTATTATTTCATTTCTTTTTATTTTGCACTGATCAAGGCAAGAATTTTACAAATATTCGTCAGTTCAGTCACTGAGACACCTTGTGCTTGAATTTCTGTACCCTGCATTATTCTTAGGGTCCTTATGTGATAACTTTGAGTAAATAAAGACTTTATGTCTTACAGATATGTAGCAGGCAGATTCGGTGTGATAACGAAGACGGAAGCGAATGGCCTGAATACGTTCGTCGGCACTTTTGCCTTGCCGTCTTTAATTTTCATGTCCCTGGCGAAACTTGACTTCACCCTGGTTAACTGGAAATTTCTCCTCGCCGTACTGCTCGCTAAGAGCTGCGTCTTTATCGCTGTGCTTGCGGTCTCGTTGGTAATTAAAAAGCCATCGAATCCTGGACGCGCTGCGCTCTTCGCAATATTCACCACTCAGAGCAATGATTTCGCTATTGGATATCCGATGAGTAAGAATAAGATGACGTTCGTGCGCGATTTCACAATGTTCCGCGTTGTCCAATGTGCCTCACATTGAATATCGCTGTTTCAGTTTACGCACTTTATGGAAAAACCCACCCCGAGTACGCCGCTTATCTCTATCTGATGGCACCCATATCGCTGGCGGTTTTAAACCCAATTGGTTTTGTATTACTGGAGATCGGCAAACGACGCGTGGAGGAGCACACAAGTTTCAGAGACATGGTTTACTCCATCGTGAAGGGCGTCGTGTTGAACCCGGTGCTTTTCATGACGGTCTTGGGCATTGTAGGAAATCTTATATTCAGTCACGATGTACCGCACTTGCTCGCCGCGATTCTCGAGGTATTCGGCAATGCTTTCTCCGCTAGCGCGTTGTTCCTCCTCGGTTTGATGATGGTAGGGAAGATACACAAGTTGAAAGGTACAGCATTGGTCATACCGGGCATATTGATCTCGGTGAAGCTGCTAGTCTTGCCTCTAGTCATAAGGGAGTCTATAATTCTCGTGAACGCTGGGGATAATGTAACAGAGACGAGAGATTTGAGCACGTACGGTTTCTTGTACGGCACCATCCCGACGGCACCGGCTCTGTTTATCTTTACTTTACGATATAATCTTGAGATTGACTTAATCGCGTCGGCTATGGTGGCTTGTACGTTTCTCTCCGCTCCGCTCATGTTTGTGTCGGCCAAAGTGATCAATGCAGTTTATGCCGGAATTACACCAGCTAGTTATGCACAGCAACTCAACATCTTTTCCTTCGATATGAGCGTTGCGTCAGCGGCAGCTTGCATATGGTTGTTGATATGTTTCCTTGGATTTGGACGCAAGAGGTACAACCAAGTCACTCACCGATGCACTCTGTGCCTCGTGATTGCACAGGTATATAGTTACAAGTGTATGTTCTACGTATTCAGTTTATTTTTTCTTATTTCAACTATATGCATGTCTTTACTATTTATTTTCAGCTTGCAATAGCAGTAGGTGTGATAATGTGGTCCAAACTTGATCCAAATAACGATCAGACAATATTGTGGTAATTATAAAACTTTAAGTGATTATTTGATAACTTTTATCCAATAAAATTTTCTCATTAATCATTCGTCTAATTACAGGTATATTCAATTTATTTTAATAACCACTGGTGTATATGCCAGCAGAATATGGACAGCTGCAATTGCGGCAACGTTACTATTTCTGAGTTCACGCTCGTTGTCTTTCGTTGAAAACTTACAGAAATGGTTTTATCCGCTTGGATGGGGGTATGTAAACATATGTATTAGCTTACTTTAGTTTAAATTACGTATTTTACTATACTCGATGTTTATTATATAATATGTATATTAATTTACAGGCTGCCACTTTTATTGGTGGCATTAACATGCACCACTGTTACGTTAAATCCGTCTGATCTTAATTTTCAAAATCCCAATTTTCAACTAGGCAGGTCTCAGGCTGCTGTTTCTTCATCCGTATTAATATTCAGCTTTATAGGTATACTATGAGAAGTGTTAATTTATATTTTTAGTACAAGCAACGTTTACTTTTCAACTTATTATTATTCTATTGTGTCGCTGTATAAAGAATCATTTTTATAATCTTATAGAAGTATGCAAATGTAACAACCATTTTTCTGTACACAGTGACATTAGGTTGTTTGGTCTTGCAACAGAGATATCAAAGAAGGCATCATACCATGTCATATGAATATCTGAGGAACAATGCAGAAAATGCTACAACCGGAATTCCTGAAAGAGCTGTAGTAGATGTAGAAGACTTGGTTTCTCCATTAGTTAATGCAACACCTATGTAAGTTAATTCATAGCAAGAGTATGTACCATATGTAGGAAGAATTAATATTGATATCAATGTTTTTAGTATTGGCTGTGAATTTCAAAATGGTTGTCCGAATGGAGTATGCACAGGTGCTGAAGATGGAAATAGCTGTGAGGAGGAAAATGGAACAAACGCAGATGACGATCCCCAGATTTTGCGACATCTGGTTCTTCTTATTCTGTTGTTATGCTCCATGTTTATTGTATGTAAATTAATATTTTCTTTATTTGGATAACATTAAGATCGTAAAATTAATTGCAATATATGTAATATGTTACAGGGCTTGTCGATTTCCATAGGAACATTAATAATGGAACAGCTAACTGGCATTTATGCCGAGCTTGCCTTTCTAGATGTGGCTTTGAACTTCGGACAATCATTAATAGCTTTCGCCATTTTTGGACTAGATCCTAGTTTGGGTAAATTAGGATGTTGGCTGCAAAAAATGTGCAGAAAATGGCAAAGTGGTATAGTGTCTTTACAATATAATACACATTTCATAACGATTGATTTTATACAGGGTGAGTCAAATGT
>NW_011967236.1:0-5248 GCF_000949405.1 Vollenhovia emeryi | reverse complement strand
CGCCGCCGCTGTCGCCGTCGCCGTCGCCGTCGTCACCGCTGCCACTGCCGCTATAACCGACGTCGACGACGCCGACGCTGCCGCCGCCGCCGCTATTCTCCGCGTGCACCCACTAGCCCCACTCGCCAGTAGGTCGCCGATCATCGTGGCAAGTCGCTGAATGCAAGGCTAGAAGAGAGCACCGCACTGGAGATCGTCACCAATGAGTTTGGCCTGCTGTTCGCTGCTGCCTCTCTAACTAATCGCAAGCGTGTGTGATGCCCGGGAGCCGCTCCAGCACGGACCCAGAGCACAAGTCACCGCGGGAAAGTGGTGAAGACTCGGAGGATGAGAGCGAGATCCTGGAGGAGAGCCCGTGCGGGCGGTGGCTTAAGCGCCGGGAAGAGGTATAAGTTCTGTCCCAACTACGCCTAACTGCGCCTCCTCCCGTTCGCTCCCACACTTGTTCCTCCGCTCCGCTCCGCCTCGCCAAGGTACAGGCACCCTGGCATGCACGGGTCGCTCGGAGCTTGTGCACCTTCCTGGTGTGCCGGGGGATGCCACGAGAACGGAAGACGTTCCGTCCTTCCGCATCTCTGCGACTTTCGCTCCTTTGGTTTCATTTGTAGTAGCAGTTGATTCGTTCATTAGCAGCTGCCATACGAATTTCATTTGTCCCAACACATTTGTCATCGTTGAAACTGAGGGCCTGTTGAGATTTTGGGCTTCAGTGGGCGTTATTCGCCCTTGCTGGGTTATTATCTCACGAATCTCAAAAGATAAAGGGAGATAAAACAAGACAAAGTAATGCCCACTGGGCATTGGTAGGCACTGTGCATGATTTTGGTCAGCGGTTTACCCCTCGGTTGAAACGCATTAAATCCTAAAAGGTTGAGATGTGTCGTGTAGATTCCAACTACTTGAATAATTGATGATTTCACGAAGTGAAACGAATTGTTTGAATGCGAATAATTATAATACGCCAGGTTTCAGTCAGAGCTGCTTTCTTGGAGCCTAACAGTAATATTAATTCTGCGTGAATTTTGGTTTTATTCAAACTTGGTACAAACTGTTACTACATCAAACATCACTTGCTGGAGAAGTAAAGCCCACATGCTTCCAATCGAATGAACGATTTTAATTTTTCTCGCATGTATCTTGTTTACTGCTGTCCATTTCTACCGATGCGAATTAATCTCGGTTTGACTTTCTTCTTATCCTTTTCTAGTTCTAAGAGTTGGGTAAAGATGGAAGGGGCGAATTAAACCGAGATAAAAACCACATTGGCAGAGGTGGACACGCGAAGAATTGATTTTAACTACGTGCTGAGAGCTATCAGAGACGCACCGTGATAATTTACATGTTGACGTCGAAGTTCCTGTTTGTAAATTAAAAAAACATTCGCTTGCGCAACGTTCTCCAAACATAATGCTAGACTATAATTACACTGTGACTTGTAAATATATTTAGAAGGATAGAAGTAAAGACACCTCCCCTCCCCCAGTTATGTCTTATTCGCGCGTCTCTGTGGTTTAATGTACAAATGTCTCTCGACCAGCGTCGGTGCTCGCTCGAATATAAATCTGTTTAAGCGCTCTTTGGTTTTCAATCGCGTTGCAAGTAGCAGCCCAACTCATTTCACCTTGCATCTATACAGGTGGTTGTGTGTACTCAGATGGTGCTGTTGCAAAGAGGCCTTTGGATTACAGAGATTTTCCTCCGTGTGTGATGTCTCTTGTTTTATTTTTTTTCTCATTATTGCGCCGCTCTCGTTGTAGCTCGTCTCAGTGCCTTAACTCACACCGAAATTTCTTGGCACAAATGCCTAACCATTAGGGCTCATTCATATTTTACCCTATAAATAGACCGCTGACGTCCTGTTATCGAATGTATAAATCAATGAAATTATTTTGATCATGCTTACCTCGCATGCAACTTCCGTCTTTCCGTGTAGAAGTGCAGCGGTCTTTACTGCGACGCTAACAAAGATTGGTTCCTATGCTCGGTTTTACAGTATTTATTCTAATACTCATCCGAACTCTCCTTGCACCTAGGCTTTTTATAACTTTGAGAATATTCCTCTCACCATCGTATTATTTCAATAATGGAAATGTAATAGAAACTAGAACGCTTTTTTGTTGTTGTTGCCAACAATATTGCGTCTTTTCCCAACATTGTTTATCGCCACGTGTGCCTTCATGTTTTACAATGGGCGAAATTTCTAATTTGCCGCTAACCGATTTGAATTATCGGCACATATGTAGCTTGTAAAGTGTGATTTTTAAGTAAGTATTACGATTCCGGCTTTTTTATTTTGTGACAAATAACACCTTTTATGAAATAGATAAAAATATTGTCTTCCTTTGGACCAGATAAAGATCTTGTACACTGAAAATCGTGCAATCGTGGCATATCGAAGAATTTGATGACAAGTTTTTTTGAAACTTTACCATGCATTTCACTGGAATGTGTGGTAAAGTTTCAAAAATGTCGCATGAAGGTCTTGATAATGCCGCGTTGCCCAACGATTACATGATTTTCAGAGTAAATTTCAAAAGAAAATTCCGTGTAGAAATGCAAATCCTCGTATCTCCCTGGTGTATCTTCTGTTAATTGTAAAACGTGTGCCTATTTCAGGTATATGTAGGTTCCAAATCGACGTTAGCCGAAGGCTCGACGAGCTTTGGATCAACGAGAGGAACTGAAAACGAAATTACCGAAATGGAAGTACGTACATTGAAAAAGCAGGCGGCAGAACGGTCCCTATGTTTTCTTTCTCCTTTTTTTTCGTATCTAGCCATTATCTCTTTAAAGTATCTCGCACAGAATTATACTAATGAACAAAGACAATGACGATTTACGTGCATTACACTATTGCAAACAAGCTTGACATTATTATCGCTAACGCTCCACAATGCGGCGAACCCTCTTCTGAATTATCTTCCCCTCCTCGGATTCCTGGCAAGGTCACATTCATGTAATAGTAAATGGGCGTTGAAATCGTTTCAACACCGCTTTAAGTACACTTAAAATGGACGATTACAGTAATACAAACCATTATACTATACATAGACACGGCAGATTGCGTTGAATACACCTACTCGGTCACAGTTTACGGCACGTATTTACAAAGCGTTTTTACGTTATATTTGACAAACCCGCAAGCAGCATCGGAAATGACAAAGTACTTGGATAATAAACGTATGCAAATTTGGGCAGGGGCTAATTGGACGCAGGGACTACATATACATATACGTATAATACATAACAGCACAGTATTACGCACTAAATATTTACAAATTGGCACCATAATTTTGTAGTTCTTGATCCTTGTTTAGCGAGACAATTGTAGAAATGAAGTAAAACCTAGCGCTTGCCTACAGGTGGGACAGAGAGATGTCCCAGGAATTGACTGTGCCTATCTGGCGATGGATACAGAGGAGGGTGTCGAAGTCGTGTGGAATGAAGTGCAATTTTCGGAAAGGAAAAACTTCAAGGCCCAGGAAGAAAAGATACAGCTCGTTTTTGAGAACCTCACGCAATTGGAGCACCCTAACATTGTTAAATTTCATAGGTATTGGACAGATACCCATAATGACAAGCCCCGAGTAAGTGTTAGTTATATATAACTCTGTACCTGAAAGGTCGATTGTCGTAACTGACATTTAGCAAATTATATAGCAGAGCCGAACTCAACTTGCATTTCTATAAATTTATATTTATTAGGATTTGTTCGGAAATGCTTTTTTTTTGTTTTTCCGTTCATTCTGCAGGTGGAGGAAAGTCCCATATTATGAGGTCGGCTCTTAATATGAGACAGCGGGATTTCTACTAAATTAATAGGCATCGTCTGTTGGTTTCACCGTGAATTCATTGCCCTTGGAGTGAGATCTATTTAGTGGAAAATTCATTGTTACGTTGTGCAATCGCCGCGAAAGAAGATTGTAATTGAATTTGGATGTTGAAAACCTGCTAGCTCATATTAGAAATCCCATCTCACAATAGGGCACTTTCCTCTACACTTATCTACCACTGTAAATTAATAGAGCGTTTGCTCGGGATAAGAACCTCAAAATTGATAATTTTCTAGTTGTTACGACAGTTTATTTCTCAAGTGCGGAAGTAAACGTACTATGGATACAATTTCCGTTACGTTTAGATAAATATCGTCTGCGTCTTTTTTTTAATTATTAATTCGTCTCCATATTATTCCGTAGGTTATATTTATAACGGAATATATGTCATCTGGGTCCCTGAAACAGTTCCTAAAGCGAACAAAACGCAATGTAAAAAAGTTGCCTCTACAAGCGTGGAAACGGTGGTGTACGCAAATACTTTCTGCACTCAGGTAATATACATATACAATATAACATATGTTAGACAACTTGATCTCTCAACTCATATTGCGTTGGAAATGTTTCAGTTATTTGCATTCCTGTTCACCTCCTATTATACATGGGAATCTTACCTGTGACACAATATTTATCCAACATAATGGACTTGTAAAAATTGGTTCAGGTAAGTGTTGTGTAAGAAGGAAGAAAAATAGAGAGAACTTCTCCTCTTGCTACATAATGTGTACAGCGATATCATTTTATATCTAAACAAAGACAGCATGCCTGAATTTATATAATATTATCTGAACTTGTGTGGTAAATTTAAATTACTACACGGTAGGATTGCTGTTCTCTGAACGAAAATAGTTAATATGCAACAGGATAAGGTTGTATGTGTGTGAGATATCTTTCATCTTCTCATTCACAGGGTTGTCAGAAACTTGCATCTACATTTCGTTGCAATTTCTCGTATTTTGAGAAATACAAAGACAGTAGCGATTACATTTCTTACTAAGTATTCTGTCTTTTTGTTTATATAAAGTGTTAGAGAAGATACAGGTCTTAGAAGGTATATCCACTGAAATGAGTGAGAAATAATCCATGCTAATATTTTTTGCTCAATTTAGTAATTCACCACATGTCTTCTAAGTGTCAAATCTCTTTTAGCATCTATATAATACGCATAAATGAAGTAGATGCTTTTAGATTTGCCATCATATGCTTATTTATTCATTACTCAGCCGAGACAAATAATAATTATGACTCAGTTCCTGAATGAACAATATGACAATATGATTCATTGTTGTGTGCCAATATAGGTGCTCCTCTAATGGTTTTGACGCACAAACATCATGGAAATATTTATTTACGTGCATATGTATATTAAGTTATGTCTTACAAAAACATTATTTGTTGTGAATGACTATAAGATA
>NW_011967235.1:3012821-3108460 GCF_000949405.1 Vollenhovia emeryi | reverse complement strand
GGTATAGATGAGCATACCCTAACAGCTACATTCAATGTAATATCAATGTAATTTGAACTTGCATATATTTTTTCCCTAATCATAGAGAATGTTGTTGTAACAACAATAACCATTTTCTCCGTGTGGACAACTATGTATTAAAAACACTAATCTTATTGAAAAATAATTGTGCGAAATATTTAGCTAAAGAAGTAAAATAATTTCTATTCTATTAAATGTTCTGCTGTAATGGTGAATAATTTTAATAATGTATAATAAAGAAATTTTCGTATCGTCATCACGTTATTATCAAATATGACAGTATTCAAGTAGCAGCAACAGTTTTGCTGCAACAGCAAAATTATTTTTTTCCGTGCGTATTATTGAAAGTCTATAAGTATGAAATAATATGTAGTGTAAAAATAATAAACAAAAAGTAAACACAAAAATAATGTTTTCTTACACGAAAACGAAAGATTAGCTACTAACAGCTAACATTTTTTTGCAGTGAGAACTATTACTTTTATAATAGTGGCAAAAGGTTTTACAACTATTACCAAGCAAACATTATTTTTATGTTTACTTTTTGTTTATTAGTTTTACCCCACGCATTATTTCATACTTATAGACTTTCAATAATACGCACGGAAGAAAATAATTTTGTTGTTGCAGCAAAATTGTTGCTGCTACTTGAATATTGCCATATTTGATAATAACGTGATGACGATACGAAAATTTCTTTATTATACATTATTAAAATTATTCACCATTACAGCAGAACGTTTAATAGAACAGAAATTATTTTACTTCTTTAGCTAAATATTTCGCACAATTATTTTTCAATAGGATTAGTGTTTTTAACACATAGTTGTCCATAAAAGAGAAAATAACTTAATCATAAAATAAGAGACAAAATTTACTTAAGTTTCACTTTGTTGGGGAAACAAAACAGTTTTGTTGGGAGGACAAAACAATTTTGTTGGAGGAACAAAACGATTTTGTTAGAATTACTATAAGTTTTTCCTACTATATTATATGTATATTATAGTATATTTCTAGTATATTTAGTAGTCGCCGGTAACGTCGAACGTGTGCTCCGGTGGTACCCCAGCTCGCGGTTAGATGGCAATAGACCCGAGTCTCTGCTCGAACCGGAGCGGAGTCTGCGAAGCTGATCAGGAGCTGACGTGTCTCCTCGCCGCGCGCGAATCAATGAATGCCCGCGGCACACATGTGCGTGCGTATACATATTTCATTCAGGTTCATTCAACGTGGGGCCTGCTGAAAGCACTTCGTAGACCGGGGACAAAAAGAGAGAGCGAATTGCCATTTATAACAAAATTGCTCCGGCCACCTATATACACGTTCCATTTATTCTCGCACCTAGCTGTCTCGCGGCCGCGGAGGCGCGATACCCGCGGATTTCGTAACTTTGCAAAATCGTGCGCAACGCTCACGATCGCGCTGCGAGATTTAACAATTGATCGTAATAATAGTTGCGACGATCGAGCGCGGAGGAACTGCTCCGTTTTTCGCTCAAAGGATAGAAGATATATCGTTCCGCGATTCTTTGAGCGGTTCTTTATTTCGTCGCGAACGCGTCGATTAGTCTCGACGCAGGTAGATTTTAACGTCCACAATATCCTCGCGGAAATTGCGATAACGTCGATCGGGCCGATTCGCTTATCGACTCGAGCGAAAAGCCCGACTCATTCCGGTAGCATGTCTTTATACATTTGCTTGGTCCACCGATATATCATGACAACCGCAATGCGGTTCTTCATAAACGACCGTCTATTTCTGAGTTTGTCGCGTAATGCCGCTTTATTACACGACGATTCGGTTGCAAATCCGATTTCGATTGCCAAGGAGACGTGTCTGCCTTCGCGAATCAAGGGGACAGCGAAATAGAGAGATCTCGTATAATTCGAGGGAAATCGCTTTGGTTGCGCAACGTTATTGGCGGCAACCGGCGTTGCAATAATTTCCTCTCGAAATACTCTGAAATATACTTGGTTGCGGACGACCCGTTTAATTATCACTGTCCATTTCCGAGATCATTTCAACGCGAATATTTTTAGCACCGTCTCGTTTCGGGCGAAAGTAAGAACACTGGTTAAAAAATGCGTTATTTCACACGCCATGAAATCCTGATCTCTCTTTAATGCGGCGTTTACAATAAGATTTTTAAGATTTAAGGTTTAAGAAAGTGACCTATCACTACGGAATGTGAAGAGAATAATCGACTGCGATTGGTCATTTTCTTAAATCTTACGTCTTAAAGATCTACGTCTTAAAGAAAGTTACTCAGTGGATTATTACTGATAACAGTTTGTTATAAATATAGCACTGAATAATTCACTGCTGTACTTATAACTGTTTTTAGTGATAATGCACTGATTGACTTTTAAGCCTAATCTACAATGTACTTTCTGCGTCTAAGAACATTCTACCTTGCAGTCAATAGATACGTTTAAATAATTTGTGCAAACTGATAAAATGTATATTATATACTGTACAATCGTGCATCATCGACAAATTTTTTAAGTGTTTTGATTTGTTTCACATTGTAGATTAGACTTTAGAGAGATATGATGCGAAACTGACAATGAGTGTAGTGGTAAATTAAAAGGTAATATTTTTAACTTACACAATGCATCTTTGTTTTCCTTATTGTTCGTTCGTAATAATAAAGGAAATTTACAGCGTATGCACAGCTGTCGATAACGATCTGTCCTTTATTTGCAGTTGGACTGCTCGCGTTGAAGCTGTCGTTCTATTTTATAATGTCAAACGGCTTGTTTCACCAAAGCTGCAATTATTCTCAACATTTGAAACCCGGGAGCACCTATTATGTGTACAATTCTGACTATCCCGACGTCTCCAACGGTCGACAGCACTGCAAGTGGATCGCGAAAAGTGATTACCGCGTTAGATTGACGTGCAACAATTTCAACATACCATGGGTGAGATTTGCGTTTTGTGTTTAATATCGGACGTGATTACCGAAAGATATGTATCACAACTGTCGATTCGTATCCGTGAAAAGAATAATTTAATTTTCTGAGCTTCAAATCGTTACAGCAATGTCGAAACTAATTCGAAAATTATTCGATCGTTGTTAATTAGTAGAGGAAAGTCCCTTATTATGAGATAAGCTTTTAATATGAGACAGCGGAGTTTCTGCTAAATTAATAGTAGCATCATCTGTTGATTTCATCATGAATTTATTGTCTTTGTGAAATCTGTTCAGTGGAAAATTCATTATGAAATCATGTAATCGTTACGAAAGAAGATTTGTGATTGTATTTGGATATTGAAAACCTGCTATCTCATATTAGAAGCCTATCTCACATAATAAGAGATTTTCCTGTATTACAAATAAATTATCAAATTTTCACGACGATATTCAGACTATTTTTCTTCGCAGAACCTTAGATGCGCCTTAGATAAACTAACCGTGTATGTGAACGACTCCGTGTCTTATTCTTATTGCGGCAACGAGACATTTAGCGTAGAATCGACAGGAGAATTAATGACCATTGAATTATCAATCTCCCTCTGGTCGTCGGGAGTTAAGTTCCTGTGCGAGTTACAAGCGCTCGACGAAATAGGGAATGACGATTGCAGATGCGGATGGAAAAAGCCGGTACGCGCTTACAATCGATATAATGAATACAATTAGATTCGACCTGTACACGCTATACTTAGAAACTTGTACGAACTTTTTCTTCTAATCTTAATTATCCGTCGCAGACGAAGATAGTAGGAGGCATGGAAACTGGCGTGAACGAGTACCCCATGATGGCTGGCCTCGTCGATCCTTTTCAGCGAGACGTATTCTGCGGGGCGACTATTATCTCCGAAAGACACGTAATAACCGCCGCGCATTGTTTGACCGATAGAAACCCAAATAATATTGGCGTACTTGTGGGAGATCACGATCTCAGCACAGGTAAAAACAAATGCGTTTCTTTCAAGAATAAATTTTTCTCCAATTCAATTTCTATAATAAGAGAAAAGTCCTCTATTATGAGATAGGATTCTGATGATTTTTAATGTCCAAATTCAATCACAAATCTTTTCTCGTAACAATTATACGATCTAACAATCAATTTTCCACTAAACAGATTTCACTCCAAAGGCAATAAATTCATGGTGGAACCAACAGATGATGCCTATTAATTTAGCAGAAACTTCGCTATCTCATATTAGGGGATTTGCCTCTACTTTAAAATTTAAGTAAAGTATAAATTAAATATTTAAGAAATTAAATAGTAAAATTTTCGCAAATATGCTCGTGCAGATCTTAAAGAGATATTCTGAACAATCTTTATCCGATTAAAATTCAAGTATTCGATAAAAAATATATCGTGAACTTGTTCGGCGCTTTAATTACGGTAATCTGAGACTTTTAACATTTCAGGTGCAGATACAAATGCCTCGCGCCTCTACACTGTTTCCAGATTTTACGTGCACCCTGTTTATAATAGCGTATCCTTGGAAAATGACATAGCTATAGTAATGGTGAATTCCGTTATAAGTTTCAGCGAAGAGATTGAACCGGTTTGTCTTCCGTTTCAACATCAGTACGACTCTTTTGCAGGAAGTTACGTGGAATTGTTGGGTGAGGCAATATTGTCGCAGCAACACAATTATTATCTAAGCAACTTAACGTATTTTTAAACACTTTGTCCCATATTCTGAATCCTCTTTTATCGTTAAAAGTGCCACTAAAATTGGTTTTGAAGGATTTTTATTGGTTGAAAGGATTTTTTATGGACGCTTTTATCGACAAAAGAGGATTCCGAATATGGGCCGTTTTAAATTTTCGTTGTTTCGCGTTGATTTTTAAACAATAAATTTTCAAGTGTTGATTTTCATGTTTGATCATTCGATTGGGTCAAAACAGGTTGGGGAACGACACAGTTCGGAGGAACAAAGTCTACAACTTTACAGAAGGTTACGTTAACCGTGATTACGAATCGGGATTGTCGTCGAGAGTATCCGAATGTTTCATACAGTCAACTGTGCACTTACGGGAGAGGAAAAGACGCGTGTCAGGTAGCGTAGGAAATTTTACAGTAATTATTGCAAAATAAATATGCACTTTCGCATTCGTGTCTTTCGTTACAGTTCGACAGCGGTGGTCCCGATCTTTGGCAGAATCCCACGACGAAGCGAGAGGTTCTCGTGGGTATCATCAGTTCCGGGTTCGGTTGCGGCAATGATGAGCCAGGAATCAACACGCGTGTCGGTACATACATAGATTGGATCTTAGCTGTAACGCCGGGTAAGTGCACGAAGTGTACAGCACGTTGCGCCCCATTGACGGTTTATTTATCCTACGACACTTAAATTATTTATATCTTCTTACAGGTACCCAATACTGCATGCCCGAATAAGAAGCGTGCATGTAAACGGAAATGTATAAAGATTTGCTTACAATTTATTATCTTAGATATTCTTCCAATTTACCGCGGGTTATTTATACGTGATGCATTTTTAAGATTGTCATTTCTCATCTGATTATTTATGTAATTTTTATGTAATTTCGAAGTTACGCCAATTAATACAATGCTTTTGGCTCACGTAATATTTGGCATACGCAATATTAATTTACGGACCGAAATGTATATTCTTGATTTATCCTCAACGTGGTACATCAAAATGCACTTCATCTGCTTTTAAAATGCTATAATCAATATCAATTTGAATTACACAGTTAATAATTAATAACAGACTGCAGATGCATGTCAAATAGCTTCGAGCGAATATTTGTAACAATATATTTTTACATGTGTGCACCGCATTAGTACGTGCTGGTATAAACGATGTTCCGAAATAATTGGATTTGCTTATTCATTGGAAAGAGTTACGGGACGTAAATTGCGCACGACGGTTCCAACACATCATTATTTCACCCGATATACGTGTGCACGCTTACGAGAACTTTGATTGTCCTTAATAGGGATTTCCATGGTGTAGAAGGATCAACATTGACGACTCGTAAACAATGTCTCATTATTAATAAATTCCTGAATGAGGATGTGACGTGAAACCGTCTATGGGAGGGAATGGTCTATGGTAAACGTCCACTTACACCGACCAATGTAGTATCACATTAGCTTACTTGCCATGGCGCAATGTGTACCGAAGATTTATATCATGCTCTTACTGCGAGGGGGGTACAGAAATAAAATATGCAACATGAATAAAGACAGTACGATACTCTGATAAAATTGCAGACTGCAAGAAGTGATCGACTGACGAAGAAGTTTTTGCCACAGAAATCGATTCTCCTAAACTGTTGTGTTGTTTTATCTCACTCCTGCTTGTGTCGATCGATCTCTCTCGCAAGGTCGTATCTCGATTTTATGCAATTTTTCGGTTTTTGTGCTCGAACGCTCATTCTCGACCAGAAATTGCATAAAATCGAGATACGACCTTACGAGAGAGATCAGTCGATATACCAAAAATGAATAATATTTATATTTTTCATACGTTCACAAAAATATATTCTGTCGTGCCGTTATAACGAGTATTCTCGCGGAACAAATCTTTTACGAGCGCGTATCAGTAATAATAGTTTCGTGATTGCGGCATACATTTATTAAACAAATTGATTTCTTCGATATGCATCGCGGTAATGCATCCTTGACATAGTTGTTGACCCAATGATAGTACGCAAATAGATATATTCTTCTCATTGTGACAGAACTCTAATATGAAAAACTGTTCGCGAGAAAATACGCTTTTCCTAAGGGAGATTGAAATATTTTACATTACCAGAGATATTATTGACAAACCCAATTGTATTTTGGAAAAACCAGATGGTCTAGTTGCTTCTATTTCATACATCCTTGCAAACTTGACAGATTAAAAATGTTCTCAACTAATGATATTCTCTCTCTTTCTCTTTCTTTGTAAAAAAATTAAAAATTAAAATGTAACGTTCAATGTCAAGAATCGAATATTTCATCGTGAGAACTTGGTGAACTAGGCCCGTTACCGGTTCACGGCTTGTATAATCCTCGTTTATTCCTGAGGGACACGGTACCATTCAGAATAATAATACAAAAATACCTTACACCGAGGCGCAGAAAGAAATTGAATGACCATTGTGAGGACGGGCTTGTATAACCACTTTAGTATGCGATGCTAGATGAATGGTAAAGGTACGAGCGTAGGTACCTACGTCCTTATTTTACGCGCGAAGGATGTGCGCGGCGAAAGATGATCTGCTCGCCGTGAATTCTTCCTTTCGAGTTTCAATTTCTGCAGCGGTAAAAAATAAAGCTGGGCTCTCTCGTAAACAGGAAGAAAAATCATAATCAAATCCTGTGCGTCATTCGCGACCACCATCGTTCGGTCGCCCATCGCATTTAGCACGGTGCATTGAACAGCAAGGACACGTATTGCTCATTACGTGCACGCGTCGTTATGTATTGTATAACATTGTTTCGAACTGTCTTTATTCCTACATTTGAATTATTTACAACGAACGCATGTTCATGGAGTGTATATAATATATTTGGAAACATGAAAGTAAATTACGCAGCGTCACTAATACGAATTTTACAAATTAAGGAAGGAATTTTACAATGAAGGAGACTAAAGATACAAACGTCCGTATGTACTATTGTATTGTATTACCGTCGGTATTGTATTCAATACGGACTGCGTCTCATTATTTTATTTATCTTAAGAATTTATATCCTTTGTAATCTTATTGTTAGTAAAATATACATTACTAAAAATATTTTTCTGCTGTATGTCTGTACGACGTATTGTAACGTATACATGTTAATGCATAACGTATTGTACTGTGTACGTAATAGATAGCAAGCTGACGAGACTCGCATTTTTCATTATGTTTCACCGTTAATATTTTAGCCGTCCGAACTGATTTGTAGGCGGAAAATTACTTCCAAGGTTTACGCGATATTATGCAAGCACCGCTCGCGACATTGGTGCGCCATAATCAGCGCATGTGTCGCGGCGAAAAGAAAGATAGGCGGTATATCGGATTTCCAGACGGCTCAGCGTTCAATGCACGAAGTAGCACAACTTGTAAGCGGATTTTCTGGAATGCCATCTGAAATACTTCGTTAAACATTTTGCGTTTTTTTTTTCTACTCAAAGTTTCAGCGTGCATACGTGAAGATCCAAGTTTACTCGGCGCGGGTCACCAAAAGCGGAACGTCGCGACGGTCATTACTGGTTGTACAACTGACACGGTTATGAGTATATCCAATAATGTTGTTCGATGCAAATGAGGTAAACGGTGATACACGGATAGCGAAGAACTCGAGAACAAGGTCAAAAGGTTACGCGACCGCTTACGTAACTCGACGAGGCTACTAACTGACCCGCCTCTATGTACCTGTGCATATAGCAGGTACGGACAGATCCCGGCGAAACGTTTTGTCTCCTAGAGATAGTACAGTAACTATAGCGCCGAATGACGTCATGGTGTGATCGGGATGGCCTTTAGTTACCGACGTCATGAGCTTGCCAAGAATCTGAGAAATTTTGCCAAGAGATAATAGGAGCCAACGTGTCCTTTTAATGATAAGGTATGAAACACATATAAAAACTGTTACAATAAATGTGTGGAAGTAAAAAAGGGAAAAGCTGGATTAATTTTGTTCTCAATCTCGCTTTCGATTCGTCTCGAGATATTTAGGGTGAACTTGAGTTCGCCAGAGATTTTTGCTAAACGATTACCTCAGCGAAAATTGCTTTTTCTTTTCGAAGGGGATGAAGTGGTTTGGACGAGGCTTAAGATGCTCTCGGACGCCCGGAAGGCCTAGTTACGAGGATGCTGCGGAGACTTTTCGATCGAAGCGGTTACGAGGGAAAACGACGACGCGTGGGAAGCTGCGCGGCCGCCGAATGTGTCTCCGCTACCCCGTTAATGGAACAACAATCCGATCGATGGCGCCAGTTCGTCGGTTTGAACTACCCTTGCCACCCCAGAAGAGGCCCGCGAAGTTCAAACGAGCCGAGGCGCACGTCACTGAAACGTAAGCGAGGAGGGAAAAACATTTCCATCATCTTGGCGCGCTGAAAGATCAATGGGAATGCGCACACAAAACAATTAGCGAAACATTTCAACGAGGAGTCGTGACGCAGATCGGCGATTTATCTCTAAATTTACACTGGCGCTCGTCATCCCTCAGCGGCCGTCGTTGGGAGAAGCAATAGGACGGGATTATCGCACAAGCTGATCGATAAAAATCCAAGTCGCTGTTCATTTACTAATTTCGATTTACAATTGAACTTGCGATCCAGATTACATCTCTAATATAATCGCTGAACTTTGGAACCGTGGAAGGAAGAAGTCGCGCCTGGGTGTCTGAAGTAGTTTTTCACCCCATTTTGATGCGAACCGTCGCCTCTTCTGCTCTATAATATAATAAGATAACAACGCTCGCGCTACCCGGCTCTTCACCGTTTAAAAGGGGTCGGTCGGCCGGCGTATGCGCGTACGAACACAATTACCGCGGCCAATCGGGGGACCGGACCACCGGTAGAACGAACCTTCGTCGTATTGTACAGACGTCGATGTCGCTCCAGAGGTTCCCGTTCCGTAGGTCTGCTCCCTCGCGCACACCGTCGCGCACTAGCGTCGGCTCAGTCCGATATTGACGTTCGTACGAGGCGCACATCCACCGAGCCGGAGCACGCACGGTTCACGAAATTTTACGCGGGCTCCTCGCCGATCGCGCTTCTCGCATTTCCTGCTGACGGGATCCGTTGTAACAACCAAAAGCGAGGAAAACGGACACTGACTCGACTGACGGGGCAGCAAGGAGCGGTACACATGGGTACCAAATGCCTCGGCAGTCTCGCTCTTCAACGACACACGCGCGTCCGCAGCGACGTCAGTCCGACCCGTCCGGGGATCACCGAGTTTAAATAATAAACTCGCCGATAATAAGTTCACCGAGACCTTGTACTAAATCTGAAACAACGACAACGACGACGACGACGAAGGCGGCGGCGGCGGAGACGGCGACGACGACGACGAGAGGCGCAACGTCTTCCTCGCGCGCGGAGTCGAGCCGAGGGAGACCAACTATGATGCTGGACTCGTGACTTCCGACTACATCGATTCGCAAACGGCAGCGACTTAAGGGCATCCGATTCATGAAGCAGGAAGACTACCGTCGACACCGACCACGACCGAAGCTGAAGAGGCACTCGTTTAAGGGCTGACGAGACCAACACACCCCCTGTGACAATCGAGCCGCTTTGCATCCCGAATATCGTGTCACGTCGCTTCGAGAAGCCAGAAATTAGAATCGTCCCTCTTTCTTTCCTCCCTTCCTCTCTCTTTCTCTTTCTGTCTCGCTCTTTCCTCCTCTCCTCTCTGACGCTCAACCCTCAATTCGGTATCTCGCTTCCGCGCGGAGGATCGATATTTCGTCCCGACGGCGGCTATTAACGACACGCGTACTTTCATTCGCCCCCTCTCTCACTCCGTTTTTCACGCTACGATTGCTTCCAAACGTAACGTTAGGTGCGCCAACCCCCGGCTGCCAACCCGTCGCTTCTTCCGTCAATGTCAGGTAGCGCGTGCCGAAGGCCCGGGTATCGCTCCAACCCCCGATCGGCCGTCGATATCCTTCGACAGCGCGAGGACTGGTAACACGTGACCCCCGGATTCCCTCGTAACTCGCGTATCGCGTCGGCCGGCGCTCGATTTTTATCGGGTCACCTACGTGCCACCCGCCCACTCTGTTTCGCCAAGAGGTCCTACCCTATCCTATGACGTATCCTTCCTCGTACCTCGCGCCCTTGTCATCCTGCCTCAGCCCGCCTCTACGCGGCCGCGTATGCGTCCGCAAACAGTCAATAAGGAGTACCGTCGGGGCACGCACGTACCAGAAAGGGACGGACGGGACTCGGACGAGAGACCATTCCTCTCATCGCGGAGACCGAGTGCACGCTTAATATTAAGAAACGAATTGTTACTGGTTACACACCTCGACGGGGGCGAGGCCGATATCTCAGTATTTTTTCGGACGCGATAGTGCGGACGCTGTTGACATTACGAATTAAGTGAAAGCTAACTACTGTTGCTGCTGTTATTGTTATTGTTGTTTAACGTTATTGTTATATCCCGTTATTGCTGCACGGCTCGCCGCCCATCCGCTCCCGCACGAGTCGACGAAGAGCGCGCGGCGGTGGTAGTTGCCTCTGCGCGAGATCTGCGAGGGGTTCGCGTCAGCTCGCGGACGCGAAGATACCGCGTGTCTCTGCCAAATCGCGTCGGTAGATCGTCGGCGGAGCGGAAGACCCCGGGGATATTCGTGTGTACACGGGAAAAAGGAAATAAACAGCCGGCAGGAAGTGGCGGTGAGAAGTGGCACGTGGGGGCGAGCCTGGCAAACAAACCCGAGGAGGTGCGCTAAAGATCTCAATTAAGTACACCACCCGCTAGGAAGCGAGTGATCGGTGATTCTCTGTGTACCCATCGGGATCCACGGGAGAATGGTAGCCGAGACCGGAAGAAATGGGCACGAGCTGGCTCCCTTGAACAACCACCGCCAATCCGGCCACAACGTGACGATCGTGGCGACCGGAAGTCAACATGTTGGCACCGTCCAGGAGACGAAGGAGGAGAACAGGGCGGCATGGAGCGGGAAAATGCAATTCTTTCTCAGTATTATTGGATACAGCGTCGGCCTGGGCAATATCTGGAGGTTTCCTTATCTGTGCCAACAGAACGGAGGTGGTGAGTGTCGATTAAGTCCGAGCGCGACGCGCAGGTCGTGCAAATTATCGTGCTAGACTCGCGACCAGAAATTATGCCTACTTGGAATTTACTCGTAAATGTGGAGCAAATGTATTTTAACGTGCAGGCCTGTTTGTGTTATTATTGGTAAGCTGTGTGTTTTTATTTTCACGACCTTCGTGTGCAGCAGGCGGCACCACGGGGTGTTCTTGAACCATGTGCGTGTCAACGGATAGCTAGGTAAACTCCAGTTTCCCACGTGTACGAGCGCACCTATAATGTCTGAGTATATTATAGATACATATATCTCTTGTGCAGTAGCCACGTTGATGCAGCCTCGGGATAGCATTTTTTTTCACGCAGATATACTGTAAAGTAGAGAATATCTATACCACTTACAAGATTATATTTGCCCGATAACAAGGGCCTGATAATAAATTAAGTCATATTCGTTAACTTATACCGAGCAAAAATTTCATCGGCTAAACCAATTGAATAGTGCTTCCGATTACGTTTACCGGTTAAAATACGGATACATCCGATGAAATTTGATTGAAAAACCGATCGCATTTTTCATCGGATATACCCGTTTGTTATTATGTAATTGGATTATTCAACTATATTTAATCGGACATTTTTCTCAATGTTCTTAAAAATTCTACATCCGCGAAACTAGAAGCTGTGGAATTTCCGTTTATAAATTGCACGCGTTAATCAGTTGAAATTTGTGGAAGCCTCATATACCACTCGACTAAAAGAAACATAGGGCGTTCGTTTACGTAGCGACTGTCGCGGGTAGTATCGTTCTGTCTTCGCAATATCAAATATCAAACAGATTGCGGATAATCGCGAATGCACCCATAGATTTTCTCTCCTATCGTTCACCTTCCAAGAATTCGGCCTTCTACAGACGTTCGATCAAACGTCAGGTTTCCAAGAAGCGTGAAATTTATTTATCTGAATTATTTACGCCGAATTGCCCGATACGCGACGAGTGTTGACGTACGTCGTAAAGTTGCATACATTGGAAATAAGTTGTTGCAACTCACGGCCGTCGTCGGTCTCCACGGCGTCGGATGTAAAGCGAAAAAGAGCAAGGACAAGGCTGCTCGATATGAGGGCAGTGGAGCCGGTATAAGCGCATGGCTATACTAGTCGACGACTATTTTCAGGTATCCTACAGTTCCACGCCGCGGTTAAATATAACTGCCACGAAATATTTCGCGTGCCGACATCCTTGGAGACGCATTTTCCTTCTATCGATCAATCTCGGCGGCCACCACGCCCGCCGGATATTACGAAACTTTCCTGATCAATCGTATTTGTTTTCAACTTGTAATTAGCTGCGAATGCCATTTCTTCCTTTCGCCATTTCTCTGGTCAATAATATCACTCTAATACATAATAAAACACTCGCCCACTGACATTGCAGCTGAATTGTAAAATTAATATTAGTACACCACGCCTAGGCGGCGTGTCATAATTCACGACGAATGGTTCAGCCGCGCGCAACTCATTCAGCTTTCATTAACTCTTCAGTTCCGTTCGAGTCCATTTGATTCGTTTCTATTTTTAAAACACGATACCCTTAAATGGCGCTGATTCTAGTATCTTTGAATTTTATAACTTCCTACGCTTTGCTTCTCCCGGCGTTTTATTTTTATAAGCAAATAGCGTAATGAGTCCCTTGCTCTTATAATAAGTTTTCTCCTTTGAGACTCCTCTTTTACAGATTCTCGCAATAAGTCGACACTGTCGACTTTAATTAAGCGTTCCTCATTATTCTAAGTTTAATCAAAAGGCGACGACGGCGCGTTTGCTTACGTTGGCAGCGTATCATCTTTTTATTAAATGCATTTTTTGCGCGGAAAGAATAGCGGGCACGTATAATGAAAGGTATACGTGTACGAGAATCTATAGACTCTTCCCTGCTGCACAAGTAGAAGTTAATCAATCCTCGAGAGAAAACACGATCGTCGCATTCATAATCAGAACGTTTACGTATGCTGTAAAAAGGGTTTGCTACGGAAATATTTGTAATATGCGTAATACGGATTATTAATATTACATGCGCCTAATGGTGACGGCAATCTTATCGCGACAGGTGAAATAAAAATATGCAGAATCAATACGCGAAAACATATGTTATTCATCGAGATAAAGTTAGTTGAAGGTTACACCTGATTTAATTCAACGTAACGTGAAAGGTCGACCAACTGCGAATGCAACTGCGGGGCATACGTGCCGGCGAGGTGGCGTCTCGCTTGGTACCGCGTCAAGTATCGGTGCAACAGCACGTAACGCCTGCGATCTTTCGGATGGAAAATATCGGCCCGTTAACCCGTGAAATATTTGTAAAATTTCTCCCCTCGATCGTGCATTATTTTAAGCTCGCCCATTTCGGGAGGTGGCCCTCCTTATCAATCACGAACGGACAAACGGCTGGTTAACATACGTCTATTTTCGTAGAGGTAGGTCACGAGAGTGAGGTGCACGGGTGGCCCTCGCGTGATTATGACGCCGGAGTTTATGCGCGCCGAAATCATATCGGTTACCATCCGGCAAAACTGCGCAGATCGAGTTTCCAATTACCAGATTATCGTGCCGCTCTAACGTCTATCTCATTGCCGAAGGCACCTCCGTCTAGAAGTGCCAGGCACCTCACTTACGATCGAGATTCAGAGTTAAGTAGTGCCGTGATTTCGCTGAATTCATCATCGCGCGCGAGATCGAGGAGGTTCAACTCCCGACCGGTCGTAGACCTATTTTTTAAAAAGAGAGATTCAAGGCGAGGAAACCTTCTCTTTAAAAGAAATCGACGCTCTTGTGTAAATTGTTTCGCTATTCAGCAGTAAATAGTATATTGAACATTAAAAAGAAACCTGTTAAATTTTGTTGAAGTCTCGATTACAGATGCAACTGCCGATTGGTGTTAAATTGTACACCGACTGTCACCGGTGCAAGAAATCGCACACAACCGCAGGTCATTGTCGGCGATTGAATTTCACGATTTTCAGTCGCACGTGGATACGCACACCTTTAGGCTAAACGAGTCAAAAGGCTCGGCTTTCAATGGAAATTTCCTCGTTGCGCCGTTCCGCGTCCGCGTCGTCATCGATCGATCCATACCGCTGTGTAACAGAAAGCACGCGACGACCTAACATCTGCCGCCGTGGTTCGCTAATGTAATAGCGGCTTTAAATACAGAGAGCCTGGGTTACGGGCCATTTAGGTGTTAAACGACGCATCAGTTGCCGCAACATCGTGTTATCAAAGCTTGCGAGGACGCGATCGAGATCGATATCACGTTCCAGTTTCCTCGGGAAATTCTCTCAGCCTCTGTTTCCGTCAATAAATCAGATATCAACGTTAAAATTTAGGACGCTGCAGAGTACAATTAATCAATTACGCTGGACCTAATAGCACTCTTATTATCTTTCTACTATTTCACGCACCCAACTTGATCGGTCGTGCGTATCTTAACGTTTTTTCGACCCACGGGCTTCTTCTTAGTTCTAATTTGTATATGAATACCAAAAAATGGTCGAAGCGGTAGGGTGGCTGAACGGGTTAGGACTTAGGTTATTCGATCAATACAAGGCGCTCCAGCTTTCTCTCTCTCTCTACGACCGCGAAACTAGACATCTAAAGGCGAAGGGAGAGAAGACCTTGTTAGGGACCGGGGACGCGCAAAAACGCGGATGAGATGTTGTAAAGTAGAAAACCTCTCGCTCAAACGAATTTCTATTTAACTCTATTAAACGAGCTAAGAGAGAGCGAGTTAAACGTTATGATATATACGAGAAAATTACAGGGTACATTTGTACACTATTAAATTGTGTTTTCCGGTGAAATTTTGATAGGCAGCTCTAACATTGAAAACCCATCGAAGCGATATTTGCACGTGTACGTATGTTTTAGGTGCCTTCCTCATACCCTTTTTCATCATGCTCATTTTGGAGGGTGTACCCCTCTTCCTGATCGAGCTGGGTCTCGGACAACGTATGCGGCAGGGCGCCCTGGGCGTTTGGAACACAATACACCCATGGCTAGGCGGTATAGGGATCGCGTCGTGTATAGTGACGTTTTTCGTTGCGCTTTACTACAACGTAATTATTACCTGGTGCGTCTTCTACCTCTTCAACTCGCTCGAGGTAAGCAGATCGATAAGGTTCGCAGCACCGATTGACGCCACGGTAATCTGCGTCGAGACGTCCTAAGTGACTCTCCCCCGCCGCGCTAGTTCACAGTTTAAACTTAAACAGATAATGAAAGACGTTGCTTGCGGGGAAACCAAGTGTTTAAAAGTTTGCTGATTTTAGTAAGAACACTAGAGGCTGTAGAAATGAAATTAGGACGGGATAATTAAGGAATTTCTTGAGCGTGAGCAAAAATGAACAAATTTCTATATTTAATATGCTACTACTTCACAATAAAAATCATTTTATTAAGGGTACTAGAGGCTGTAGAAATAAAATTAGGACGAGATAATTAAGAAATTTCTATATTTAATATGCTATACTACTTCACAATAAAAATCATTTTATTTAAGGGTACTAGAGGCTGTAGAAATGAAATTAGGGCGAGATAATTAAGAAATTTTTAAGCGCGAACAAAAATGAAGAGATTTCTATATTAAATATTTCATAAATGAGAGTGTTACTTTAAATGATAGCGATAATAAAAATGTACAGAATGTTACGCTCAAATGTAATTATTAATGGCGTCTTCGTAAAAAAAACATTTTCTATAAATTGCAAACTATTAATAACATTTATTTTTCTTTCATGTTTCAACTAGGCTGTTACGATCAAATTTGGTGTAAGTATCACTTTTTTGTGAATAATGAGAGATATTGCGTTGTATTGCTGCAGATACAGATATTATTATGTTTAAATTGTACAAGAAAGCTATAATATGTAAATTTCGTCACAATGTCAGTCTCTCGATTCAGCGCTCAAAGTGCCGCTTCGGCTTTTACAACGCAATAACAGTATGCCCGTTAAAGCGTATATTGATGATCTATTTGCATGTTCTGACGTAATTTAGGAATCACTGCCGTGGGCACAATGCCCGGAATTGAACGGGAAACCGGTCGAGGAATGCGTTAAGAGTTCGGAGACCGCGTATTTTTGGTACAGGACTACCTTGGACGCGGCACCATCCATCGAGGACGGCCAAGGTCTCAAATGGTGGATCGTACTTTGTCTCTTGCTCAGTTGGATTGTTGTGTTTTTTATCGTCATGAAGGGGATACAATCGTCTGGCAAAGTAAGTTCAAGATAGGACCGGAACCGTGCTGAAGGGATCGATCTCGCGATCTCGTTCCTTTTGCCATCGTGGTAATGAATCATCCCCTTTTTCCAGGTGGTATACTTTACGTCCATGTTCCCGTATCTGGTACTGACCATCTTTTTCATCCGCGGGATAACATTGAGGGGTGCGGGCGCTGGACTGGCGCATATGTACACGCCAAAGGTGACGATCGATCCCGATCGGGGTTGACCTTATCGAGGAAAGCGTCGCGAGAAAGCGATACGCTCGGGCATCAGATATGACATTTGCTTTATTCGTTCCAAGGTCGAGAAATTGTTGGAGCCCACGGTCTGGCTTGATGCGGCGACCCAGGTCTTCTATAGCTTCGGGCTGGCGTTCGGCTCCCTGATCGCGTTCGGCAGCTACAACACTCCTGACAACAACTGCGTGAGGGACGTGATCCTGGTGAGCGTGTGCAACGCGTTTACTGCCATTTACGCGAGCGTTGTCATTTTCGCCATTTTGGGGTTCAAGGCAATGTCAAACGTGGACAAGTGCGTCGTCAGGTAATGCGACCGCAAGTGCGGCCATCGTTTCTAAATTCGCCATCGCGAAGAGGGTAGTGAGAAAAAATGGTCCACGGCTGCGGAGATGTGTCTTTAAACGACCATGCTAGCTGTTGCCGCTTGTTCGAGATAGAAGATATGCGTGTCGTCGCTTTATACTATTAACGTATAACGCACATTCGGAAATCTTAATTAAATTAAGTTGTAAACTAATTACATTAATAATGTATGACAACGAATGTTAGCAACATGGTTGAACTGCAAAAATTAATTACATTATTAATGTATACTTACACGGTGCATCACAATTTAATTTAATTTAGATTGCAAGTGTCAGACGTGTCGATGGTTGAGCATTTAGAAACGGGAGGGTTCGAGTCATAATGGGACGGGACGGGATATATTGATCGTTGGCGAAGAACAGAGGGACACAGAAGATATGTTAAATCGCTTTTATTTTAGCGCGAGGGATACCCTGATACAAAATGGGCTGTTGGATAATTCGACCTCGTTCAACCTCGAGGACTACGAACTCTTGATGGACACCTTCAACTCCTCGGCAATGAACCTCACAATGAAGTCATGCAGTCTCAGCAAGGAATTGGACAACGTGAGCAATGATAGTTTCGCGAATTTGTCGAGTGTATTGTCGTGGAATAATTAAGTGACAATTTCTTTCGCACAGGCCGCCGAGGGCACCGGACTGGCTTTCATCATATTTACACAGGCGATCGTGGAACTGCCGGGAGCGCCGTTTTGGTCTTGCATTTTCTTCATGATGCTTCTAGCACTCGGCCTGGGCTCGCAAATCGGCTTACTCGAGGGCATGCTCTGCGTAATCTTTGACATAGATCTCTTCAAGAGAATAAAGAAGCAATACATGACAGGTAAGCGCATTCCACCGGTGATAATATTAGTGAAAAAAAAAACTACTGATAAAAATTTCGTTTTAATTGCGTAATTTACGAACGCAGGAGTTGTTTGCGTCATATGCTTTTTCGTGGGACTCATCTTCTGCACTGGCGCTGGAGAGTATTGGCTGAAAATGTTTGACAGTTTTGCCGGCACCATCGGTCTCGTTATAGTCGCCCTGATGGAAATGATCTCCGTGGTTTTCGTGTACGGCCATGAAAAGTGAGTTGAACTGTCCGCGAGCCTCTTCTCCGAGTGAGGTGGATTAACGGATTAATGCTGTGCAGATTTACGAAGGACATCGAAGAGATGACCGGATATAAACCCGGGCCTTATTGGCAATTCACGTGGCGGTTTCTCGCTCCCATAATAATGGTTTGCATCCTTCTGTTCAGCATCGTTTCCATGTTCATCAAGAAACCGCAATATTCGGCGTGGAATGCAGCAACGGTAAGCTAATAATTAACTACGAAACATATAATTAAAATATGTAAACTTTTACATACAAATCACATTGTAAAAATATTTCTGCTCTTCAGGGTGAAGCAGTGCCCACGAGTTATCCTGGCTGGGTGCTGGGTATCGCTGTCGTCATCATTTTGGCAGGAATCGCTCCGATTCCGATTGTTTTCCTTCTGCGTCGATTCCAGCTGGTGAAACTCGACGTGGATATACATCAAGGCAGTATTCGACGCATCGACACCACCGTTTCTACTAAAGAAATGATGGGCGACGTTGATGTGAGTGCAACTTCAATTACGATCGTAGCTATATGTATTTTATACAGTAGAAATGCGAATGAGTTACTTTGGAAGGAAATTACGCGGAGGAAAATATTGTCCGCGGAAATAGCGTTTGTGGCTTGTGATCGTTCGTGAGATGGAATGTGTGTAAAATTCGCGACAGATAGTCCACAGACTGGACGTTGTCTCTTTCCCATTAAGTTAATTGTTTTGAACGAGAGTAGTGTTGTTCCTTCCCGTTAAAATAATTGTTTCGAACAAGTAGCGTTGTACCCCTCCGAGATAGCCTGTTGAAACGGGACAGCTTAATTAGCGCACCACGGGCTAACGAATGTCATGCCGTTTAATCAGTAATCTGGCCTTGCGCAAATTGAAATGAACTCGTAAATGTTGCTTACATCGATTCCCCCGAGTTGTTGCGCAAGCTGTTCCTCATGGTGAGCCAATTAAGCGTGCGTACGTGACTCGCTTTAGGTTACTCACAATTGAACGTACGATCTGCAGTTGTAGGTAAGCATCCATTCTGTCTGTGGTAACGTCGATTACTCGATATCCCCGTAGCTACGTAACACGTGAGTTCGCAGTAACAACTTTTGAGAATGCATCCTCTGAATGTTACTCCTAGTGCATTCATCGTCACACGTATACGATGCCCAGCGCATACTCTTAACATCGTGGCTCTAGTTTCTGTCTCTTGACTTTCTGTCTTCCCTTTTTACTAGGTTAAATCTTCATACTTGAAGTACATAAAATTGCAATTAATTGATTGCACGATTTAATAATGAAATATGACGCAGATACCTTCAAATAAATCTAATATGTTCTTTAAAGTGTATCATCATCATCATCATCGATAGAATGCATGATTAGATCTTTCAGATCCCTTTAAAATAAGATGAACAAATATTCGAAGGTAAAGAAAGACGATAATATTAAAAATCTTTCGGAATTATTTTCCACAAAATCGATCAACGCGAACGTAAAGTATTCTAATTTAAATTACATCTGCTGTCTATGTATCACGTCCTATTATCAAATCAATGAGACCGATATTGAAGTAATTGTAGCATTTTCATACCAAATTTTTGCCATAAGAAGTTACAAAATATAAATCTACATCTTATTAATGCAATAAATCAGCATGCTTGTTTCGGGTAAGTATGCGTTCCACCCCGAAGTTTGGCCTGATTAGCATGTCAAACATGACAATCCACAATTCTCATCAGGATTCATATTATGCTTCACCAGGAATGAAGCTTCATCAGAAATACTCATGTATGTACAGAAGAATACAATTGATCGGTTGAGAATTAGAAGTGGTCTATCAACTATGAAATTTCGTATTCACGTAGATCGTTCCGAGTCTTTGTCCAGCTGGCCTTTTCGCCATGCGGAAATAAGAAAGCAAACAGTTCAGAAGTCGAGCCTATTTACGACTTCTCGATCGTGAGCTACAAATCTATAACTCGCGGGAATCGGAAGCTCATAAATAGCTTCTGTTTAGAAATGTGCGCTATTTGTTTTTTCGATTCTTACACGGTGATGAATGCGGGCGGAAGCTTAGCAGAAGGTTATTTATAAAGTCTGGATCACTTATGATACTAAACCTTTCGATTTTTGGCGACGCTTATAAAATCTTGGCGGTTGAAATTGAAATAGCTTCTTTTTTTACATGCGGTTTTCAGAGTTTAGAAAGGCAACTCCTATCACTAGCAAGTCTGAAAATTGCAATTAAAATGAGTAACTATTTTGACGCTGTACTTTTATTCCAAAAGTCATGGTCACCTAATCTCTTAGCTGATTTATTGCACCTTAATAAATATTTAACTTGTGAATTTTTAATTTTCAGCTTGATGAATACCACGATCGGCTTGAGGACTTCCCGGAAGAAGACGAGGACATTAATAGCGACGATGATACGAATTCCGCACCTTCTATGAGTAAACTAGCTAACAAAGCGATGAAGGGTAGGGCCTTCAAAATGGAAGTAATGAATTTTTAAAACGCATAATCGGCGAGACGTTTTCCGTTTGTTCGTAATCTAAATATACAGTAATAGATATCAAATTATACATACGTAAAGACTTAAGTAATTTTATTACATTATTATAATTTGTGGAATAAATTAATTATTTTTATTTTTAATTATAATCATTAATTTGTAAATTGGAGGAAATTAGGTTTTAACGAAGAATAATATATGTATTGTACATATATTATTAGGGTGCTCCGCACAACACCGCTCACGGAAAGATAGAAATGGTTGAGACAAATAGAAAAGTCCTATACCATTTTGCAATTTTGGTAATAGTTATCGAGATATTCATGATCAAAAATCGCCGTATTAGCTCGACTTACCGCCAAATGTAAGCACGGAGTGAGATGCATCCATCCATCGATCGTCGTGATACGACCTCCGACTCTTGTCGATGGATGGCAAGGGGGGAGGGAAGGGGGGCTAATACGGCGAGTTTTGATCGTCAATATTTCGATAACTATTGCGAAAATTACAAAATGGTACAGGACTTTTCTATTTGTCTCAGTCTCTTCTATCTTCTCGTGAGCGGTGTCAGGAGTTGTGCGGAGTACCCTGTATATAATAATTATACGCATTTAAGTTAATATATTATATATACAGTGTATATATAATATATTATATATACACTAAAACCACCGGACATTCTTTTAATTACAGATTCTTTACAAAATTTCAAGACGAAAATTTCTAATACAAAATTGACGAGACTATAATAGTTTTTAAATAATAAGCGATTATATTTCACAAATGACAGACCTGAGATTTCGCGCCCTCAGGCACGGCGACATAACAATTGATAAAAGTGTTCCAATTAACTCTTTTTATGAATTATGCTTATCGCATAAATTTTAATAACATTGTCGCTATACGTTTTCCCGCTTCTTTACGCGCTGTATTAGTATCTTCCCTTTACGAATAATAGGCGTGTGAGAGAACTTAAAACATCTTAAAACTAATTAAAATAAAACTTATTTTCACTTTATAGTGTTGTAGCTTTCAAAGTGGTCGATCAATATCAGTTATCATGAAGGTTGTTACTATGCTAACAAGGGCGACATTCATAGGAATATTTTTATCACTTGTCATATCGCCGTACCAGAGCGCGCAAAATCTCAGGTCTATGATTTGTGAAATATAAACGCTTATTATTTAAAAACTATTATAGCCTCGACATTTTGATATTAGAATTTTTGCCTTGAAACTTTCTAAAGAATTTATGATTGAAGGGATATCCGATGGTTTTAGTATACCCTGTATATTATTATCTCACCTTCTAATTTAAAAGATAGTTTGCCATTTGCAGAATCTTTTTAAACTCTGAGTAAGAATTAAATTTTATGTTAAATCTTCAACTTTAATAAGATTTAAAAAATTCCGTCTTTATGTATCTATAATTTGATATCTCAAGGCGCTGTGCGTCTATAAAAGCGAATCTAATTATATTAATTGAGCAAGTGAACAACAAATGAACACACGAAGTTATTAAAAACTCTTCTCGACGTATCTCTATGATGAATAAATCGTGTCGAACTCTATGTTTTTGCGTCCGATGCGATTTATATATCTTCCAAAATTTAAGAAAGCTGCGTTCGCTTATTGTTCATTTGTTCGAAAAGTAGGGTGCGTCGATCGTTCTTCTAGTATACCTGAGTCAATCTTTGCGTTAAATGAATAGAGTAAACCGTGAATTCGCCCTAAATCGAGCTCAATCTGTCGGATTGCGACGCCACTAAAAGCAATATGTAATTTGGAATACAATTTAGAGGTGTAGCGCGAGAGAATGCGTCACGACGGTTCAGCGTTCAAACTTTACCGTCGTATATCACACTTCCAGGCAAAAAATCGCGAATCACCGGATGGATTACGGTAGGCGTACATAGCGGACAAAAAATAGCGAAGAGAATAGAATGTTCTGGCTTTTTAGTATCGCGTGATATGGAGATGATCGGACGACGGGGTCCTTCATTTCATCCGTGTCAATTCAATTTTAATTAAATGCGATTCTTTTTATAGATCGGTAGTTTCATCTACGAAGAAGAGAGACGGTTGGAGAGACTAGACAATAAAATTCAACGTAGTCGAATTGTTAGTCAAACGTAGCTGATTTGTTTACTGCTTTCTATACATATGATCCCGGTGTAATGTGTACTTTCGATTCCTCCGAGGTTCTACCTTACGCATGTCATGGCAGTCCAGATTTGATCGACCCTGCTTCCAAAGATATTCCATAAAAAGTAGGTGTCAGGTACTAAACGGATTAATTTTTTTTCATTAATTTCTGGATTTTATATTTGCTTGGTAACGCATTTTTGAAACAAAATATTACTTGCTATTCTTGTAAGAGAGAAAACAGATATATTTATTTTATATTACAAGTACATTTATATTATGCTCGTATAATATGTGCTCGAGTTTGGACAGCAACATAAATTTTCTTATACGTATATATATATATTATGTATATATCTTACGTATTTAATTATAGAAAATTAATTAGTTTATTAAAGATTTATTAAATGGAAAGGAAACAAGGTCGATTAGATTCACGTTTTCTAGTGATTCGGCTTTCAGTTCGGCAAACGATTGAATGTCAAATATGCGTCGATGACATTTTTAATTGATAATTAAATTGTGTTACGCGTAATAGAAAATAATCATCCCTGTTGGTTTTAAAATTGTCATGAAAGTTATTTTTTAGTTTTATTGAAATACGCGGCCATTACGTCGTTAATTGCGGGATATCATTAATTTCATGGTGTAGAAATTGTCGGATGCCGACGTCTTAGATTTCTTTACTGTTAATTTAGCCAGGAGAAACAAGAACTTGCGGTGCCATTATGACATTTCGATAAGATATATTACCGGTGCAGGCTATGCTGGTAGATTAAAATGACATCGTGTTGCACTCAAGATTGATTATAATATCTTGCGCTCATTCCTGTGAATGCGCGCGGGAGCCTTCCGCTATTGCAAAGATTGACAGATGTTTCTTTCGGGAAGTAGCCCTACGCGCGCGGGGCGCTCAGCATCGTTTGGCTGGTCCAGCTATTTTTGGGTACGGAAATATTATATACCGATTCCGCGCTAGGACGGATGATCAACGTGTGGTCGGTATGCCCTATCCCCTATATTCTCGCCTGCGAGACAATGTGATGACATATTGATGTAGAAACGTCGGTCGAATAACCGTAATGTCAATAATAGAAAAGGATTGCGATTCGGGAGTCGCGTTCACCGTGCAAACTCCTGCGCGAGGTATCTCCTTCGTTCGCGCGTGAATGCGATCCAAGCACGGGAAAAATAGCCACCATTGATCATCCTCTGTCTTATTTATATTGTACATACTTTAAACTGCGATCGATTAATCGCACGAATCAGTGAGAGCGTACGCAGTACCGGGATTAATTCGCCGACAGAAGGTCAAATTAGTGATCGGTGCTGCGCAAGCGAGCGCGTCACAGCTCGCGCTTGAGATGGTAAGGCTAATATTACATTTGTCGTACGACAAATGTTTCAAGTACGTCGATTGTCTGCGGGATAGGAAAGTTCTCGAGTATCTAGAAATTTTCTAGCTTGTAGCCAATCGACACGCTTAAAAATCTTGTCGTACGACGAATGTAATACCAGCCGGGAGATGATATGGAATGTAACATAAGATAAGCGACCGGGAGATCATTATATTAATGACATTACGAATTCGATGAAACGAATGCGTAACGCGTGTGTGCCATTGTAAATAGTAACTCGTGGTCTTACGCCACAAATCGCATCTAAATTGATACCTCGTGAGGTACCTATTTTTCGAATCGCTTAGAATAGTGACGACATTACATCCGTTTACTTTCTTCCCTGTTTTCTATTAAAAGTATACTGTCCCCTTCTTCGTGCACGAGGGACGTAAACTTAGAAACTTATCAAAGCGGATATTATACATACGTAGACCGTTGTGTAAACTATTCTTTTTTTCTACAAATATGAGTTGTACGATAAGAGATAGTTATTCACCGTTCCGAGGATATCGACGAGATAACGTCGGCTAAACACAAAATACGCGACGCAGCAAAAGCGGGCTTTCCTTAAACGTCATATTTTAAATTTAAATTTCACTATACCGTCCGAAATTAACCTGCGTCATCCCAGGTGTAAAAAATTGCCTCGTTTTTTGTATTATTAATTTAATTTAATTTTAATCATAGCTTTAAACAAACGCGTGTTAAACAATGATGATGTATTTATTCTTTCGAAAATTGAATCGAATTTTCTTTTTTTTAATTATTATTTCTTTATTTTTATTGCGATTAGAGAGATAAATGATAAGTAAAACGATGAGATGATTAATCACTATTTGGACTTGTCTAAATTGTAATTAATTATCGGAAGTGCGATTAATTTTATCGCAAAAATGAACATCGCAAGAAAATTAGCAGATGCAGAAGACGTTACTTCTCCTTATTATAAAAGAACACATCAAAAGTTTTTGTTCAGGAGAGATGTTATATATTTTTCTACTGCTTCGGAAAACTAAAAACAAACTTTTTTTATTTTACAAGAACTGTGAAATATTTTTACTCGGTATATTATTTTAAATAAAAACAAAATAATGTCGCGTACATTAACCATTAACAGAGAAGGATATTTTGAATCCCTAACTTTATCTTCTAATTTCGCAGGATGAACAAATAATTAAAATTAATCTCAATACAACAATTTCTTAGCTCCTACTTTTTTATGTTCCTAAATACGTTAGAAAACTAATGAAGATAATTAGGTCCTGACATTAGGTCTAAGAGAACCAAGAAAGAGATCTAACAAAGAAATTTCTGTATGTGTGCGTGTGTGTGAGAAAGAAAGCCCTCATCACTAATTGTGTCAACTTCTTCCACGTCACTTAAGGATTGAGGAGTAAGCAATCGTCACGCGACATTCCTTTTCCTCGAATCAGACTCTCCGTATAATTGTAAATCCCACAAAATCCCTCAACATTTCGAGAATTTAAATACAAGATTTTTGGCCTATTCTTCTTATCGGGTAACAAATTTAAATGGCACCGTTAAATATAGAGAACACGCTTGTCCTCTCGTTTCCGTATACATTCGAGTTTCGCTTAAACCGTTTGTGTCCGACGCGCCCGGTAATTCCTCGAAGTGATATGTACATATAGTTATAAATGACAATTAATGTTGGATAGTTCTGTCTTAGGCTGCTGAAAGTTCAGTTATGTGCACTCGTTGGAAAAGAAAAAGAGATTCCCTCTATCCTGCGAAATTTTCTTAAGTTACGTGTAAGTATTAAGAGAACGCGCGAGTATTATATTTTCATTCGTTAGGTTTATACAATGCGTAATGGGTAATTATTTTAGTGCGACGAAGTCGTTTTCGATAGTAAACGAGTACTTCCGATTTATTTAATTGCTCGACACATTATGTACGTTTTTAATAGCGCGAATGCTCAAATTACTAACTTGTCCTCAAACTTGAGCATTATCGCAATACTTTTAGTGACTGATACTTTAGACGTTTACTAGAACACAGTGTACACAAGATTCAAAGTTTAAATAAAAGCTTATTTATTGCCGAAAGTGAGTTGCTCCTGGTATCTTCAGTGTTTCTGTAAAGATGTAGAATCACGGTGTAAAATTCGCGTCAAAGTTCTAGTACCTGTGTATTTCTCAAGAGATTTGAACGTGCGGTTCCACAAAGATTCTAAATTTCAAGAAAAAATTCGATTCCATAACCAAAAAGATTTATTGAAAAGGTTTATTAAAAAATATTTCCATATGCCTCAGTGGTCGAATTGGTTGAGACGCCTGCCTAGTGAGAGGGAGGTCCAGGTTCAAACCTTGGCTGAGAAAATATTTTTCGCAATAAATTTAAAATATGAAATATTTAGACATTAACACCCTGTCACGGCTGTTAGTCGTTTATTCCTTTAAAATTTGTGTTCATCACATTTGAGCCATACAAATTTTCATTTATTAAAAAAGTTTATTAAATCCATACAGCCAAAAAATAGTATAAATTTGCAAACAGACACAGATCTGTTAACGTGCACAGTACAATTTTTTAATCGTCTTGACAAGTTTATACTTTAAGCCCTGGGCTTTGGTTTTACTCTGATACTTTTCTTTTAGCAGCCCTGTAGTTTGTAAATTTCTCTCTCCTGCCCCCCCCCCCCCGCCACTTCTTTTTGTTTAGACTCAACAATTGTTCAACTTCTTGGTCAAGTTTAAATTATATGCAGTCATTCGTTGCGGTTGTGCTTGTCTCTTGTCCTTCCTTTTTTCCATATACATATAAAAAGGCATATTGTGATGAAAATTCTAAACTATTTAAATTCGCGTCTATGTAATTTATTAATATGTAATTTAAATTACATAAAAACACTTTGAAAGAGCACTTAAAAGAATTTGTACTGTAACAAGGACATTATTGACACGTGTCGTTCTATTAAAAAAAAACTTTTATGTTTAATAACCGTTTGGAAGAAAATTGTATTCTTATCAAGCTTAATATATTGACCTTGCTATTCAAACTTTAGCAAGAATAGAACTCAAAATACTCTTATTAGACTTTCAATTTATCGTATTATTTAACAAATTATAAATGAATTACATTTAAGTTATAGATTATATTGGAAGAAAATATTTAAAAAAATTGAAATTTGCTGTAAAAATTATACGTCATGTAAATGATAAATTCATTCATAAGCAAAAACAAATATGTACTGCTATATAGAATGATTTAGAAGATTGTTCACAATAGTTTTGAAATGTTGCTATAATATTGTAAATTTATGTTTATACAATGTTTCTACAATATTGCACTGCAATGTATGATATTGCAACTGTAATGTAGCTACAAATTTCTGTGCTGTATGGGTGTACGTGTATATGTTCGTAACGTTACTCTTGAAAACCTAAACTCTTTTTTTTTAATATCCTGTATAATATCTCAAGTAGCAAGATGATAAATAATACCTTAGTAACGACGTCACTCATTATCTCTTATCTTGATTGTTGTATTTTATGTATTGTTGTATTCATTATATCTTTTCTATTTTGCAGTAATTATAATATTTCAAAGTTACTTATAGAAGTGTATTATGCCAGTAATATTTTATTTTAATAGGTAATATTTTCAACATATTGCAATATTGTTGTGATATTGGTGCAATATTACGTGCTACGTGGATTCTTTCTCTTCCAAAAATATGGTCACGCCCCTTCATTCTGGCGCTTTTGCTCACATTGGCTCTTCCTCCGATTTATTAGGTTTGTTAAAAATTATGCAAGTTTTTAATCTCAAAGATAGAAGATTTCTAACAAGATATTTATATAACATTTCTTAATCTACAGCATAGAATCATTCCAAATCAGTTCCAGAACGTTCTGAGACAGTTTTCCCTGGACATTCTAAATACATCAAGGTCCTGTGCTATCTAGGAAAGTCCCTTAATTTTGAAACCTCGACACTTAATTAATTCCAGCACGTACGCTTATACGCTTTATCGTCCGTATCATTTCAAAATGAATTAGTATAGCTTCTACGTAATATATAGGTATATAGATATTTCGTATCTTTTCATTATACATATACGTATAAATAGTAATCTTGATTATCGCTGCGATACCACATTCGGTACGATAGTGTCGCTGTTTACGAGATATAATGTGATCATCGAGCCCTCCCACGTAACATATACGGCAAAATCTTATCTGTTACAGTGAATTACCGAGTCACATAACGTCAGCTATTTAGTAGAATGCACTAGAGTGTACGGTGCGCACCGAGCCTTACATCACGCGCGTGTAACTGGTTTATTTCTTTTTTTTACGCTTTCTGAAATGGCTGTTCAAGGTAATAACTTTGTTAATGCACACTATTTACAGAATATAGATAGAAAAGATTGTAAAGTGAAGAATTCCGATACAGTTTGCGCAAACGGAATGGAAAATCATGATAGCGACGCGTCGCGGAAAGACTCGACGGAGTTTCTCGTCAAATATCGCGATCGTGTTTATAATATTTATAACTTCCTAAATTATCACCCCGGAGGAAAAAACACGCTAGCACGTCTCAAGGACCAAGTGTTGGATGGGGAGTTAGCAAAAAATCCTCATTCAAAGTCCGCCTACTACCTTCTCGAGGAATTTGCTGTGCAACATCAAGAGAGATATAACGAATGTGAAGTGAGTGATTTTTAAGTGAAAAGAGACAAGCGACATATATATTTTTAAAAAACTATTATACGCGTACGTTGTGTCATATATTTGCACATCTCTGTGTCAAAAACCACTTCATGTAGTCAGACTAATAATATAAAACTCGAGTCAGTAGACATGATTTTATTATAATTTTTTTGGTGCCGCGTGAATTTTTTATTTAACACATACATGTATGTGTATATTCCGACTTTTTAAATGTATTTTTCTGCTACACGTGTAGAAAATTATAGAATTCTAAAACTGAACACAATTGTGACAAGCAGTAAGTAATTATCAAATTATACATATATTATCACAAGGATATTCTTGAAATCGTCGAAGAAAATGATACGTTAAACGGTTTGCACGAAACGTGTTCGACTTATCTATTAGGATTGGTTTATCTCCAACTTATCTCGATTCCACGTAACGTAGGTTTCCAGCTTATAGATAAAAAAAAGTGTTGAGATAAGTTAAAAACCGCAGATGTCCGATTTCGCAGAACTACATAGGTTCTCACGATGTTCGAGCTTACAAATAAATAGAATAGCGCTGCTTTAAAAATGATGGTTTACGAAAATTGTTCTTGCTTTCAGAATCTGATAAACTGGAATAAGCCGATCTTATGGCAAGTGGGCAATATGGGCGATCGATACTGGGAATGGGTCAATCTGCCGTTAAACAGACCCATTCGATACTTCCAGTCAGATATTTTGGAGACCCTGTCGATTTCGCCATGGTATTTCTTGCCGATTGTCTGGATACCGATAGTTACGTATCTCCTTTATATAGGCTGCTCCTTGAATGTTTCCGCAAATATCGGTAATTTATACAGTATTAACATTAAAGAAATAATAAAGTAATATGCGCACGAAAGTGCTTCTGAACGTAATCAATGTATACACTCCATTGTAAAATGTGTATTTTCTTTCAGCGATTACAGCGCAAAATATTGTACCGCCCCTCGTTCTGGGGCTTATTGTGTGGACCATTGTGGAATATTTCGTTCACCGAAAATTATTTCATTTTGAACCACCGCACAATTCGAAATTGTTAATTACCTTGCACTTCTTGTTCCATGGAAGCCATCACAAGGTAAGAGGCACGGGCCTTGACGTTTTGAATTAATGCTGCAATTCTAATTGTAAACAAAATCGTAAGACTCGTAAGGACTGAAGCTAATGGCACACGATACATAAACAATCCCTACTGGATTGCTTATGAGAACCGATGAGGATACAGAGTTTTAGATCAGGTGACTTAAGGCTAAATCCCGGATTGGCTCTCGTAAGCAATCCAGTAGAAAAAAATAGTGCCGTGTGCCGTTGACTTAACTTACGAGCAATTTGCAATTCGATGCGTATGCCGTACGGTCATTCGTAGAGTGACAAAAACATCTTACGATTTTGCTTAGAATTGCAGCATAAATATGTATTAATTTTGCCGATTGTACACACGTAAGAGTCGTACCAACAGGCACCACTGGACGAACGAAGACTAGTATTCCCACCGACATTCAGTTTATTTGTCGCGGCATGTGCTTGGAAAATTTACAAGACCATATTTCCTCTGACGGTGGTTCATCTTGTCGCCGCTGGTACTATAATAGGTATTTAAATATTTAAAATAAATTTCATTGCATCGGGATATGCTGAAACAAATTACTTCAAAGAACTGTAACTAAATGTATCCGTTTTATAGGCTACTTGTGTTACGATTTAATGCATTATTACTTGCATAATGGAGCACCGATCGCAGGATCGTATCTATATACGATGAAACGAAGACACAATTATCATCATTTTGTACATCATGATCAAGGTAACTAATGCGAATGTTGCTACCAGTATACAGAGAATTAATCGTCACCTCTTGCAGGATTTGGCGTCACTAGCGGATTGTGGGATCGAATACTTAACACGGATCTAACTCTGCGCAAATTAAACGAACCTTTAAAGTGGTAAAATGGTGGCTCGAAGTCAAAACACGACATTTCTACATGTATCGATAGTATTAACTTGTTTAATATTTTTTATTGTATAATAATTTATTATTGGTATAATCACAATTGTAATGCTAAGAATTAAAATTTCATTATTTTAACAGTATTCGCGCTTTTAAACTTAACCATAGTTTCAGTATCGTTGGACGATTTAAGTACATACATACATTCCTAAGAGATTCATTAAATTTTATAACATGTTTAAAATGACCAGGACAAGTCTTTTAAATAACAGTACAATAACGCAGTCTCAAAAATTAAAAGGTCGACAAACTTGGATTTCGACAGCTTCGTATTTGAATTTCATTTAAACGAGTGTCCTATTAAATGAGGCTTTGGACCAGCAAGGTTCTTTGTATCTTAACGGCAAATATATATACCAAGTACATATTAAGTACATAATTTATGGTATCCATGACTATATCCATTTATCCCATTTCAAGCCTAATATCACATACATCCAAAGTTAACAGAGAGAATATATACGGTTGAGATCTCAAAGCATATTATCATTGTAGCGTTTAGTCGTTAAATACATTATACCTGAGTACAAAATTCACAGGGGACTCATATTGCCATTATCTGAATCAACGTTAATTAAATTTCTAAACAAGCATCACTGCGCCTCGGCCTTGACGGTCCTCCTACCCATACTTAATTGCGGAAAAGTACTTTTATTAGCGGGTGGATTAAGCTTGGACGACAAATGCACAAACGCCTCAAATAGAGTAGCTCTATCCAAGATGTTCACCTCGTAATGCTTAACTTTCTCCCTGGTGCACCAGTTGCTCGCCTTGCTCACAGTGTTCTCCAAGTTATTCAACGCGGCGTCGGTTTTCGTTGTCCGACTACCGATCACAATCACAGTTATCTCCTTCTTATCCTTATTCTTGTCGATGTCCTTCTTCAGAGGGAAGAGCACGTCGAGAGATTCGGGTTTGCCGGTGTCGTACACCAGGACATAGCCGTCGGCGAAGCCGAGATAGTGCCGTGGAAGCTGCTGATTGTTTATATTGCTCTGCAGAGACTCGAGCCCGGCCGTGTCGTAGAACCTGACCTTCTCCTTTGTGCCCCGATCAGTCTCAATGTTGGCGACGTAGATGTCCTCGATTGTGGGATGAATTTCCTGCGGAGTTGATCGCAATTTCAGGCAACTAAAGTCTTTATTTACGCTCCCGCAGGCCCGATGAGGGGGGGGGGGCTACATAACCTAAGCGCATACCGTTTTCGCGTTGATATTTCCGTATATCAGCTGCTCCAGCAGGGCGGTCTTGCCAACGCCTTTCATCCCGCAAACGACTACCCTCGTGGTCTTCCCCATGCCTAAGTCCCGCTCTTCGTTACGTGCCGACCCTCTCACGTAGCGATAACATTAGATCCGTTTGACACCTCCTAGCGATGGCTGTCCCGTTGCATCGGGTGCGCGTGGGAACACGGGGGAACCGCTCGCGCGTGGGAGAATAACCGAACGCGTGCCCGTGTTGACTTGTTCTTACTTGGCCAGCACTGATTCCAAGCCAGCCAGGAACGAGGGACGCGTCTCGCGGCAACACATCGATAGGATGTTCATAGACTGATAGTGTGAAAGGTGGCTGGATAACGCACAATGAAAAAAGGTAGCAGTAAAGTATAACAATTTATTCGTCCAACAGTAGGTTATATAATATTACATATAGATAAATATATAATATTGTTATACATAAATAAAAGATATAATATTGATTTATCTGAGCAAATTCTTGAAATGTAAAGTACATCGAGCGATTTCTAACGACCGGACTTTTATCTTTTGGAGAACGTAAGAAGACATTTTCTGCGACATTTTATTAGACAATGTGCTTTGCATATACTTATAAATCTGAAATAGATTATATCAACATTTTATTATCTCTGTGTTACGTACATTCTTGTTGCATATGAGACATAATATTTATTGATTCTAATTACTTGTGAAAGATTAAAAAAACTCGAAGAAGGCAGATCGAAGAAGAAAAGTTGGAAAGAAAAATGAATAAGAACTTAATTGTCGTTAAGGAATGGACAAAGAGGCAGAATAACGAGAAGTGAGAAATAATCAAACAAGACATTTTGAAGAAAATTCTCTACGAGAGAGAGAGAGAGAGAGAGAGAGAGAGAGGGATCGAGAAAAAGAATTAAAATGAAGATCAAAAAAGAAATAACAAAGAATGAAATTGTAGGAAAGAATTCTTCATATGAAAAGAGAGAAAAATGGAAGGAACAATAAAGGAGAAATATGAAAGAATAAGAAAAAATATTGAGAGAGAGAGAGAGAGAGAGATTGAAGAAGAGGAAATACAGTAACGATAGTACAAGAAAGTTTCAAAAAGGTTATTGTGGAAGAGGAAAAGTAATCTATCTGTACATTACACGTATCAGTAATATAACTCGTTTTCCACATAATTAGGAGATGTATGCCATACATTTATATTCATAAAATTTACCTTGGAAAGTTGATCTTCGGAATACAAATGATTAATAATGTCTGTTAACGCGACCAATATCTTGATATCTCTGTAAAAGGGAAGTATTAAATATAATTTTAATTAGTAGAGGAAGATCTATTAGGAGAGAGACTCCTTATATAAGATAGTAGGGTTTCTACTATATTAATAAGCATCATATGTTGGCTCCATCATGTATTTGTTGTTCTTGAAATAAAATTTGTTTAGCAGAAAAGTTATTGTTAGATCGTGTAATTGTTGCGAAAGAAGATTAGCGATTGAAGTCGGATATTGAAAACCTGCTGTCTCATATTAAAAGACTATCTCATAATAGTGGACTTCCCTCATATAATAAACGTCAACAATTTTAAGTGATGCAAGTTTATGAAAAGAATATTGTTACCTGTATATTATGTTCGTGAAATGTTTTAATATGTAATCGAGGATCACGTTCTTTTTTGCATGTCGTGCGATAATAGAATGAAAAACTTCAATACGGTCTTGTGCTTTTGTAAAATAGATTTCTGATTTCAGTCGATCGATGTAATCCATGATGATAACATAGTTTTCAGAACATACTAAAAACTTTATAAGTTTTTTATTTGTTAAAGATGCATCCATCGCTTTCTCCCAAAGGGATCTGTCCGCGTTCATCATTCCTTTACAATGTATCCATTCCATCCATCCTGGCACAATTCTAGAATATTAGGCAAAAGAGAAATAAAATCTCGTTATGACATTAAATTCTCGATTAAGGTTGTTGTATATTTTGATAATTTGTTCTACACCATTGATTAGAAAAACTATGATTATGAAAAATATTATTCGTACGGACGAGACTGATCATAAAGCCAATTTAAGTAAAAACGTGCAGTAGCTGTGCACTGTGAGGAACGCAGGATGCATGCCCATTTTGCGGCTTCTTGTCTTAAACATTTAATAAAATCATTGTCTCCCTCTTTGTTTGAATATTCTAGTTTATTCAGAAGAGAGTCCAAGATTTTCTGAAAATGGCTCTAAAATCAAAGAAATAACATAAATTTTACATCGATGTGTTGTCAATTGTAATAAGAATGTATGCCGGCGGATAAATTTATACATATATGTATTTAAAAACTTTTTATATATTAATTATTTGCATTTCGTTTTTTTCAATAGTTAAAATACGTTCGTCTAATCCTTAGGCTAACCGTACAAATACGTAGTTAATATTACTCCAGATCTTAATATTTGAAAATGCACATCAAATCCGTCATGATGGTATCCACACATTAACACAGCCACAAACAAGCTAATAATTATCGGTAGCGTGATGATAAACTGTCGGTCATGTGCAGAAACTTTACTACAAAAACAGCAATGATAAATTGTCTGTCGTGTGCGGTTAGCCTTAGAGTTTATCTGATATATAAAATGTAAATTTTCAATGATTTCCGTGTACTATTACATGTACTCTGTTGAGATAAATTAATTCTTGTATAAAATTGTTTCTTTTAGAAAATTTTTATGAGCTTTTCAGTTTGTGTTAAGACCTGTATCTCTTAAAGAGAAAAGTTGACATAACATTAAAAATATTAATCAGATATGACAACATATTGTAGATATTATCATGTTTTATAAATTCTATAATATGTTACTGGACGAATATTTATAATAACATGGTTGTGTGTGAATGTGTGTGCACAAAAATTTTTAGTGTTTAAAATATAGAAAATATAGTCAGGCCAGAGAGAAAGAGAAAATGTAGTTAATTTTTACTTCATATATTTTATATATTTAATTTAAATCAGATAACTAGTACGACGAAAAACGTAACTTTATTAATAACATATTATATATTTATACGAATTTTCCAGTTTTTTTAAACATACATTTGATATTTTAAATGCAACAATAAGATAATTAATACTTTTCATTGACAATATCTATTACCATCTACCTTAATTTCCGCGCTCCTTTGAAACGGGAAAACGCCTGATATCTCTTCCATAATTTTGAACACAGGATACCATACCGCATAATTTATATCATTCGACAGATAGTTCGTAAGGTTTTTAAATAAAGAGAAGTCCAGTTTGTTATTTAATAGAAAATAATACGCATCGTCGATTATCTGTGCACGATTGCGTACAGATATATAGTAATATGTTTCTGAATGTAGACATGTAATAAGTTTTTGCCAATTATCATAGTCGTAATTAACACGATGGTATCCTGTCATATACAAAGAACAAATAGCATAGTTAACTATACAGAATAGTAAATCGAATCGTATTTCTACATAATAAACATAGAAAAGAATATATTGATTTATATTCACCAGCTCGGTCTACGTTAACAATGATCCATTGATTGCTGTCAACATCAGTTAAGTGTAAAATTGGCTCCTGCGGACTCAGCCATTTTTTATATTCAAATTCGGAAGAGTTTTGCATAGTGTAAGTCACCGGAATCCACAAATTTTTCGAATAGGATTGATTAAGATATTCTTGCAATAATTTTATTTCGGTCCTATTGCCTTTCTGTCGCGTCACCTGCAGTACTGTATAACGTTCTTGTGTTGTCCATTGACTTAATTTTTCCGTTAAGTTAATATTTAATTCGGGTGATATTTCGTCATTTTGCAAAATATTCAAGAACATGTCGAATGTGTTATTCGAAGAATCGATGGATCTCAGCTTGCTAAATTTGTAAGGTTTAATATTAAAGGCTATGACAAAGAGATTGTGCATTGGAAAATATAAAATCGCTATTCAATATATTCGTATTATTAACACTATGCAATGAGATTTATGCAACCAATTGTATCACTTATAATAATACTTAATATTATTACGTTTGATTTTGTATTCAGTAAATGATTATTATATATTATAGTTATTACTTACTGCATTGATAAATATGCATTGAGACCTTGGAGAAATGGGTATATGGTTACCGTGTGTACTAGTGCGTATATAAAAATTGGTGCTATAAAACAATTAATATTATAAAAGACGATATAAAGCAAGTTTAAAATAATTTAAGCACAGGTCTAATAATATTAAAAATCTAGTTGATTTTAAATTTCAATTATGATTACGCGTATTCTTTTCTTACTAAAAATATGTGTCTTAGCAAAACTAACGGATAAATAGATCGTATACAAAACATACAGTTAATCTTTCATATGTCTCTATGACACTAATATTTAATAACTTTCTATGCGTAATTATTTTACAATATTTAACTATTCTTACCTTTAATGTAATAAGTGAAAGGGAAAGGAGAAATTATGTCAGAGGGTTCAATGATTTCTGATACAAGAGACATATTGTAATAATCATTCAAATGGAAAAAGTCATATAGAAGTTGTACTGTGAGTAAATCCGTGTAGTGGAAATGTACAGTCTATAGTGACAAAAATGATAATGTGATGAAACAGTTATTCGATTGGAATACTACCATTTACTGTGCATTGTTACTAAAAAAAGCTTTTTATTTTTTTAAGCATTATAGTTTAAAAATATTAAACCATTTTCTTAAATGGTATGCAGTAAAAATTAGCCATTATTCAAACATTAAAAACAAATTCATGAATTGTAACTAAATCATTTCAAAAGGGTATGCACATTTCTAAATTTAATATATTTTTATATTTCAACATACACAAAAAATTTGAGCAAGCAATATTTAGTGACTTTGACAAAAATTAATGTAATTGGTAAAAGTTAAAGAATTTTTTACGTATTATCAACAAGCTGTTCTTTCAAATGCATAGTGGCACAAAAGTTTATAAGTAAGGAAACAACCTCTCTGACGATTTCCATTGCCAAAAACGTAGCGATGCCTTCATTTAACCACAAATAAGACCACCAAGTCTGGATGACTAGATTGCTGACATAATGATGTATCATTTTACGTGCTACCGTGAGTGCTACTTCAAATTTCCGCGTATTGAAATCTAAGTTTTCATCATAGATAATATCTGACTCTCTAAAATACAATAAAATAATTCAGTCAAAAGTCTTCTTCTGATAATAAGTATCCAATTTAATCTATGGTGATATAAAAATGGCATTATCAATAATTTGAACGGACGATGTAAGTTTTGGAAGTGATATGCTGTAAATTTATATTACTCTGTAAATCTGTTAATGCACAGGGTATCATACCATGGTTATTTGTTGTTATTAAGTAAGAGCAATCTATAATAAATGCAAAAATGTGTGCATTTTAGATTTTGAAAGTTTTATTAGAAGAAATTAAAAGCATTTACAGCAAATCTTCCTTCCAGATAAAAATTTCTAAACATTGAAATTTTCTTTGAATTATTTTATGAAAGTACCCGTAAAGAATGAGCCCCCAACTTTCTAGGCCTGTATCTCGAAAGCCCGGAATTATAACATGATCCACTTTCGATGGAACACGCATGGCAAATAAATGTTTCATACGCCGTCTGGTATCATTAAGAATCTGCAGTGCGAAGTTTAGTTCCTTTTTCACGTCTTGTCTGTACCACACCTTTGGGTCATTAGTATAGGTGAGTCTGTATAATACCACGGCTACGTGGTGAGGAGATATATTCTCCGTTGTTTGGAAGTGTGTCCAAACCATACCACCGTCAACTAGAAACTCTCTGTCAACCGGCGAATTTGATAAAACCAGATAATTTATGGGATACTTTACGGAAATTGTAAAATTGGTCCTAAAATTGGGCTCATCCCAGCATGGAAATATTTGTCGAGCCCCAGCTCCCTTGAAATTAGCTGCTGCGAGCACCCATCTATTACGTTTGAATAATTTGCTTTAGATTTTCACTCATTGCGGATTGCCGCTATATACACTCGGAAAAATTTCCATCGGATAAACCAATTAAATAGTGTTTCCGATAGTTAATTTTTCCGATTACGTTTTCGGATTAAATTATATCTAGTGTGCTTTCATTATGCTGAGTTCTCATATTTTACTTTATTTATAATGCTGCGATTTTCTTAAACTATATTGTATTACTAAACTAACTTTATAATATTTAGATTATATTATCTAATATTATTATTATATTATCCGAATTAATTAAAATATGAGGCAATTAAAAAATAAGAAGAATAATTTTATTATTTTGTTATAATTAGTATGTAACAAAAGTAATTATATCTATTAAAGTTTTATTACTCACGTTTTTTCTCCTTTACTGTCTATATAGGATTTTTTGACGAAAGCTCCTGTGTTATCAGTTATACTACCGACAAATTTCATGATTAGACGGTATGTATAAGAATCAGGTATCGGAAGATCAAGAAAATACAGGCCCACAATTTGCGTTTCAGAATCGTACATGTGAATCTTTGGTATATAAGAAACATTGTTAAGATCGCCAAAAGAAGGAACAAGTTTTATTGACTTAAAATCTATTTCCAGATTAAACGCATGCAGGCATATTTTAGTTAGATGGATTTTAAATCGAAAAAACATGGTGGATTCTCCATAAAAGAAGAAGTTGTTGTTTGCTCGTTGCCTGTTTATATATGAGTGAAATTGTTCAGGAATTATATTTATATTTTTATAGTCATCTTCGTTGACGAATATTGTTAAGTTAACGTTATAGCCTAACACTTCTAGTGATTGCATCTCTTCACGACAATTTACTTCATTCTTCGAGACTTTGCCGGTAACGGCTTTTACAAAAATTAACATTAGCCTAAGACCTGACAATAACGTTAATAGATCCATGATGATTATTAAGTTAAATATCTGTAACAATATTTCTTTGTGAGATATAATACATGTTTCAAATTTGTGTCGGTTGTGATATGCAAATGGCTAGACTTGAATAAGATTTAATCTTAAGAACAAAAGTCTTTTCTTAAGAATAAAAGTTTAATGTAAATTATAGACTACATAGACATCTGCGTGATTCACAATGTAATTATAATGGAACATTTTAATTAAGATTTTTACTGAATTTTCTTTTACGTTAAATTACAAATATGTGACAATAAAGCGAGAATTTTGCCAACTCATATATTCCTATTATATGTCTTATTTCGATTTATAGTTTTATTTATACTTTCTAGAAACAAATTTAAATTTAGAAACAAATTAAAACAATTTAATTCTATTTTGTTTAGTAAATACTGTAACTTGGTTTCAAAAATATTTATTTGTAAAGGACCATAAAATAAGAAAATTTAACTTGAGTCTTTTACTTGTTGGCACTTTCAATTTAAAAAAGTTTTTATTGTAAATCGGTAGAACAGAGAAGCTATAAGCAGGATATCAGTACCGAATGAATAAACAAAACAGTTCAACATATACAAAAAATTATTTAAAACAAGTTAAACGTTTCGATTATCCTACGTGATCCTCTTCAGTGACATATACAATATAAATAAGATAAATTAAATACATCTCAGACTAGTTTACATAAATCTTAATTAAGAGCCGAATATTAATTTACAACAGTGGACATTGCAACGACTAAAAAACAGATCTCACTATATGTGACAGAAAATAATCTCACCTTGGTAGAAGTCGGATGGTTGTGTCCGTATTGCAGTAGGTACGTAAGAGAAACACCAAATACTTGGTACGGTATTGGGGAGGAAATCAGTTACTCCATGTATGCAAGCGAGTCCAAGATAGTGTGAAACTTATAAAAAGTTCATACTCCGTGCGTGAGACGACTTTTTATGATATCGATACAATTATCCACGGAAAAATGACGAATCCATTGTCTTTGTTTTATCGATTTTACTGCTGATTTGGAGCCCTTATATTATAATTTTTCGGTTTTTATTATACATTTAAAATAATTACAGATGTTTCTTGTCTTTTCCTGTGTACATTGCAAGTGCAATTAATATATAATTTCTGAAAATTAATTTACGGTTGATAACTTACCTTTGTTAGGAACAGAAATATTGTATGTAGTCATGTAAACACAATCTTACGTATCGAGAGTTCACTGAAAACTAACGACTTCAAGTACGTAATGCGTGGTGCCTTGAAAACAAACTGTAAGGACGTAGATACCCTAGGGCCTAGTTAATAAGCTAAATAATATAACCATACATACAAACATATGACCAACTACAATAATAGCTTTTATGTCTGATTGTAAGCTAATTTTTTAATATAAATTTTCAATTGTATGCATTCCTTTAGAAAATTCTAGTGGTACGTATGTCACTTTTTATAATTTATAAGAAATGATTACTTCATACAATATACATATACATGTTGTGACTTACTAGATTTAATTATTTTTAATCCCACATATTAATACATTGTCTCCATAATTCCATGACAACGGTTTTTACTGATAGAATTCACTCTCATATTACTGCTCTCAATCTCAATACCTCCGACTCTTATCGGTAACCTATTTATGTATAATATTAATTATTTTAAAATATTTTTATATTTGTACCGTTAAATCACTTGAAAAGGACCACAAACCATGGTCGAAACGTTGTGAATTCGCAACATAAAAATTGCCAGACATAGTCAAGTTATCATTCAAGTCTTTTAAGTATTTTTACTTACCTATATGTATATGTGTACATACCTTTTATAAATTATCATATGCATAAACATATTAAACCTATTCTTTTTACACGTTTTCCTTTCGATTGTAATTTAAGATCTCACGTGTTGAAATAGAAAATTAACCCGTCTGACAGAAAGAAGAAAAGTAATACTAACTAATAATAAATTTATATTTTACGATAAAGTTTGCAGCCATACGCATATCGATGATATTACACTTGAAGCCAAAATGAGGAAAGAATTGAACCATGAACGTTTTTATTCCCTAAATTTTTAAACTATTATATTAGTATTTGTATTGTTAACAGCAACCAATAGGATATTATTAAAGACCAATTACGAAAGAAACTTTTTATTAGATAATACATAATTAAAAATACGAAGAAAACGCAAATTTATTCATAAAACAATAAACTATATAATATTACACAAAAATAAATATATAATATTTGTAAACAACGATGCTTTCTCATATTTTATGATTAATTATTCAAAATTTTGTCTCTAAAAAACTCTTGAAGTAGGAAACATGGTTTTGGATTTCTGTCAATCGTATACGTGTTTTATTGGAAAGCTGCATAAAAAATATGTGCGAAGAAAAATTAATTCTCACAAAGTTGGTCACCTGAAAAAGATGTTAGAACTTATTATTAATACATTATTTAGTCTTGTTGTATACGAGAAGCAATATTTATTTATCCAATATTTATCCGGAAGATGGAAGGACACTGAAAAATGAAAGTCTAAAGAAATTGTAGATCACGAACCAAAAATTGACATATAATTTACCTTTGTAAGTTGATCTGCAGTATATAGATGATTAATAATGTCTGTTAACGCCACAATAGTCTTAATCTCTCTGTAAAAATTAAATACCAGATGCAGTTACAATTAATTCATGCAACAAGCTTTTACGATTAAAAAACATATATAAAGAATATTGTTACCTAGGTATTACATGTGAAAAATTTTCTAATATATAATCGAGGACGAAGTTATTTTTCGCATGTCGTGCAATAATTGAATGAAAAATTTCAAGACCGTATTCTCCTATAAAATATCCTGATTTTAATTGATGGATGTAATTAATGATGATGGTACTATTTTCAGAACATGTTAAAAACTTTAAAAGTTTTTTATTTGTGAAAGATGCATTCCACATTCTCGACCAAGTCTCAACATACGCTGTCTTCATTCCTTCACAATATATCCATTCCTTCCATCCTGGCACAGTTCTAGAATATTTTGTAAAATAATAAAAATTTGTTATAGCGCTTTCGTTCTTATTGTGTGTTTTATATTTCAATAATTTCCTTCCAAGCGACGAATGGAAAAACGACGATTGTAAAATATATTACCCGTGTGCCAATTTATAATATGTTGATAACATTACAGAGGCACTATCGAGACACTTTGAAGAATTTAGAGTGCATGCCCATTTTGCTGCTTCATATTGTAAAGATTTGTCGAAAATATTTCCTTTTCCAACCTCTATATATCCTATCTTTTCCAGGAGAGATTCCAAAATTTTCTGAAAGTGTTCCTAAAAGCATATAGGTAAACATGAATTTTATATTGATTTCTTATAACAGGAAACACATGCATGATGTATGAGTACATAAATATATTTGGAAAATTTCTTTATATTTCAATTTTAAATATTTCTTCATATTTCAATAATTGAAACACGTTCCACGAATTCTTTAATTTTATCTCGTATAAAATTTCACTTTATAAAGATTTAAATATTATATCTACATACATATATATTTTGCTGAGATAAATTTTTACAATTGTACACAAATTTTTGTTGTTAGGAAATTTTTATGAGCTTTAAAGTCGTAATCTAGATCTGTTAGAGAAGAAAGTTAACATAACTGTAAAAGTCTCTGAACGTAAGGTCAGATATAATGGTATGGATGTGTATGCTATTAGCTTTATAAATTCTATAATATATTCATTAGTAACTATTAATATTTATAATAATAATAATATTGAATGATATGTATACAGATAGAGTTATAGAATAACTTTTAGTGTTTAAAAATATTTAAACAGGAAAGAGAATCATATTTCGCATTTAAATATTCTATGTCATAATTTAAAGAAGTAACTTAAGGGAAAAACGTTACTAAATTTTGTTAGTTATATACTTTAAGTAATATTTTTCACTTTTGCATTAAGAAATCTAATACTTTTTACGCGGCGATCAGATAAATAATATTTCTCATTTACGAAATATTCCACAATGCACCTTAACTTCCGCGCTCTCTGGAAATGGAAAGAAGGCTGACATCTCTTCCAGAATTTTGAACATAGGATACCACGCCACATAATTCGTTTCATTCGATAGATAGAGTGTGAGGTTTTTGAAGAAAGTGAAATTGAGTTCGTTGTTTAATAGAAAGTAATACGCGTCGTCAATGATCTGTGCACGATTGACTACGTCTATACCAAGGTAGTTCTCTGAATTTAGATATTCCATAAGTTTTCGCCAATTATAATAGTCGTAATTAACACGATAGAATCCTGTCGTACACAAAGAACAAATATTATGGTTAACTATGCAGACTAGTAAATCGAACCTTATTTCTAAATAATAAACATAGAAACATATATTAATTTATATTCACCAGTTCGGTTTACAAGGAACCATTCAATACTGTACTTATTATCTAATTGTAAGTGTATGATTGGTTCCTGCAGATTGTGCCATTGTTGCTCTGTATTACCGTGAAAGTACTTTATGGTTACAATCCCTGGTAACCACGATATTTTCGGATGCGATTGATTAAGATATTCTTGCGTGCTGTTTAATGTAGTCTCGGAAGATCGTGTCACCCGCAGTACTGCATAACGTTTTTGCTTTACCCATTGACTTACTTTTTCCGTTAACTTAATATCTAATTTGGGTGATAAGAAATTTTGCAAAACATTGAAGAATATGTCGATTGTGTTCGTCGAAGAATCGATGGAGCGCAACCTGCTAAGTGTTATAAGGGTTAATATTAAAAACTGTTGCAAAGAAATTGTGCTTTGGAAAATATAATAACGCTATTCATTTTATTCGTATTATTAATATTATGCACTTAGTTTTACGCAACCACAATTGTAATAGTTATACTAATACGTGGTAATACGTTAGAATTCGTATTTAAAAAATAATTACTATACTATAGTTATTACTTACTACGTTATTAAGTATTTTTTGAGAGCATTCTGAAATGCATCTGAGGGTGTTAATAATGGTAATGAGTGTATATGAACCACCGTGTATATGAAAACTGGTGCTACAACAATTAATATTATAAACGACGGTAGAAAGTAAGTTTAAAGTAAATCAAGTATAGTTATAATAATATTAAAAACATATTTAGTTTATTTTAAGTTTTAATTATGAATACGCGTATTTTTTGTCACTAAAATGTGAATCTTAGCAAAACAAATGGTTAAATAGATTGTATACAAAACTTACAGGCAATCTTTCATATGTCTCTATGACACTAGTATTTAAAAACTTTCTATGCGTAGTTATTTTACAATATTTAACTATTCTTACCTTTAATGTAATAAGTGAAAGAGAAAGAAGAACTTATATCAGAGGGTTTAGTGATTTCGGACATAAGAGGCATATCGTAATACTCATTCAAACGGAAATATTCATATTGAAGTTGAACTGTGAGTAAATCCTTGTAGTGGGGATATACATACTAGTGAGAAAAATTGTAATTTGTTAAAAGAGTTATTCGATTAAAACTCTAGGATTTACTTTGAATGACTGCTAAATACAGTTTTATATTATTTTTAACTGTATAATTAAAAATATTATGTTTTTTAAAAGGGCATGCAAGTTATGAAACTATACTTTTACATATTAACAATTAACTTTTTTTTTCATTGCGTAATGGTGCAAAAGGTTTATAAAAAAAAACAACCTGACTAATGATCTCCATCGCCAAATACGAAGCAATGCCTTCGTTTAACCACATATAAGACCACGAAGGTTGAGAGATCAGATTGCCATAGAATTGATGTACTATTTTCCGTGCTACCATGCGTCCTACTTCAAGCTTCCATGCAATGAAATCTACTTTTTCATTGTAGAGAAAAATTGCTTCGCTGAAAATAAATAAATAATTCGATAAAAAATCTATTTCTAAAAATAGTGCCTTGGACCCCATGGTAAAAAAGATAATATTGATAATTTCGGTGAATTACATAAGTAATGTGTTCTAAATATGCATCGCTCTATAAATCCGTTAATGCACAATGTATCACAAAACGTTTTTCGTGTTGTTATTTTGAAATTCTAGAAAATTTTATTAAAAGCAAATTTATCTTTCAATAAAAATTTTTCATATTCATATATGTAAATGTACCTATAAATAATGAGTCCCCAACTTTCCAGTCGTACGTCTCGAAAACCTGGCATTATAACATGAGTTACTGCCGGTGGAAGGTTTAACATACTAAATGCTTTATCCATATATTTTGTGGCATTTGAAATAATTTTCTCCGCAAATTTTGTTTGCGGTTTCACTTTGGTTCTGCCCCAAATATCTACTGGTTTGGAGAGTTGGGCGAATTGGATTAATACAACGGCTACGTGATATGGGGATATACTATCCGTTGACTTGAAATGTGACCAAGCCATATCATCTTTACCAGTTGGTAGATAGACCGAAATTGCCTCATTCGATATAACCGCGTGATTTTCACGATGCCTTACGGAAATTGTAAACTTGGTCCTTATATTTGGTTCGTCCAAGCATGGAAATAGTTGTCGAGCTCCAGCCCCTTGAAAATCGGCTGCTGCAATCACCGATCTATTATATGTAAAAAATATACTTTTAATGTATAATCTCTGCGGCCACATAAGTATTGAAAATTGAAAAATATTCAAACATGAATAAGAATATTTGTAGAATAATGTCCAATACTCTTTCGTTAAACTGAGTTCGTATGTTTTATTAATTTTATTTTCACATAACGATATTTTTAAATTATGATGTATGTTACTAAATGTCTATAATATTTAGATTTTATTATTATATTACTCCAATTAAATAGAATATGAGTCAATTAAAAATAACAAAAATAATTATATCATTTTGTTACAATTATTGTGTAACGAAAGTAGTCATATCTATTAAATTTTTACTTGCCCCATTTTCCCGCTGTGTTTTTTGTAGAATGTTTTGACGAAGGCTCCTGTGATATACGTTATACTACCGACAAATTTCATAATTAGTCGATGAGCAATAAACTTATGCAGGTCAACATCGTCAACAGTAAGAACGACCGTTTGTGTTTCGTTATCATATTTATGCATTCTCGGTTTATAGGACCGAGCTACACGATCATCACTCCTTATATCAGTATACATAATTGTTGTTACTTCATCATCTATTTTCAAGTTTTGTGTATGAAGACGTATTGTATTTATTTTACTTTTACATCGAAAGTGCATAGTTAATTGGCCATAGAAGAGAGAATTTCCTTTTATTACTTGCTCATCGATGTATGATTTTAAATTTTCAGTAATTTCAATGTTTTCATAGGAATCAGGAATGTCCATCCTTTTATAGTCATTTTCGTTTACAAATGGTACTAATATGATGTCATATCCTGTCACTGTTATTGACTCTCTATTTATGCTATCATGTACTTCAGTCAGTGAGTCGTGATTATTAGCAGCTTTTACAGAGATAAATATTAAACTAACATCTAACAATAGTTTTAATATTTTCATGATGAGTCTTGTCGATATGTGTAACAATGTTTCTTTATCTGAAGAAAGAAAGGTACAAACACAAATTGCGAGAAAAATATTTCGCTGTCGTCACATATGTATAAGAACGACGGGAATTAAACAACGACGTAAATAAAATGACCTTACTTGGAAAATGTAATAGATTTCTAGGTGACTTTCAGTAAGTTCTTTTTGAGCTTATTTAACATTGGGAACTTATGTCAACTGTGATATGTTAAATAACAATATATAAATGCGTGCAATTTAAATTCAAGATAATAGCATTATAATAATGAATTCAATCATCGATATAAATCACAGAAATAAAAGGTTTATGACGGTAATGCTAGATCTACGTGACGAATATTTTTGGGTATACATCTCTATTCAACATAGCAACTGCGAGCCGCGAACCTGGGAAGGTTCTTCCCGGTTAGTAATAGGGAGGTCCAGATGCTAAATCTAGCTGGGTAGTATTTTTCACAAGAAATTTACAAATTATTTCTAAAGTTTGCTTAATCAGCATCATTATTAAATTAATTGTCAAGTTAATTAGATATAGGGTTTCGATATTTCAAGACCGATAACGTTATCGGCGCCCAGTCGTTATGTCGAATAAAAATGTATACGCGCGAAAATGTTAGGCACAAATATCCAGAATTATCGTTACAGACCTTTTTATTGCGTGATTTATTGAAATAGCATATTGTGTTCTTAATTTTAATTATTTGAAATATGTTTTGTTGTACATTCACCTTAAGAAAGAATTGCCAGATCGTTCCTTTATTCTATGTATTGAAATTGCGCTCCCATCTGAGATCAAATTTCTCTTAGTAATTACTTTATAGTTTACCGTATTAGTGGAGAAAGCACGTTATTGTAACCACAATCGTCTCAAACGCACGTTGGGAATGCTCAGGTACTAATGATGATATCGATAGTTCGGGATAAGTGCGTGTGCTAAAATCTAACTGTAAGGTCGTACGGTAATAATAAATAACATAGCTAAAGCCAACGGCGTACACGATACTATTTTTCCCTACTGGATTACTGACGAGACCCAATAAGGATGCAGTGTTTCAGATCAGGTGACTTAAAACTAAATCCTGATTGGTTTTCTCGCAAGAAATCCAGCAGGAAAAATAGTATCGCGTGCCGTTGGCTTAAAAGAGAAAGAAAGTGAGAGGGGTGAAAGTCGTATCCAAGATAACAAACTAAATAATACGTTAGCAAAATCAAAGAAGAAGCTGAGATGCCACGTCACTGCCATAGGAAGTTAACACCTCATATCTTCGCGGTGCTGTTTATATTATTATTTCGACGTAGTTTGGCTATTTGAAAACTGTTGTGTTTTTAAACTAGCCAGTATAATTAGTCTTACTGTTGAATATTAAATACATTTTCTATTTTTTATAAAGAATTTTTATTAATCAACTTCGATAATTCGTATAATTAATATTCTTTGTATGTACACTGGTATTAATCCATGATAATCTAGCATAAATTAACACAAACGAATAAATAAATCAATAAATAGTTCACGAAAATTAACAGCAATTATCACAATCGATATTTTTTATCGAAAATAAAGTAGGGTAACAAAACTTGACGAAATAAATACATGTTATAAAGAAGTACGAGTTCCTTCTTTCTAGAATCATCATGGATGTTTGTAATATAGGTATATCCTTTTTAGTTTCTGTTTCAGCAGCTTCCCACAACTTTCTTTAAAGCTTTGCGTCGTTTATTTTATGTCAAATGCAAACAATGTAAGAAGGTGCAGCTAAAAAGGATAGACCTTGTTTATAGCCTTTTTTTTACTGAACATTATTCTCCGATAACATAGCGCTTGCTGAATCGTTCAGAGTAATACAGAGATTGAAATGTCTTCATAAGTAATACCCGTAAAACTGTCGCCGGTCTATACATATTTCTTTTAATATATGTTTTACAATATATTTTTTAAAGACGTATTAATGATTAATCAATTTCACGAACGTATCTACTTAAGTATACATTGCCGCTTTAGTACACTGTTAACGTTTCAGTCTGTAACAATTCTAATTGTATAGTATAGAATCTTATCAATTGGTTGCTTAAGGACGTATCGAGATCGGCAATCCATTTTATACTTGGATCAAAATCGATCGCATTTCGTTGCGCGAATTTCGAGCGTTCTCAACATTTCTATATAATTAATTAGAATTTAAATTTAAAAAATCCCGTTATTTTTGAGCAATTCGAAATTTCTATCTGAAAAGCATTTTTTCGTGTTATACGATTTTAAATGCAAAGTGAGTAATAAAGTTTCTTAACTAGAGCAGATACAGATTTTTCAGAGCGTCTGTATAACGAATGCAGCAATTTCCGCCTTGAAACTATACAACATTCGTACTTCGTGATATCATTTTCGATTCAAGTCGAAAAATAACGAATATGTATGAGTTAGAAATTAATATACAATAAAATTCCCTTTGGAAGCCAGAGTATTAAGGGGAATTATTTATGCAATTCACAATTTAGAAAATATTGAATACGTATAAATGTAATACGTATAATACGTATAAATGTAAAACGCAAAACCGGCCTATATCCTTAATCGTTATCAATTTATGGACATTTCGATAGGACTATCTTTGAGTCTGTTTTTTATGCGTGAGTTTTTGTAGTTTCGCTTTCAATCCATGCGGATTTAATTTTACTCTTACAACATCAGATTTGTTCTCGAATTTTTTACGAACTTTTTCCATTTGTTCCTTTCGTATTCGCTGCTGTTCCCTCTTCCAGATATCCTACAAAATATGATCCGCCGTAACTTACTCGCTCAGTAATTTCGAACCTTGTGAATTACCTTAAAGTCCCGACAGAAACCAAGCCATAGATTGAAGAAGTCATAAGGTTCTGCAGTCTCCAGAGTGGATCCTTTAGGAATAAACTGATAGAATTTCATCACAGCTTTGAATTTATTTTTAGCCTCCAGTAGCTCTTCCTTTTCGCTCGCCAACTCGGTACTCGCCCTCGTCACAAATGAGTTTACTTTCTTCTTGAATATTTTGGATGTAGATGGATCCTCTTCCACGATTGTATTACACATTTGCGTACATGCTGGACCAAATTAATTTCATTTATCTTATTGATTTCAATAAATTACATGTAAATATAATTGTATATTATATATTAAATTGTATGTAAAACTAGATTAAACTAAACGAAGCAAATAAGTGTGAAACATTTAAAAACGATTAATTCAACGAGTGTACTCGCCACATTGTCTACATTCGCTTTCGATTAATATAGAAATAGTAAAAAAATTCTATTGTTTAAAAAATGAATTTTCTTTTAATTAAATGTGCAAAAAATAATTTGTATGTATACTTCTTAATACTATATTAACAAATTAAAAGAAGATGTAAAATTTATTTGAATATTTCAGGTTAACAATCTGATATTTACAAATGTGATTGTATAAATTCTTTCACATATATTTATCAAACATTTTAAAAAAGGAAGACATAAAGATGACAGTTTTCGTGATTGGCGTAATATTATACGTGATACCACTCACCCTGCAATTCTCTATCCAGTCTATCCAGCTCCTTGGCAATGTCGTCGAACTTGATTGAGGATGCGGCTTCCACGTCAGCCGGTTCAGGCACAGGTAAAGGCAACAGCTCCTCGAAGTTATGTTCCTTTTCTTGAGACAATTTCGCGTTAACAACATAGTGTAACAAGGTTATACCAGGTACATTCGATTTTACGTCTTTCAATTTGCCGAGGATCTCCAGACCGAACCCGTCGGCCTGGCCGCGCATCATATTTCCGCCGTTCATGTAATTGCCCAAGGTCAGTATGATAGCTATTACTTTCTTCAAAGATTCGGAATTAAGCAGGAAGTCGCACGTAGTTCGCACATTGTTCAATTTATATGAAACCGACGATATCGCGTCTTGAAATTCCGATTGCAACATCAAACAGGTTACTCTATCGGAGAAGTGTTTTATCCCGGACAATCGTTTGAGGAATAATTCCGGTTGATCGAGAGGAATGTCCGGATAAGTTGCTTCGTGAGCTGCAATTTCTTCGATTTCCTTTTGCGTCGGTTTCTACGAGTCAGAAGATATCAGAGTGACTAAAAATTTGCGAAACTTGATGTATTTAGAAACGTGAAACGGTGGATTTTGTACACATTTTACATTATGCGTTTTTTAATTATATTTTTATCTTATTTACTCACGATATCGTAGATCTGTTGCAACGCTTCTAGACTGATCACGCTCGTATCCAAATTGTAGGCTGCATTCTCGATCTCGCTAAAATCAATGTGCAGACTCTTTTCAAGAATTCCCACCATCTTCGAACGCTTCGAGTCTAATATCTTCGCAGGTTGGATCTTAGAACCTTTGGGCATCCCTTCATTCTTCTTGGCCGGAGTTCTTTCTCTCACCTGCCGCGAAAATAAATCAGCAAACTCTTTCATGTTTATATCCTCCTCCTCCGCAAGTTCCAACCACAGAGGCGTCTAAATAAGACAGAGAAAATCACTTTTTACGCCACATTTTTTGTCAACAGCAAATTTTATTACATCTTTCGTTTTCTGCTTACCTGGGGTGACACGTCTGAGGTATCTACCGAAGTTTGACTGGTCGCAGTAACTGGCACCAAAATCCTCGTCCAGTACAGTGGCTTCATAGGCACGTCAGGATTCAAAGCTTGCTTTCTCATAACTACAAAAGCCAGGCACTTGTGTTACGCGGTGCAAATATCAGAATCCAAAAATTGAAAAGAGGGTACAGCGTACTCTCGATTAACGGAAGGAATTATCGAGAGTACCCTGTACTTTGGAAATCTTGATACCTACTGGCTCTGCTGGGCGGGTTCCATCCTCCGACCGGTGGCGCGGGTAGAGGACAAGGTCCCGTTGTCCCCGGGGGTGGCGGTGGTGGAGGACCCGCGCCTGAGCCTCCGACGGGAGGCGGAGGTGGTGGAGGTATGCCACCCTGCATACCTGGTGGCGGTGGCGGCGGTGGTGCACCAGTCATAGGACCCTGCGTTCCAGGTAACGGAGGCGGCGGAGGAGGCATCGCACTCGTCAAGAATGACGGTGGTGGAGGAGGCGGCGGTGGTATTCCGTATGTGTTTAACATCGGCGTAGACGGCGGTGGTGGCGGGGGAGGTACGGTATTATTATATAATTTCGTAGACGAAGACATCTCATACGTCGCACTTTGAAGAGGCATAGGTGGTGGTGGTGGTGGCAGTGGAGGTCCCGCCATGCCACTCTCAATACTCAGCGGTTTGACCGAGAACGGGGGCGCGGATGGCGGCGGGGGTGGCGGCGGAGGTATCATGTTTTGCAGAGGAGATGGCGGAGGTATCGCACTTATGATGGCTTGCACAGGCGGAGGTGGAGGAATAGGTATCGTATGCGTGGTACTTGGCGTGGGTGGTGGTGGAGACGGAGCAGGCGGAGGGGACGAAAATGTACTTTGCGCTGACATGGGGGGAGGTGGCGGCGGTGGTGTCGGTATCCTACAAACGTCCGTTAATTTTGTCGACGATGATGGAACTGTCCTTTCGCCGTCACGCACCAGTTCGGTAGCGAGGGTGAACGGGGACGGCGGCGGCGGAGGTGGTGAGACAAAAGACATCGTCGGAATCGAGGTAGGTGTAGATCGGTTTTTCGAGAATGTTTCCGACGATAATGGAGGTGGCAACGATGACGGATACGCCGCCAAATCTTCACTAGGCGCGTTTGTTTGACTGCTATGCGATAAACACGACCGATCGACCTTGTCGATCAACGTGGGGGAGAGCACGAGAGTCATCTTTCCTTGATCGAGATCTGCGACGTTACTTCTGATTGTTGATGATCTAACGCTACCAGCATCTACGTTGCTCGTTTCACTGGCATCGCCGTCAACCAGCGATAAGCTTCTCGGTGATGTCTGAGTAGACTGGCCCTTAGTGCTTATCTGCCGTTCCACGGAAGTCTCGCGCAGCCGTTTGATCTCCTCTTTCAGCCTCTTCACTTCTTCCTCGTACGGATAAGTATCTTTAAGCATGGAGTGTTCGCTGCAGATTTGGCTCGATTTAGTTCGAGCTGAACGAAGGTCATCTGTGCCTGTCCGATCTGTCTGATTAAAACAAGACATTCCAAAAATAAGCAGTCGTGACGGATACGTTGGTTGTCAAAATAGAGATTAAAATCTTACCAGGGACGTAAAATTTCTCTTCGCGCCTTTGTCCGATAGCGCAGAGGTCAAAGAGATTGGCAGTTCTCGGTCTGAAAATTCCATTAATAAGAAATGTAAAATTAGCTCTTCGTTATTGAGATCACGATGAAGCTCAGCGAATTTTTTTTTCGCGCGAACCAAGATATTTTTGTGCTCTATGGACGGACTGTCACTTGGTGAATTCTTCGCAAACATAAAATAAATTTCTGGACGAGCAACTGTTTCCCCTTAACCGTAAGCTTTATATAAGCGTAGAATCAACGACACTTATATCTTTATGAACTTGCAATCTGTCCTAATTAATGATGCACGTTGTAAAATTAACGCGCGACTCTTTATCAAACGCGATGTTCTTATCTCCTTTTATATTCAAGATGAACGACTCTTTTATATGTACCTTATCTTCTAATCGCTTTATCACTAATGCAATTTCTAAGAGAATACTATGGAAAAATCATGTTAATAAACAACGTATAATGTGTATGTAAAACATTTCTGTGAACGCTCGAACATGATTACGTCGCGAGAGAAAAACTTGTGAAGAAGATCGTATAGGAAATCGTTAATGTCATCTACACTTGTCATCAATTACGATTAAAAGGATCGCTGTTTCAGTCCGATATCTTTTCGTATTCAACCGCGAAGACGGGACACATAATGCACGCGTCTTACACGAACGCACTCTCGTCTCTCTCCCGCGATCACTCTTCGATTTCACGTACATTCGAATTAGAACGTTAGACACTTGTTCATCTCGCGACCGTTCCGCGGGTATTTTTTCGGCCCCGAGTACATTGCTGCGCCGCTCCGCAAGAAACTGCCGCATCTCGCTCGCAGACAGGCACGGGAGAACACGAGAATCCGAACCGAACCCTGCGAACCGCCCCATCGATAAGACTTATCGGCAAACAAGCGCGTTTGATTCGCGCATATCACTCGCTATAACCTCGGCCACGAATGATACGGATTATTTGGTGGCCGTTTAAAAAGACCTAATCGACGCCGCCGACGATGAAAGAGCTCGATTATCCTTATCATCGCGTTCTGCTTAATTGCCGATCACGATTGTAACGGTTATCGTTTATCCACCGGTCTCACGACACTTGGCAATTTTTCGCGAACGTCAAATCCCTCGCGCGTTGCGTCACTGTCAGCAAAAGGTATATCGCTCGTGTTTACCCTTAAACGTTATCGCGCGTCTTCTCTTCCGTCACGAGATAAGATTCGCGTTAGGCTCGCAATCATCAGTGCGTGATGGATTCTAGGTCGTACGCTGACCTATGCGTAGTTACAAGTGTTCTATTTTTTGCTTTATCATTTTTATGATTCCACATCTTACGAGTTTGTCCGCCTTCGGAAGGCCTCGTTGGCATCTCTTTCAGGAGAAGATTCGTCAAATGATAAAATTGACGATGCAACACAATTGAGTTTCTCCTGATTGCTATCTCGATCACTTGTGCACTTCCCTCACCTTCGGATTGCCTGTGGTGAGCTGACTTCTGGCAGATGATACTCCTGGAACCTCTTTTCTTCTTGGCGCTATTCCGATCCAGGGTCAAGCTGGCTACTCTTCTCAACACCCTGCCTTCGCACGTGGAAGACTCACAGACACTGTGTCGCCTTTGTGGAGTACGTGGACTCGATATCGCATTCTTCTCGCTCGACGTTACGCCTAAAAATGAAACATTGAGACGTCAATAAAACTGAAGACAAGTAACATTATCTTAGATCCAACATATATATATATTCATTTTATACAATACCACTTCTACAAGACACGATTTGTACAGATGCTATCGTGAATCTGTACCTTAACATGAACTTGTCCGCGTTATACAAACTATTACACGATTGTTTACATAAGCTATCGTCGATTTCTAAATTTCTTAAAATGTCAATTGCCGCGCAAAACTGCGTGAAAGTGTTTGATTACAAAATTAACGAAATTATCCTCACTTATTCGGGGACTCATCACTGAGAGATGGATCTTTTTGTGCTTCGAGAGTGTAAACGAAGGCTTCTCGTCCTTGCTGTCGATCGTCTCCAGGATCGGCTTACGTTTCACTTCCGGTCTCGTGCCTGCCGTGACCGGACTCATAGTAAGCTCTCCGGGATCAGTGAAGACACTGTCACTCGAGGATTCCTGGCTGGGCGGCGTCGGCATTTCCGTAACGACCAGGCCCTTGTTCGCCAAACGCCACGAATCGGTCACCAACAGTGGCGGCAGCTGACTCGTCGGGGTCTGGGCCGGTGTCGTCGTCGACGTCGTGGTACTCGAGCGGAAAGACTCCGCCGTTGTTACGCTTGGCTTCACTGTTATTGCAGTATCCTTGCGACATTCAGGCTCTACACTTTCCTGCGTGTCCTAATTACAAAACAATTTTACACTGCGATTGTTACTCAAGCCGAAGACAGATATAAAATTCTTTTTCCCTGTCGTCCGTCCGGCGACATGACGTTTTACGCCTTATATGTCTCCCTCGATAATCAACGACAAATTACATGTTTATTTCACCTGAGTATATTTCAGCGTATCGAACTATGCGGAACGTCTCGCAGAAGCTCATCTTGAAAAGCCCCTCATCCAATCGATAATTTTACTAAACCGTGTTGAGAGAACAAGGCGGTACCAAATACCTTGGGTAGCACCACCATCGGTGGCGGCGGTGGTGCCTGTCTCTTGACATGCCCCGGCGTGTGCACCTTCTCGAAGCTGATCTTGATCGGCTTCTCGAAGCTGATCTTAATCGGCTCGCGGGGCTCATCACGCCTTTCCGGGACTTTGGGCGGCTGGTCCCGCTTATCCTTCCTTTGGTCCTCGGTTATCTCGGGCTCGATGTCCGTGGACGTGGACGTAGACGTCGGCACCGGCGGGGCATCCTTCTTCTTCTGCTTCTTCTTGCCGTCGCTCTGCAGATTGCCCATCGTGCTGGGCAACTGCGGTGTCAGGCCGTCTAAGTTACCCCAGGAGTAGAACAGTCGGATGTTGTTGACCCAGACGTGGAAGAAGTCCGACAGCTTTGATCGCGGCGACCGCGCCTGGGCCGCGGCTGCGCCTTGACCGTGGCGGGCCTGCATCCGTGGTCGATAATCGGGAGCTGCGGCAACCGCGATCACGGCGTCGCCGTTCAGACGCTCTCGCCGCGCGTCGGCCGCTGCAAATGCAAACGAACAATTGTCACCACGAGGAATTATCGCCAATTATCCGCTCTTCTCGACGAGCCTGAATCCAATAGCGCAAACACGCGTCTGATAAGATCACTCATGTATCTGATAAGCTCAACTTGATCAACTCAACTCGGCAGCAGCTCTAGTCAAGTAAATTTATTAACTATATTGGAAGTAGAATCTTTCCTCAAGATTTGACATTTCACAACCGAGTTTAAGTAATTCAAGGGAAGCGAAGAATTTTAATTTGTAGTTTATTTTTCGCGAGATCTTAAACTCGAAGACATGAACAGTAAACAGCAATCTTTATAAATCGCTTGTGATTTGCAAAAATTGCACAAGTAATAAGTAGCGAATTATTTCTTACGTCGCATCAATGTTGAACGTGACCTTCGATGCTAATTTTGTAGATGTTAAGATCAGACGAGCATTAAATCAATGATGAGAATGCGGATTTTGACTAAAATAGTGTTCATACACGAAGCAAGAATAAACGGGAGAGTATAAATTGATATTGTCCCAATCAAATTACAGATACTGAATTACCTGGATAACTGGATATTTCTCGGATATCGTTGCGTAATCGAATATTGACAGTGCCAATATTAATAACCTTATGTCATACACGGTAACCAAGCGATACGGCGTGCGCTATCGCCTGAACACTAACTGAATATGCCCGTATAACATGACATCGATCTGCTATTACTAGGACATGTTATACACGTCGGTGTCATTGGCAACTATTATTATCTTCAACTCCTGGGATTGATCGCGTAATCGTTCCACGGGAGGGAAAAAATAAAAGCGAAAACTCTCAAGCGGTTTTACGTCGCGATTACTTATCGTCGCGACGCATTTCTTCCTCGGCGAAACGAAATGACACGAAATTTTCGCGTGGTATTCGAAGTAATCGCAGATGAAGGGTCGTAAAAGGCAACGATGTAACATTCAGGCCCGGTTTTTCATTTTCTGGTTAATCGTTAACCATGAGTTAGTCGATTCTCCGTCTCTTCTTAGATAATAACATAAAAAAGGATGGAGAGTCGACTGACTTCTGGTTAACAGTTAACCAGAAGTTAACCAGAAAATGAAGAATCGGGCCTTAATGAGGTAAAATGGATTTAGCAGTCGATTGATTGGGAAATTAATTGAATACGAGTCTCTGGGCAAGGGCGAGGCAAAACTAACTCAACACCTTACGTCGATACGTACGAATGTGAAGTGTGGACAAAGTCCGGACTGTAGGATACTGCTGAAATCCGGACATTTCTCGGCGACAACTTTCCCAGTGAGACTTCACGGATCCTCGCAAGATTTTACGCACATCTTACGCACAGTCGTCGCAAAATTGAATGTACGATTTAATGCTTAGATTATAATCGGCATAATGCACAGGTATTTCCCTCGGTTCATTTTAATTTAGTCAACAGGTTATTGCATTTCTTCCTCGCTTCATGTCGTTGTCAAGTGATATTTCTTCTTGGAGTAACGCTTTTTTGCCGTACGTCGCGTCGCGTATTTAGTCACGTCACCGTGCGAAATATCAACGAATATAATTTTCTTTTCTCCCCACTGAAGGCACACGTAATGTTCTTGGAGCACCGAAAGCTATAACGCGATTGAGACTTCGTAGCGATTCGACGCGTGGCGACGTCGATCACGCGACTGGAACGCGGTGCTATCGGTGCTTATTCGTGCTGTCGCCTTTTATTATGCCCCGGAAAATCAATTTCGGGGGATATCTCAAGGACGAAGAAATAACACATCCTTCAGGCATTCTTTGGTACAATAAGCCCGCGGCAATTTCGGTCAAGTTATGTGAACGGCGCCTTTAGTAAATTGCTTGGACAAATTAATTAATTGCTTCAAATTAAGATATCTCTGTGAACTTCCTCAATACTTCAGCTTTTACTCCTGCACTCTTCTTCACGGGGAGAAAACCGTAGCTGCCGTAGCTAACAACTGTATGTGGCAACGAAATTTTAGTTGTAAGATATGGACAGCTAATTATTTTGCTACTGTGCCCATTGTATTGGATGCGACAGCAAACCGTTTGCTGCAGTTTAGAAATTCATACAGTTACAACGGCAAAGTATCTTTAGCGAACCGTGATTAGCTGCGAAAATGGTTTTTTCAGTGTTCACAATCAATCCCTTCAGAATATCACGAGGCAAATAGAAATAAAAATGCCGATTTTATATTTCTACAGTCGAAGTAAAGAATAAAAATTTACTTGTGCGCTGAAAAAAAAAGTTCGCTACCGCAGCTAATCATGGTTTGCTGAAACCATTTTGCTGCCAGGACTATAAATTTCTAAACCACAGGAAACGGTTCGCTGTCGCGCCTAACGCAATAGGCACGGTAGCAAAATATTTAGCCGTCACTAAATATTAGCTGTCCATATTTTACAACCGGAATTTAGTTGCCACATGCAGCTTTCAGCTGCGGCAGCTACATTTTTCTTCCCCGTGTGCGCCTGAACACGTGGAAATAATATATCTAGACAAGATGCAAGATGGATAATGCTCGCGCGTTCCATTAAAGGGATATTTAACGACCGAATCTTGTCCGTTGGTATTATTAATAATACCCGGTGTTCGCGATTCAATACATTCGACTGAGGAGCGCGGGAAAGCCCGATAATGTTGCTACGTGGCATTAGCTTCGTAACATAATTACGATCATAATGAATTAGAATCACCGTCAGGATTTCGAACATCACGAGCACGCTCGGTAGAAGCTTGCGCGTTAGAGCGGACTCTATCGTAACGCTAGAGGCACGCCGGTGTAATTTGGCGCGACGGAGAGGAGCGTTGCGTTCCGCGGGTATCCTCTTACCTGACTTTCTCGCGTTTCGACAGCATCGTCAGCATGTTAGGCGCCGCACCGCGCTGTACCCGCGTGCCACTGGAAACTCGCATCTCGCCCTTTATCTTTATCGATTGTTCACGGCGATGTGCCGCCCCGCGCATTTTTCACCGGCCGCTCGCGCCGCGACTGTAAAATATCGCCTCGGTTTCCGAGAGGGAAACAGGGGATATCGCACGGGGTGAAAAGCCTCGGAGCGTTTTATCGAGCACGAAGGGGGAGAAAGCCGCGGACGGCGCAAGCCCGCGCCATCGAGCCCACGAGGTCGATGTCTCGACGCGGAGGTCGACGAAGGTAACGGCCACCTCTCGATAGTTCGCGTCCCTTGTGATATAAATCGCACGCGGGAATCCGGTTTCCCATAAATTCCGACTGTTCGGCACTGAACTCCCGCCCGAAATGTACAACATAATCGAGACGCAATCGTTCGAGATATTGCAAACGCTATAATTGAAATCAGGGTTGGGTGAGTTATCTTTTTTTTTTTAAACTAAGTCTTCTAACTAAAACTTCAGTTAAAGTTAACAGCCTTGAAAATTTAACTCAGTTAAGATACAAATTAATCCACAATAAAATTAAATTAAAAGAAATTAAAGAGTTAAAAGTTTAATTTGTTTTATTTTTGCATAAAATCTCAGAGACTTACGATCACGTAAATTGCATTGAATTTCGCGACCAGCGTTTGGACAATCACTCACACTACATGGAATATAGCTCATGTCATATGCAAACAATTTCACGTGAATTCGAGAATCAAAACCCCATATAATGGCTGTGTTCCAAAATTCATTACCAGCGCTGAAGATCTATGGTACGCGTACACAGTAGATTTGAGAGCTGGCAGTGAATTTTGAAACGCAGAGACTGCCAATGTGGGCAGACACACGGCGTCTCGCGACGCCTTTGTTTATGGCATGGCTAACTTTAAGGCCCGGTTTCTCATTCTGTGGTTAATTGTTAACCAGAAAATGGAAAACCGGGCCTAAGAGAGAGAGGTAAATTAAAAGTTAAAAGTTACCGATAAAATGTAACTAAATTCAGTTAAGAGTTAACAGTCTATAATGTAACTAAGTTAAGTTAAAATTATTTGACTTTTTAACTTTACTTTTATTTTTTTAACTAGACACTACCCAACCCTGATTGTATAGACCGATATTCATAGACCGTTCTTGTATCTAAAACCATCTCAAGTATAATTTTAATTTTGTAAACCAATCGCAGGCCTTAAACATAAGATCGGACTATGAATGCCGTCTTGAGCACAATTTTAAGATGTTTCGAATCACAGAGCCGTGTTAGCATCTAAAAACATTGCTTAAGACGATCTTAAAATAAGAACGGACTATAATACGGCAGAAACGTAGTTTTTCTCCCTCGCTGTAACTTTCGCAAACAGCGTCGAGACGATCGCAGCTTCCGAATCGGCGCGAGAGAAAGAAAAGAATGCGAGACGGGAGGAATCGAAAACGCAGGAGATCGTCGCTTCATCGTTTATTTTATATTGCAACATAAAATTTGTACAAATAATAATTCATTATAATATCATAACTATGATGGGTATTAATTAATATACGGATCTCTCTTTCTCTCATGGATGCAACGCGTGCACGCACGTGCGTGCGCGCGACGCGCGACGTCAGTATCATTTAATTAATATATTGCGAGCAGCCGCGCGCAGGGCACGTGGCACGCGGTTGCGGTGCCGGATCATCCCGAGGGACTCGGCGATCCTCGCGAGACCGATTCCACCGGCGGGAGAGCCGGCGGAACCTCCACGCGAGGATCCGCTCGTCGTCCATCCTAAAACCCGTATCAGACTACAGACTCCTGACTCTGACTCGACTACAGACTCGGACTCCAGACTATGATTCAACCAATTAGAGTGGCGTCTATTCCCGAGTCGGCAGTCAGGGTCGGCCGGTTCTTTGCTGTGATTGGTTGAATCATAGTCGGGAGTCCGAGTCAGTAGTCAAATCAGAATCAGAAGTCTGTAGTCTGATACGAGCTCAACCGGCATCCGGCACTCGTAGGCATTCCGCTCTTCCGCTCCGTCGCTCGTCTCCCGTAGAGACCCTGTGATCAGAGACTGGCCATAAAGCCCGTGTCAGACTACAGACTCTCGACTCTGACTCGACTACAGACTCGGACTCCCGACTATGATTCAACGAATTAGAGGGGCGTCTATTCCCGAGTCGGCAGTCAGGGTCGGCCGGTTCTTTGCTGTGATTGGTTGAATCATAGTCGGGAGTCCGAGTCAGTAGTCAAATCAGAGTCAGGAGTCTGTAGTCTGATACGGGCTTAAGAGTTCGTCAGAAGTCCCGCGAGTGAGAGAGAAGCATAGGCTATCTCACTCGTGGAAATCTGACGAACTCTTATGACCAGTCTCTGATTGACAGGGTCTCGTAGTCCACCGGACACTGCGGCGGCGTCTACCGGGCCGAGCACGTGCGGACGATTTTTTAAACGAGACAAATCGGCCGTCTCTCTCGTTTTCACGCATCAGGGGGTGAAAGGGGGGGGCTGGCGCTAGTTAATAGTTTAGAGAAACGTACGTCCTCGTATTTACAGCTACTTCGGCGAGCGACGCTTATTCGAGAGGAGCTCTACAGCTTAACTGCTCGTCTTCGTTACACATCATCTTACAACGTAACATTTTTTCTTTTTCTTTTTCTTTTTAAATCGCATCACGCATACCCGCACACACTCATGCGCACACATTCCCTCTCTAATCGCACACTGTCTCTCTCTCTCTCTCTCTCTCTCTTCGCTATGTACTATGTACAAAATCTCAGGGTAATTCTCGTTCTCCTCGTAGCGTAAGGTAGCGAAAATCGATCGAACACGGTCTTGTTGGCGCTCCTGAAATTTATTAACCCTACATACGCGTGTTCAACGTACACGTTACCCATCTACGATTTTTTTTTCGTTGTGCAAAAATATGTCGACTACTTTTTCCCCGTTCCTTTTCCGTTCGCCTGTCCCGCCCTGCGTCTGCCATTCCGCAGCCTCTCTCTCTCTCTATCTTTCTCTCTCCTTGTATATCGCGGCTAGAATTTACGTGGCAGCCAAAGGGGCACAGCCGCAGATACGCCCGTGTCCCTCGAGTAATTGTGCCGAGAAACGAATAGATTCCGTTTATCTTGAATATACCGGCGTCCCAAGACGCGCCATGCGCGCAACGTCTAACGTCAGCGCTCAACTTTCGTTCTATGAAAGACATGGAAGTAGGAGATCTCCAGCGTGGCTCTTCATACGTCGGTCATCGGCGAGCTACCAAAGAGCGCGCGTTGATAAAACATGCAATGCAGCGCGAAGGGAATGTATAAATCGAATAATAAACGCTAATCAAATGCGATCGAATCGAGATAAATCGAGACAGGCGGAAAGAGATTAGAAGATAGAACGCGTATAATTAGTAAAATGCAGCTGCGAAAAACTGAACGAGGGAGGAAAAGAGAGAAAGACCAGATATTTTTTTCGCGGTGTAAAACGGAATATTTCAATATTGGATAGCGTATTAGCGTGTCCGGTAAAGCGAATTCTCTCGCAGGAGATACTCGTCGGAGAGAGGAAAATCGAGGGCGAATAGTAAAAGGAAAAATAAAAACATCACCGCCCGAGCGGGCAGTAATGGCTTGACCGACCCTCACGCTTGATAAATACCGTCGTATTTCATTAGCGAAGTAATCAGCGAAGAAGATTACGTCCAACAAGACTCGTTACGATCGCGTTGTACGTGCAGCACGACATCCTTTTTCGGTGGAGTACACTTAAAGTATTTACGTGTCCTTCCTTCCTCTCCTAATTGCGCCTACGTCGTGGTACACGAGACTAAACGGCCGCGACCGCGGCCAGGGTCTTACGTCGATCCGCGGATGGTGGACTCGCGATCGGTCCGCGACCGCGACGTCTCCGAGATTGCATTTACGAGCAAATGAGATCACAAACGATGTGCGAACGAACGCGCGGCCAAGTCGTTTACCGTCCCGCGCGGGGACCATCCAAGATACGACGAAATGGGGGAGAGGTAAGGGTCTGAGCGGAGAGATTGTCCGTAACTGTCTACGATTCCGTCTGGAGACGCAAGTAAAGTCAGCGTCGGAAGTCAACGCACAGAGAATTGTCGTGTGTCGCCTCGCGACGCAACGGATGCGACATACGTCCACGACAATTCTTTGTGCGTTGACCCTCGACACCGACTTGGGTTCTTGCAGTGGAGTCGTAAACGGTTACGACGATCTTTCTGCTCGAGCCCTAAATCGGAAACGCGGCCGGCGAGATTTGGCGAGGTGGATCGGCCTGCTGGACCCTCCGGATTCGTCCGTTTTGTCCGAGGGTGGAAACGCCGGTGGCCGAGACGGACGTTTTATAATTTATCATGCTACAGAGCGTTCGCAAAAAGTGTCCGCGCCAAAAAGTGGAACGTATACCGACGCACGTAATACGATGTCGCGATCGATCATCTTAATACGCTCGTCGGCGAAACGCGTTTGCGCTCCGTTCTGTTACACTTGCGCGTCTGCTCGCGCGAGCGAGGGGAAAACGAAACTTTGCCGACGCGTTCGATCGACGATACAAAAATATAAAGAAGAAAATATGGACATGCATATTTAAACGAAAGGAAGAAGGTGGAGGGAAAGGGAGATAAACATTCAACAAACAGGCGTCGCGCGCGTGATCTCTACACGCCGCGTACAACTGTAAAACGGAGTGACGCGTAGAATCCGCACGAACGTACCAAAAAAAAATAAAAATAAAAATAATGAGTGTGTATACACTTTTAGTGTCTATCGTTAGTCCGAAGTATCGCGGGCTGAAACAGCGAAATTCGTTGTCGTCGAGATATTTCGTTTGCTCCTTCGTCGCGTCCAACTCGTGACTCGCGGAGCGGCGCGAAATACAAATTGCAGAGCGTCGCCGGGGAAGAGTGGGGGGGCGCGGGGGATATTTCTTACGTTTGCGCAAAGTACCTTAGAGAACCTCGCTCCGTTATTTACAATTGTTCGGTCGCGCGATGAACACTCAATGCGCCGTCGCCCTCCCGGGCAACGCGACAGTCCGACAGACAGAGATCCGAGGGACGTCCGGGAGACGCGTTTCCCGGCACGTTCCTCAACTCCGGACTGCTCGGGTTGGCCGGGGGTTGTTTCGTCACGAGGTAGATAACGTCGAAATGATCGTCTCGCCGATTTCAGCCCGACGGCCCGCGCGACGCGGCTGATCTCGAGAAAGAAAAAACTGTCCTCCTCCGCGCGAGAGAATGCATCTCTTACTTATAAACGCTACGCCTAGTTACTTACAAAACCGCGGCGGCGTTAATCGCCGCCTGGTTGATAATTATTTATGTAATAACGCCGATCGGCGCGGATATATCGGTGAGCCGCGCGCGATTCGCTTGTCGTTTCGAAGAGACGGCGCCGTCACCCTCACACTCGTGTATATAAAAGTATAAAATGCATCGAACGCCGCATCGAGTCTTCACCGATAGGCGTATAGCCGGGGACCAGCCCTCGCGCGTCTTTGACCCGCGAGATTTTCCGTCGGACCTGCCCTCATTCTTTGAAACATCTCCCCGTTTACACCTACGACATCCTTTCTCGCGTGAGCGGCCGGAAATTGATGTGTCTTGGTACTTTTAACACCGTATTCGGAGAACGCAGTCCCGCGAGGAGTGTGCGCGTCTTTTGCAAAACGCGCTCGACGGAAAGAAACATCGACGAAAGCGAATTGTAAATGCGATAAAATAATGAGTGCCGTGGCAATAAGACATTTTAACAAAATGACGCCGCGCGATAATGTGGCATGGAGGAATGTCCTCGTGGGCCGCGTCGAGATTGACCAATTGAACGTATAACGATTAACGCATTGAATCCGGGCTGGCAGTTAATCGTCTGAATCAACAACATTGTAAAATATTGATAAAATTGCCGGATTCAAAGCGTCAGCAGTAAAATAATCAATCTCCCGCGGTTTGAAGATAGGCGAGAGCCCAAGCGCTGCGCTTTAGATGATAAATGATTTATGATTTGGATGATTATCTCAACTTTTCAGAAGATACTCGAGATTAACGTTCAACAAAACAAAAAATACATACATTTTAAACAATAAATTTCTTAGAAAGTCTTAATTAAAGCCTAGAGTCAGTTATCGGTAAATTAAATGTACGAGGGAAGACGACGCGTCGCGCAGGACGCACCGTCCTCCTTGTCGACGGTTGGTAATTCCTCCGTGGAGACCGTATCCTTGTGGCTCTCCAGGTATACTCTTGGCTCATTCACGAGCACTCACGCATATACTGATATCACTACCTGTAATCATTGCACTCGAGTCACTTTCACAATTGTTCCGACAGAATGATCACTCTGAGCGTCTGGACATTGTCGTTGTCGAGAAGTTTGTTGGACCCTTTGAACGATACCTTGTCCTCCTCGAGACTCTCGACGGTCGTGTGCTCGCATCCCTCCGCTTCGGCCCGCTCCTCTCCCGGCGGATCGCCCCCCTGTTTCGCGCCCGTTCTCGCGAGCAGCGATTCGCGGGGCGTCTTGATCGCGTCGACCGCCGGGACGTCCGAGTCGTTGCTCTTCGCGCATCCCATCTGCGATCGTTCCCGCGTAACTGGACTCTGCGACGGGTCGGCAGGCTTTCTGGAAGCGGAATTAGCGGCGGTACACTTGGCGGTGAATTCCGGAGATCTATGACTCGGCGGCCCGCGGGCCGAATCCACGTCCACGCAACGGTTCGTCAACGGGGATCGTCTCGAAGGATCGTTCCGAAGACGACGCAGGGTAGAGCCGGGCGAGTACGGCAAGTGCGGTAGCCTCTCCGTGGCTTTGGAAACGTCGAGTTTAGTTCGCGGGCTTCCGCTTAGCACCTTGGAATCCGCAGAATGGGCTCGGGCGTCGACCTCGTCCGGGCAGGCCTGCCCCTCCAAGGATGACGGCCGTTCCAGTAGACAACCACCCTCGAACACGCGAGGATTCACGTCGGCGTCCACCTTCAACGTTTCCGCTCGCGACACCCCCGCGGCCTCGTCGAGCAACTTGGTCGTCGCGCCGCCGTTGTGTTCCTCCAGCTGATCAACTGCCTCGGGAACAGCCTCCAGAAGTCCGGAGCGATCGACCCGCAACGATACGCCACGCGCGGCTACGTCCTCCGCACCGGTGAGCACGCAAGGACGCGGACACGTGACGGGATCCGTTTCCGCGATCTCCAGCAATCCGGACTTGTCGATTCGCCGGACCGTCACCGGGGCCGGCGCGCCATCCAGGTCGCCATACGGCGTTAACGAGTGACGATTCCTCGCGTAATAGTCCTCCGCGGGCAACAGCGACGGGCTACGTCCTAAACCTACGTCGTACGCCGCGCGATGCGGAAAGTGGTGCGGCGGACGCGTCGGAAGACCCAGTTGCGTAGTCGTCGTCGTGGCCGTCGCGATCGGCGGCACGGATGGATTCTCGAGGACGATCTCCATACGATGGCGATGGCGATGGCGGTGATAGAGGTGATGCGGACGATGTTGCGCCATCGTATGGCAAACGGGGGCCTGCTGCTATAGCCAGGTGGTACGCGTGTTTCCGGCTCGTGAGCCGGTAGGCAGGTCTCAAACGATTATTTCCCGGATGATCCTACGCCTATTCGGCGTGGAATAGCCGGACTCGAGGCTCTCGTCGTACGAGAGGCTGGCCTGTTGCGGTGGCTTCGTGTCCTCGTCATAATTCTCCTGGTACGGCAGACCCGACACGTCGTAAGGCGAATCTGTCGGAGATACGGCGGACGATTAATACGAGGGCGGAATTACGAGATTGCGGAAGAAGAGGGCAATGGACAATAGGGGGTGGCAAGGAGGGAGGGAGCGGAAGAGGAAGGCCGAAACAAGGCCTCTCTGACGGCGGAGGAGGCATCGCGAAACAATGTGGTGCGGCCGCGGAAGATCGATGTAACGTACGATATAATCTATAACGCTGCAACCCGGCACGCACGCCGGCAACATAGGGACTGTCATTAGAAGCTAAGGCAAACTGGACGGGGGAGTCACGTGAAACGATCGTAAGGCTAATACCGACCGACGTGTTTCTGAGACTTGACGACGGCGGCGAAGGGCTCCGTGCAGAACTGCTGCCGGCTTAGATTATGGTTTTCTCTGTAGTCCTCTCGCTGCGGGAGATAATGAGGGTGCGTGGGATAATCGGACTCCGTGGTACCGTATCCGGCGAGGTCGTACGGCTGGTTGACACCGTTCGCCGCGGCGGACTTCATCTGCCATATGGAATCTTGCGAATTGACGGAACCGCCGTTGTTGGAATTCGAGTAACTGTTGTCCATGTAGCCCATATTCACGCCTGGGAAAAAGACGAACGCGTGTAACATATTTGCATATCTCGATACGCATTTACAGACGCGAGTCGGAAGGGAAATACAGCCACGGACAAAATTTCTCGGCACCTTCCTGATCATTGTACTGCGAATCTAAGCGTGCTACTTTTATACACATGTATGTGTAATTTGGTGGAGTACATTTTGTACATTTTCTTCTGTTTAAAATTGCGACACGTGATTTGACAAGCGTCATTTACACATTTCTTGCCGTTTAAAACTAATCTTTCTAAATGACAAGAAGTGTGTAAATGACGTATGTCAGGTCATATGTTGTGATTTTAAATGGAAAGAAGCGTGGAAAAAGTGCTTGACCAAATTACACGTACACGTGTATAAAAGTAACACACTTAGATCTCCAATGTATGCTGTACCGAATCTAACACCAGAAAGATTTTTGTTTCAAAGCTGTTTACTGCACAGAAGCAATAAACGCTGCACTCAACAATTTTTAAAAACTAATAAGAATCAATTTTTCTTAAAATTGAAATTTCCAGGCATTAAGTTCAGTACAGTACAGTGGTTAGGAGGATGCCTAATAATTTTGTCAATAGCGGTATTATTGGGACCAACTCTATCTGCGACATTTACCGTTGATATTGTGATTAGGCTGATGGTAACCGTATCCCGATTGCGAATAAGCGGGCGTCTTTGAATCTTCCAGAGCCAGGGCGTGATCCAGGCTGTGCTCCAGTGCTTTGTTCTCGGCATAATACGGTGGCGGTGGTTGGGTTTGCTGACCGTTACCTGCCACGAGGCTCGGCCGGACGCTACGAAATAAAGGAAGGAATCCGATGAGCCGTGCCCTTCTTCGATCCAGGCGACGCATCGTTTAGCGTCTACGTCTGGTCTTCATTTGCAGCGAGCATTACGTTGAGGATACTTACGCGTTCGAGTCCATTTCGTAATCTTTCGCCTTGGTCGCGTGTTTCCGCCGGCATCGGCAAAACAGTAGCAGCAAGGCCGCGAAGAGTAGAAAAACTGCTCCGCTTACTATCAGGGCGATTAAAGTTGGCGTTCCGAGAGAACCGGCTTGTGCAATGTAGGATGGCCCGACTGCGCGAGATATAAAAAAAAGAACGCTTGAATTAATAAAACTTCTCGACGAAGGTACAATTTCTAACTTCGTTTCTGGTTACATTTTTATTTTAGAATCACGAATTAAAGGAATAATATGTAAAAAAAGACACTTATTGATTATACTATCGTTCTGTCCGAAGGGTATAACGCTTTTCCATTATAAAAAAAATTGTATTATTAATAAGCTGGGGAAGATATAACAATAATTTGGGACGAACGTCCATTTAGTCGAGAAACCGACCTGCTCTCGAAATTTATTGGGTTGATGCATAAATTCGTCCCGTTTTTAAACATTCATGCAGTTTGTACACGAATTCGATTTGCTATCAACTTGACACTTATACGACGTGTTAAACATATGAAAGTAGCAATTGAACGGAAACTTCACTGTCAAATTTGCGGTCGTCGATTCATATTTGTGAGTCGTGTAAATTTATAAAGATGGATAAAAATAAGCATCACTTTCGGCATATTATGCTTTTTTATTTTCGAAACGGCAAAACTGCTGTTCAGACCAAAAGAAAAACATATTCTGTCTGCGGAGAAGATGCTATTAATGATTCCACCGTACGTAATTGGTTCCGACGATTCCGTAATGGAAATTTTTATCTCACGGATGAGAAACGTTCTGGACGGCCTCCCGAAATTGACAGTCACGAAATCTTGGCCTTGATTAAAACTGATCGTTATAAAACAACTCGCGAGATTGCTGATATCACTGATTAAATGTATATCGGCAAAATATAATAGGTATGAAATTTGTGGTTGAAGAACTGGACGAACTTATGCACCAACCCAATAATATTGAAAAATTTGTATTTATAAACTGCAAGAAGTTCTTCAAGTTGTACTTGTTGTCTAACAGAAAGTTTCATATAATAGTAATTGTTGGAAATCATTCGACGTGGTTTAAATTAGCACTCGAACTTGTTAGACATTAATTTTTTCCAGTATAAAAAATTTTGTCTGATTTAACGAATTAACGTGATCACGTTCTAATTCCATCAGTATCGTATTATTATTTTAACTGATCAATATTAAGCCAATCGAATTGATTTTCGCGACCTAAAGCTTATTAATGCAATCTTTGAATAATGGAGAAGTTAGCGGATCTGGAAATAAATAGCTTCGAAATAAATTTCTGAAAATATCAATTCTCTTCCCCGTTTGATTATCTCGCGTGATTATAAAACGGACTTACTCTCGGCTTCGGCGTACTCGCCGCATTTCTGCCGGTCGGCTTTGAGGCACAGCCTAACTCTTAGTCGGGGTTCCGAGTCGGCCGCTTCGGGATCGTCCAATACTCCCTCTCTTTGAGTAGGATTACTTCCGAGAACTTCGAGGGGCCACTCGTCGACGATTCGCCATGAACTATCCAAGCCTCCGTCGAACTTCTCGATAGACGCCACCAATGCCAGGCATGTGGCGCCCACGTTAATAGCGAGCGTGCTACTTTCTGGATCGAAGCTAACTCTGAGCGGCGTGGGTATCTTGGCCACCGCCGTAGTGGCGGTCACCTCGTCGGAATAATCGGAATGGTTCTTAGTGTTGTAGACCTTCACCTTGAAGGTATAGGTCTGATGTTGCTCGAGACTGGTCACGTTACACGGGTTCGATCGCCGACAATCGAGTTCCTGCCATTGACCGGCTGGTCCCCGAGGAGGCGCGCAGTCTGGCGCGACTATCTCGTCGCCACCGGCGACTCGTCGATACGAAACGAAGTATTTCGTGATCGGTAGGCCACCGTCGAAGCCCAGCTGCCACAAAAGGGTGACATACGTGGGTCCGATCTCCATCGCGGTGATGTTGGTCGGTCTCTCCGGCGCTCCCTTAGGCTGCAACCTGATGGTGGACGTGACGCTACCCTGAGCGTTGGCGGCGCGGCAAGTGTAATCACCGTAGTCGGACTCGCGGATGTTGGACATCCTCAAAACGGACGTGTACGCGTCGTAGTTGTCGCTCGTGGTGGTGATCTCGTAGTGGCCGTCGCTCGAGGAGCCCTGAAGAGTCGCGGCGTTGGTGCCGAAGCTCCACTGGAACTCGGGTTTCGGCCACGCTTGAACCTTGCAGGCCACCTCGGCGGTCTCCCGGAGATTGTAGGCCACTTTGCCGTGCTGATGGAGAACTATGGGCTCGTGCTCCACCTTGAGCATCATCGTGGACTCGACTTTCTTCACCTCGTTCACGAAGACGCAGGTGTACTTGCCGCGATCGCTCGCCACGATTTCGTCGGTCTGCGGACGAGCGTGACCCAGAAAACTCAGCGTGGAATTTACGGTTATTACGCTACCGTGGCCCTCCGACGCCGTCGTAATTACTTTGTAGAGCCTCTCGTCGGCCGTTAATTCTTGATCGTCCTTCAGCCAGCGCACGCTAGGCCGCGGTTTGCCCTGCGCTACGCAGGATACTTGGAACGACGACTCGCCGACCCTGCGATAAGCAAGAAGACGTTACATTATTAGGACGGGAGATATATCTTGTTCCCGCCGAGCTATTTCATTCGTCGAGCGGTGCATAGCTCACGGAACAAGTATGTGGAAAAAAGCCAACGTAAAAGTCCGCAGACTTTCCACAATTACATCAACGACATTTACGACGTGGTACGACACGGTACGACTTGAAAATTAAAGGACAATGGAAATGAAGAAAATACGTCGCAGCCTTGTAAAAAGCGAATTGTCAGGGAAATAAATTGCTATCTCTCGTTGCATGTAGATACCACACGCAAAGTGCATGTCTCGGAAAGTAATCGTTTCAGAAAATCATCTTTTCAAGCTCTTGAAAGGTTGTAAGAGTCAAGGAATAAAAATTGAAAGATAATTATTTATGCGGTTTGCAAAAATAACATTTTTCGGGGTGAATACTTTGGCGATTCGAGAAGCGGGGCCGGAGAGAAAGCTCTACTCACTTCCTCGTGACATGGGGCTGCAGCTTGGTGAGAATCTTGGGCGGCTGGTGAACGGTCAGGTGCACCGACGCGGGCTCGCCGTTGCCGATCTCGTTCATGGCATGACATTTGTAGGTGCCCTCGCTGCCGAGGTGCACCGAGTCGATCTCGTACTTGGAGCCGGACGGTGACGACAACGGGATCAAGTTACCATCGACCATCTTCCACCACTTGTACGACGGCTCGGGATAACCGGCCGGGCTGGTCATGCACGTGAGTATCACCCGCGAGCCCTCGACGGCGACCGGCGAGTCCGGGGTGACCCTGGCCGGGCCGGGTTTGTGCCGCACGCGGATCGTCACGCTGGCGAAGGCCGAATGGTTCCTGCGCTCGCCGCCGGTAGGGTGAATCGTGTTGACGGCGCGGCACGTGTAGTTGCCGGCGTGCTCAGCGGTGACACGGGTCAGTCGCAGGATCGAGCCCGCCTGCCTGAACTCCGGTCGGCCGTCTCGCAGCCACTCGATGACGGACGGCGTCGGGTTGGCGGACACGTTGCAGTGGACGGTCACGCTGTCCTCCACATCGGCCACCCTGATGGATTCACCCTCGATCGACACCGTCGGCGGATAGAGCACGTCCAGGCGCAGGGAGGCCTCGGCGGTCTTAGCGACCCCGTTTTCCGCCTGGCAGGTGTACGTGCCGACGTCCTGCAGCGTCACCCTGGCTATGTTGTGCTCGAAGTGGGTGGCGATGAAACTGCCGTCCCGCCACCAGCGCACCATGGGGACCTTCGGCTTCGAGTCCACGTGGCACTTGATGGTCGCGGTGCCGTTCACCTCGACCTTGAGCGGGTTCTCCGGGCCGACGGACACGCGTGGGAAGTAGTTGACGTCGAGCGTCACCGTGGCGTCCAGAGTCTCGCCCTCGCGCATCGCCCGGTTTCTCACGACGCACCGGAAGCTCTCCCGGTCGTCCTCCCGCGTGGGCTCCAACGTCAGGATCCTGCCGGTGTGCAGGACGCTGGTGCTGTTGCCGCGGTACCACCTCACCTCGGGCTCGGGGCTGCCGCCGAAGGTGTTACATTGCAACTCCAGCTTCTTGCCCTCCGTGGCCGGTGCGGAGGTCGGCGATATCGTCGGCGGACCCGGCGCCTTCAGCACCGTCAGGGTGATGTACTTCCGGTGGTAATCGGTCCCGGTGCCGCTGACCTTCAGCTTGCACTCGTACTTGCCGTTGTCACGCTCGTAGGACACATTTCTCACCTGCAGATCGTAACGGCCCTCCTGCAGATTCATGTACACCTTGTAGAACGGCGACAGCGCGCGGTCCTCGATCGCCGCGTTGTCGAGATTGTGGGTCGTGTGGGTCAGCCAGAAGCACGTCACGTTCTCCCGTGGCGGCGGGAATCGGCACTGCAACTGCACCGTCGAGCCCTCGTGCGTGTCCATCTGCGCCTCTTCGACGTTCGCTCTGACAGGTGCTGAAGCAAAACGAGTGGAGTTCGTTAAAGCGACGACAAACATCGAGACCGACTCAACTAATTTAATTAGTATTTCAGAGCAAATCCCCGCTGAGAGAGAGGGGGGGGGGGTGCATACGCGTCTCCCTTTAAACGCGTTTGTGTAAAATATATATTTTTTCTTTCGCATTATAGCCGCAGGCGGTGACAGCGTTAACGGACGATCGATCGGCGTCGCGGTAACCCGATAACCCGGTGACCCGATGAGGAAATCGACCGCAAGAGAGACGCCCGATGTGTAAGAATCGATCGGCCTCTCCATCGTCGAGCTTTACAGCTTCGCTCGTACACACATTTTCCATTAAGACGGAATAAATTCGCGGGCGCGCGAACGGCAGCGTCGAACGCTGCGCTGCGTGGGACCGAGGCGATAATAGCGATACAAATTACCTGTCGGAAGTCAACCTAGTTTTTGGGTTCACCGACTCCCCCGCCCGTGAGTTCGCCTTTTACGTAATTAACGCCGGGGCTGCGCGTGCCGTTTCGCCGGGCGGCGTTGACAATACCGATTGTCGTCGCCGCCGTGCGTACCGTGCGCGATTAAAGCAGGTGAGGGAATAATACGCCCGGCATTTAGCCGACGCGAAGGGCGTCGGATATTCGCGCCGTGTCGCATTTACGAAATAATGAACAGGCGAAAACGGTTCGTCGGCAGCTACGGTTAGTCGCGGTGCGAGCTGCGTGAATTCCTGCCTTTACGACGATGACGAAGACGGCGGCGGCTGCGTACCTCAACGTACCGTTAGAGAATATCCGGGACGTTGGCATTCTCTGCACAGAGAAATTGGTTTACCCCCGCTCGCGTTTTCGCCGTAAAGCCACCCAATTAAAGCGCGAAGGATGATAATGATCATAAAGATTAATTTCGGGGAAAGAAACGCGGCGGGGAGGTTGAGAAAATTTTTTAACTTCGGAATAACTCGTATCAACTCGTCCGTCACAATGGCATACGTTCAACTTTAATGCCCGCGTGTGTCTATAGAGACGTACCATTGTAACGCGTGCTCCAACAACGAGCATTGAACGAGCTCGTTTTCCTGTTTCTCTCTCTCTCTCTCTCTCTCTTTCCTCCCCTGCCCTCTCGCTTTCTCATCTCTGAAATTTCGCGCTGAAATGCATTTCATAAAAAATCTATTACGTACAAAGCTGTTACGCACGAATAACCAATATGTGTTACATTTACAATTTTGTAGATTAATAGAAGATAAAAAATGCCATGATACAAAAGCGATGACCATGATGGGAAAAAATTTTTCACATTCATAAACGTGTGCTTAGCAGCGCAAATAGTTGTTAAATGTCTCCCATTTCGAAATAACGTTTGTTTCGCGTGCGTAAGTGTTTGCAAGTTGAAGTTTGATTGTTATATCTTTACAGGAGAAATTAAAAAAAAAATATCAGCATTCCAATGCTGTTTGTACGTTTCGTAGCGGAACGGTGGAAACAAAACGTCATTCCCATCCACTTCTCCATCGCACCGTTACGTTTGTTCAGTGAATATAAATGGCAAAAATTACCGAGTATGAATTTTCGGTAATATTTCATATAAATTAAAAAGGGGGGAACACACACACACACAGAATTCAATTTTAATTAAAAAATTTAATCATAATCGAAGGTGAGAACAATGACGTAAAATAAAAGGGATGCGATTTCAAAGAAAAAAAAACGTCATTGATAATTATATTTATCCGAGAAATTATTATATCGATAAATATTTTTGGCAATCGGCCAATTTAAGGCCATTTAAATTGAATTATGCATTTTCTTTGGACCGTCAATCCGTTCGCGAAAAAGAATAGTCTTCAAATCGGCCGACGAAAAATGTTATCGAGAATGCGTGCATCCACAGAAAAAATTTCCGGATCCAATGCTATTATATTACATTTCAATGTAACATAAAATAGGATCGATACAGCGCCAATCGTATTTATTATAGAGAAAGGAATATTTTAATCTTAAATGAAAAATTCTAAAATCTATAATAGAATAAAATAATAGTATGCATCGTCTTTTGTCGAATATCGTGGTGCCAACTTTGTGCGTTGTAAAATGGAGGAAAAATGTATTCTAAACGCAAAAATATCTAAACTTACATTTATATTAGTTACTCTTGTCTCAATATAGTAAGTCAATCTTTGCTCTCTCAAAAAATTCGCATGATTTGATAACTGCAAATAACACGACTGAAGCATGTCATATCGCACAAGCGAGACAGCCAATCAGCATCTCGGGAAAGCGACAAAAAAACTTCGAGACTTTCGACTATCGACTTAACACGTCTTTTTTTATATAGGACTAGCATACAGCGCGCGCCTCCACTGCTTTTCTTACTTTTATTTCTTGATTACAATTTGATATATAATTTTATATAATTTTTATATAAACCATGAGTGTAAGTTAATATAAAACTTCTGTCACGTCATCACGCGAATGCGACACACTGTGGCCGGCGAGACCCGCAACGACCAATCGGCATCGCGGAAAAGCGGTAACAATACGAGCGCGACCGAGAACGCACTTCGGGCGTTTCATACTTTTTTTTTATAGAGGAGGAGACAGGAGACATTGTCTTATTTTTCGTCGTTTTTTAAAAAAGAGATGTTACCAGCGCGAATGTCGTTAATATCGAACAGTTGAGGCCTCTTTTCCGCGATGCTGATTAGTTTTCTCGAAGTGTGCTTCACTTCTCTTTTAGATTCGTAGTAAATAAAGATTTGCAATTTAGAAATATACATTTGTATACACCAACTATTGAGGTAAAATCTCTAATCTTAGTAATTAGAATTTAAGTAACAATGAATTTTGTCTCGAAACATTTTCTCGATTGAACAGAATTAATCGTTAATTTAATCAATATCAATAAGTCCGCAGAATGATACGCAAAACGTAGTAACAGTCGCGGAACAAAGTAATGTAAAGTATTAAGTACGGAATTTTCCATTACGTAGGTTATAGGACAACGAATTCTCAACGTTTTTGTTGTTTTTCACTCGGCGCGGTATCGTGCGACGTTACGCGAGCCATAGTTTACCTGAAGGTCGCCGCGCTATCATTCGCTCGCCGAACGTCGTGCCGGCAAGCAGTGGCGAGAGTCGCTCCGTGCGCGGTATTACTTTTGCGTTATCGGTTTCCAAGACTCGATCGCGATAAATGCAGGGATAAAACGCTGATTGATTTGTACACCTTCATCAGTAACAAGTAACGTCCCTCGATTAATTATTAAGTTTCTATAACTTGTAATGAGAAACGAATTGCGTGTCGAGGCGACGGCTCTTTATCAACGTATACATAGATATTTCACGAGACTAACTCATCTAAAATATAAATGGAAATCATGGTATTTTGTCGCGGTTACATCTCGTTTACGCACCGCGCTTTTAATATCTATCGATTTCGTGTAATCTGTTCCTTTTTCAGGAAAAGAGAGAAATTTGTGCGACTTTTTCGCAACTCGAACGGGCAGTAAGTAAAGAAAGTCGCTTATCGCATGTCGTTACATTATGTAAATGTAATCGAAAATTATCTCGATTAACTGTTGCAATTAATAACAACTATTTATCGCTGGAAATTTCGCTCGCATAATTTATTTCGAGGATTAGATTGAATGACAAAGACTGTAACATATCGTTTTGTTGCGGACTACAAAACTACGTCTTTACCGCATATTATGCTTCCGATGCTCGCGTTGCGTTTTATATCGCCAATTCAAAAGTAATTTATCCATTATCCTATTCTTCCAAATCAAAAATGCCAGTTGTTACTTTGAGTAATTTGTATGATAGACAGTCACGCGATATTCGTTAATACGATTTCGTGCGTACGGGAGTGCCCGGAAATTTTGCGCGATCGATGATTTTCGCGAGTGAGTTTTGTGTGAGTGCAACAAGGAAATCTAAGAGGAGGCCTAGGAGGCATCGGGCAACGGCGGAAAAATCGTGAGGTATCTTACATTTTTATGTTATTTGCTACTTGTGCAAAATAAAGCATCTGTTCTGTGTTTTTATTTTATTTATTCATTAAATGATTCGAACGTGGATTCGAATAAGTATTAGAGACAAAACCATACGTATAAAATTTTGAGTTTATATTTAAAAGGAAGACTTTCAATATTCTACATAATTATTTTAATAAGTATCTATTTAAAAAAATATAAAATATAAAGTATATTTAATACAATGATTTCGATGTTTCATAATTAGTCTATAATAATCATATATAGTATATTTACAGTTTAACATACATTATATAATTAACGATGTACAACTCTGCTGTTGCGAATCGTATCAGTGAGTAATAAGTTACTTTTTATTTTAAATTAACGTTGCGCATATAATTACTTCTTTGCATGTATACAAACTTAAAAGTGAATTATTATTAATACGCGAGGCGCGCGTTTTGTCATTTCTAGTTATACTAAATGAGGTTGTGAGAAATAGAATTGCGTCAAGAATAATTTTTGTCCCGGTAAACAGAAATTTTTTCTGAGGGTGTGCTATTTAAAAATTATCGCCGGCGTATCAATAATTTTTCTACGCTGCACAGGCGGTTTTATCATTATAAAAATCGATTTTCGCGCATGACACAGCGTCATGGTGCTCCGCTATCATAACGTTACATCGAACGTCGACACAAATCATTGCGAAAATCGAATACCACAGCGCGGTGACGTTGAAAACTAATAGCCCCGCACTGCCGCGACCACGAAATGTCGCGATATTTACGGGTGGATTTCTCCGACGTCGGTCACCGTTGGACCAAAATTAACTAAGCGCCCGCTCTAAATCGATGATTATGCGACGGGGAAAAAAAAGGAACCTACGGTCGAGAGTCGGATGCGAGGGAAATGTCCATCTGACCGCTCCCGTAAGAGGAGACTCGTGATATTCAACAATGAAGCTTATGACGTACGTACGTTGCGGCGTACGTCTTGTCACGGTTTCCGTATATGGGAACCCTATAAGTCAGCTGGGTTCGCACATCTGCCTGTCGGATTTACCATGCTCCACTCAACCGCGGGCTCAGCCATTCAAGCTCGGATTTTCCGATCCGCCGTGAACAAGAATACTCAATGCACGTTAATAATTGAGACCGCGAAATGAGAATTTCGGAATACGCGTATTTGCGGAATTATGACGTAACGAAAAAGAATAGGTACGAGAGATGAGAATTTCCACGGGTAATCTTAAGGTGATGAAGTGGCAGCATAATGAGCACAATCTTATTTTATCATTTTACTGTCAAGCGAGGGGGGTTGGGGGGGGGGCAAGCGGAAGTGAGTAACGGAGGTAGAAATTCCCTTCCATGAGAATCCTTGGTGGGATTTTTACATCAGAAAGTCTTCGATGAATTCCGCCATTCAGCGAAATAAATCTCCAGGTGCTCTTTTACGACGCGCGCGTTGGAACCTACTTCGCGCGGCAGCGCTCGCGGAACACACGGTCGCATTATACCGTACTATCGGCCACGAGGCACCGTCGAATGGTGGAAGCGGCCACGTTTCTCGCGGCGAACGTATCTCCCCGTCATTGGGTCGCGTAACGGTAAAACCGCCGGTCGACTCGACTCGTCAACGCTATTGAGGATCGTCCTCTTCCGCCGTGAGCCATTTTGCGTTTGAAAATGTCGGAGCATCCTGCCGCCTCTCTCTCTCTCCTTCCTTCTCGCTCGTATTTCGCGCGCGGCGACGTTTATCTTGCCCCTTTTTTCGATTTATTTAGCCACGAGCCATTTGATCCCCCGTTCGTTCGTTCATTCACCTGTTCACCTATGCGCTCGTCAGAACGCCCGTCCGCTCGTCGTCCGACAAATTCGTTCGTGTGTCCGTTCGTCGCGCGATGCGCATTGTCCTTTATTTTGCCTCGACCTTCTTCGCACGCGTCGTTTCCGAGCCGAAACTCTTCTTCCTTCTCTTCTCCTCTTTGCCGACGCTCGCGCTCCGGCATTCGTGGGTCCGTGGCTTCCTCGAGAACGCGCCATTACGATATTGCATTTTTAGGCGTGAATAAGCTCTAGCAGCTGGCGATTTTTAGCTCGCGCTCGAGGGAGGGAAACTTTAGAATTTGGTGGCGAATAAATGACTCGAGGTACAAAGGGATATCTTTTCTCCTAGGTTCTCGCGATAAAAATGAGATAGATCTATGCGGCAATCAATATCCGGTCATGTAACATTAACAAGAGTGAAAAATCGTGTCCGATTTTTCACTTTCTTTTTCACTTTACATAGAAATAGTACCATTAGGTACCACTGGCACTGCATCAGCGCTGCAGCTTGAAATAACGCCAATCCACTTTCGGAACGGAACGTCACAGTTTCGATTATTAGCCAGTAATGGATTATTATTGAAGCAGTATTGATCACTGAGGCAACGTTAAACCCGTTTAACGGTATCGGCAGTTTTTCCTTAGGTTATCAAAAGTTGTGAGGGCTGAGGAAGAAAAATGAAGGAAGTTGGATAGGATATGAAAGATCAAGAGAGGAAGTTCCGCGAAATATATAATCATCTTTCGGATTTAACGTTGTTCTTCGGAAAATCAATATGATCTAAAATTTCGCGGCAAAAACGCCCCGAACTGATATAAATGTCTAATGGCTCGTGTCTGCGAAAAAATGAGGGACTTTTTCGCGCGGCGGTCCAGATGGCAAAACTGGTTTTTCGTTTCTTTCCATATCGATGCTTTGCCAAGCTTTCCAGGAAATTATGCCTTTATATACGATTTCTATATATCTCGCTCCTCTCCTCTCTCTCTCTCTCTCTCTCTCTCTCTCTCTCGTTCTCTTTCTCTCTCGCAAACGTCGCGTCGATATGTCGCAAGTGTCGCTATGATTTGTCGTCGTAAGACGCTTTCAGAGGGACTTTAAACCGTTACGTCGTGTGCTCCGCGAACGAGTGAGTTATGTTGCCTGACAAAATCAACTTTCCTCGCCAGGTTATTCCGCTCTGTTCTACATTTTCTTCAAAGAGACTCTTACTTTTGCTTAAATCCATTTCTAAGCGAGTTTCGTCGAAAGTACTCGGCTCGTTCCTGCCGGCTCTTCGCGTGCGCTACGCGTTGCGTGCACCGATTTCTTCGCGACAAGATACGGCCGTTTAAAAATGGCGCATTAATCTTTTTTACCGTACCGGGATCGATTTAAGAAGTGGGGCAAAAACTTACAAAGGGCGTCGACGACTTTTACCATTCGTCACCTCTCGTAGCCGCTGCTATCGCTCTCTTTTTTTTCCCCAACGTTCATTTCCACATCAAGAATGTCTTATATCATCAATATTAAATATCTGCCCGCGATCGGAAACTCCGCCGGCGCGTTTCGTGTCGTTGCGCGCAAAAACTTGGCGAATTTATTCTCGCGAAAACCCGTCGGCTTCCGTTTGAAATTCTTTACACCGCTATTGACGCTTGCGACTGCAACTGGATAGAACCAAACTGCCCCCCCACTCACCTCCTTACATTCCGGGATTTCTGCTTATACCGCGATTATGCGTGAAACGGGGTGGATGGCACCCAGGCGCCAACCCTATAATATATCTTATTGTCGAGGCGCTTCTTTCGCCCCCACCCCCTCAATCCGCGCAGTCCCCTCGTTCATTCAGTCTCCCCGGAATCGCCTTTCTCGTTATCGTCCCTTTGTAGCTCCACTCCGTGGCTTTCCGCCTTTTTGTCAATTGCGCGACGGCGGGTCTAAATTAAGGTTTTGCCCCCCCACCCCTTCTTCCGCAGTCGCCGTCGCTAAAACTTTCTCCCATAATGAATGCTTAGCCACGAGAAACGGTCGCATGTTGCGCGTCAATTCGCATAACGGCGCGCTCTCGTCGAAAGCACGACGAGCCATAACGTACCATTATATCGTATTTCCTACGCGAGTATCGCCCGCTGCTATATATTTCTGTGCATAGCAATATTATCAACGTCCCGCGCAACGCGTGCATCGCGGGTCGCGGTGCATCGGCGCGGCCCCGCGCTTTTACGTAGCCGGAGAAGACGGTTATGCAAACATAAAGGAATTATCTCAATATTTTGCCGTACGTCGAATATCGAATAAGCAATATTGCTGACGGAAATGCTCTGATGTCGCTCTGCGCGCGCGGCCCCGGCGTCAACATGACGGAGCCCCGTATTCTTTCAACCGTCCCTCGCCGTCCGAGCGGTACAAAGAGCACGTTTTAATTTTGTCAATGCGGCCGTTTCAACGAGTCATTCTGCTGGTTCAGTTGTTGCAGCGGGCGGCACTTGTTACGACGCGTCACATCGGCGCGTACCGCGGCGCAGATTCTGCGCGGCACAGAATTCGCGGAGTATTGCAAACAATTTGCGCGGCGCGTGACGCTCGGCAGCGGCGGCGGAACAACAAACTTTCGACAAATTAATGGCCCGATAGACGCAGAGCTATATCCCCGGTAATCGATATTTATGGCTGCGTGCGCCGGCACAAATGAACAAAGCCGGCCGCGTATATCACCTGAGGGGCTGGGAGTAATTAAGACAGCGCGTAATGCATAACGGATAATTCGCGCGACGTTTAGACGCGCGACGGCACCGCCGTTTCCCGCGGCGGAATCGACGCCTGCTCATTGTCGGGAGCTCCACGTGTCGGTACGTACAGTCTGACAATAAGCCAAATATTACGTTTGTCGTACGACAAATTTTTTGAGCGTGTCGATTGACTGTAGAATAGTAAAATTCTCGAGTATCTAGAAATTTTTGTTCAGCGGCCAATCAACGAGCTTGAAAAATTTGTCGCACGACAAATGTAGTATTAGGCCTAAGGCTGGTATTACAATTGTCGCACGACAAATTTGTTAAGTGTGTCGATTGATTGCAGGATAGTAAAACTCTCGAGTATCTAGAAATTTTTTGTTCAGCAGTCAATCAACACGCTTGAAAAATGTGTCGTACGACAAATTTTTCAAGCGTGTACACACAGCATATGCTTCATGTGAGAGAAAATATATTTCTTACTCTCTCGCAACATTTTGCCGAAACTGGTCTGTTGGCCAGACTCTGATTAGAGAGACTCTAGACTTCAATATAATATCAATTGAAATGACTAGACCGTGGGCGTCTGCAGAATATTTTTCAAATATCGTAATGAAATCTCTTAAATGTCAATTTGATTATTGACTTGCACATCATCTCAACTTGATTCCAATATGATATTCTACCACATTCTTCGTCGACTTGTAAACCCGACCAGCCTGGGGCCAGAAATTGCGCGAAATCGAAAAGAGAAGAGAAAATCGTACCGCGGTTCCTCGCGATACCATTTTAATTGACCACTCGTTGCGGAAGTCATTATCACGAAACGTTATCTCGAGCGTCTAAAAAGGGCACACACACACTCTCTCTTTCTTTCCTTTTTATTATAGATCTGAGACACCCTATATAGCATGGCATAACGAGGTTACGCGCAATACGGACTTGCGTAAATACAGCTTAGTCATGCAGGTAACACAACAATCGTACCGATCTCTCGTGGGTGTTCGATACGTGTGCATACACACACGGCGCCGCACACCTTTACTCTCCGGTGTGCCAATTGCGAAACTGTTAATACTGCATAATGCAAGATGTGGCGACACACAATGTGCCGTGTGTACGTAATAGATTTTTTCGGAAGCTCCAGTTCTCCGTAAGGAAATCGCTGCTCCCGTCCATCGGAGCGAACGGGGGGGGGGGGGAGGTGGGGCGAGCGATAACGAGACGGGAAAAGAAATTGCGGCGCGGATAAAAATTTTAATTTGCGATATAGTTACGGAATTAACGAAAAAATGCGATAGAGGAACGCACGGATTATATTACCACCGTTCAACTCTCGCGGCGTTTCGCGTCGTCCCGCATTTCATACATTCGGAATTAATTTCTTTTTCGGGCTCCTGAAAATTTGCCAAAAAATTGCGAGCGGGGCGATTTTCGACCTCGTGCGCGACTAAATTTCGAAATTAATCTCGGGGAGGAGAGAACGTGCAGCATATTAGTTTGAAATCAGGCCGCGCGAAGCGGAGTTCGGGTGACTCGATATAATAGTCTGCGTGTAACATGAACATCTCGCTGGATTCAGAACGCCAGCGCGCTGCACCGCGCCGGAGCGGAGTATGAATTTCCAAGACGCGCGTCGCGCCATTTTAAGGCAACGGCTCGATATTCCGGGCGACACTTTCTGCAATATTAAGAGGGCACAGGATTAGCCAATTGGCGTAAGTAAAAGCGGTCGTGAGCATCGATCGGCTATCGCGGCGAGCCTTCTGGGCAGAGCAATTTCGACGTGAAGGCAATTTCTGCGACGTGTTACTCGGGCGGACTGCGAAAAAGTTGTAGAAATCATTATCTCGTGGCAGGCGATAAAGGAAGCGATCTACAAGAACGCGCGGATAGAACTTCGGATAACGGACGTTTACGTGACTTACAGCGATCTTACGAGCGTTATCCGCCAGCCAGCGCGGAAAAGGAAAGAAGAGGAGTTTAATATCTTTCGTATTTAGCTTCGAGCACAATACAAGCGGAGAGCTTGCGCGTTGCACCCTTGTATTTTTCTCGGTCGGGTCTGCGCTTTTGTGCCCCTCGCGAGGAGTGAAATTACATTACAACTTATTTGCTTCGCGCTTACCGGGTTTCTCTTCGTTTCTCCCGATACCGATAATTCCAATTGCGATCGCGGGGCATTTCTCGAGTATCGAGTTTACATTTCCGCATTGTTACTCGCGTCAAATCCTTCGTAAGAAAAAAAGAACCGACAATTAGCTCGGAATACGCGAGTCGGCTTTACGCTTGGGATTTCGTTCGGTTTACGCGGAACGTATTCTACTTGTTAACAGAAACTGTTCCGCGTTCAAAATTCGCCTGTCCTGTCTGTAGGAAGTGAAATTCAACACGTTGTCGAAGGAATGCCACGTGGTGTCGTGTTCCGAACGCAATTCTACTGTGATTTACTGTCGCACGGTTAAAACCGTGGCGAATGTTGAAACGTTTCCTGCGTTGAGAGCTGCCGCGCCGGATTGCAGAAAATCGCGAGAAGGACGTGGACAAATTTTTCTAAACAACGCCGTTGTTCGACGCGATTAGTGCGACACTGACGGCTCGACGTGCGCTCCCGGCCACGTCGGGACGGATATTCCAGTCGTACCCTTGGGATATTTGGTACTTGATAATGAATTGCATTTTGAAACCCGATAACTACACTGAGAAACATTTTCATCGGATAAACCTATTAAATAGCGTTTCTGATGGTTAATTTTTCCGATTAAATTATGGATACATCCGATGAAATTTATCCGATGAAATGCAGTTGCCGATGAAATTTGATTGAAAAACCAATCATATTTTTCCATTGGATATATCCGTTTGTTATTATGTAATTGGATTATCCGATTATATCTAGTCAGACATTTTTCTCAGTGTACATAAACACGAGCGAGAAACAAAAATAAAATCCCCCGAGATACGAAATATCACCGGATTCCCTTTCTCCGTTTCGACCAAGGGGGTAACCGCTTAATGTAATCGTGGGACAGTGTCTCCAAAATTATTATAAAATCCTTACGAAATCTCCACGCCGAGAAAAATATCCGATTAAATATAATGAAATATAATTTTCATTTTCTCAAAAAATTTACTTCTTTCAGTGAATATCCAAATATATATCATAGTTGATGCCTATAAGCGCGTAGCATTGTTTTCATAATAAGACTGAAGTACCTACTTGCTGTTAGGACAGTGAGTTGATACACCTTTGCGCGCAAATTTAGAACAATAAACAGTAGATACAAATACAAAATACTTCTCGTCAAGACCACGGTTAGACTGGTGGGAAAAGTGGGAAGCAAGCAAACACGTTTTCTACCTAACCGAATACTATAATCTTAATTACCTCTAACTACAAGCAAATGCTTATTAGTAAACTCCAAAAGATATCATGTTTTGAGGAAATCTAACAGCTCTTAACAACGTCGCCGATTTACGTGCATATAAGAAAATTATTTGCAATTAGATGAAATTATTCGTAATCAGATAAAATCGTATAAAATCTAATAAAATCATAAACAGCGGGACAACATTTTAACTACTGGCTACCCCCCCTTGGTTTCGACTCTCCCCAACGCCGGTTGATTCAGCCATCGAGTTTTAATACACTCCCGAACCCTTTCTAAATTTATCTCCACGCTGCCGCCCGGGAGCTCGCGAAAACGGCGTCAGCCTCGGGCGCGCGACCCGCAACGCCGCAGCCTGGTCGCACTAAATCACGCGGAAAACAGACGGGAAGAGAAGGAGAGAGAGAGCGCCGAGAACGTCTTTCAGCGTTGCCGCGGGAGCCGCGCGCGAAAACCGCGATGCGCGCGTCGCGCCGCTCCCTCGGCGCGCACCAATTAAATTTCGTAAACGCGGGAGGAAAGAAAAGACGCGCGACGAGGCACGGAGACTTCGGCGATGCCGCGGTGCATTTGCGCTAATAAGGAAGCGAGGCATGATGTACGCTCGGCGGCACTGTTTTCCGGACAGATTTACGGTCTGGCGGACAAAAGATCGGGACGGGGGCCGAAGACGACGACGACGACGACGAGAGCCCGCGAGGAGCAAGAAGAAGAGTACGCCCCTCGACGTAAACTCGCTGCCGCTGTACCGTTACTCGCGCCGAGACAAAGGAGACGGAGTCGCGCTCCTCGCCAGATGTCGACGCGACTGTCAACGCGTCTCTCCTCTCCCGGTCGCTCCCCCTTCCCTCCTCCCCGCGCAATCGATGTAATCTATATACGTGTCGTCTCCAAAGTGAGAAAAGATGTTTCGTCACTTTGCGACTTTACACTCCGAGCTTACGTTACGCGGGACGAGCGGGCAAAAAGGTGGCCGAGGGTCGTCGCGGACGCTTCCTCCGTCTTTTAAATTGGTTTTCGCGTTCGAGAGGAGGAAAGAAACGTACACAAATCAGCCGTGCACGGCGCGATTCTCGCGTCAGACGTTGCCGGCGATGAGGAAACGCGCGTCTCGCGGAAAGAAGTCGGAGCGCGCGTAATATCGTTGGAATAAACAGCCTTTCAACCGCGTAATGGCCGTATCACACTAGCGGTTCGCGTTGGCCGTTGCTATTGGACCAATAGATGCCCGGCTATTCTGAAGCCGCAAGCCGCCCATCGCCAACGCGAACCGCTAGTGTGATATTACAGTCCCTGCAGTAAAGCCTATCACACAATAGGAATATAAGGAATAGGGAATAGAATTTTTTGACGCGTTGGATTCGTCGGAAATTTTCTTCCAACCGATCCAACGCGTCAGAAATTCTATTCCCCGTTCCTGTTGCCTGGCATTGTGTTTGGGCCTTAAGAGTCTGGACCATGGAGTCTGTATAAGGAGACTAGGCTTGATTACGTCATCAAGCATGAGCCGACATTATTGCAAAATATTGAATCAAAAATTTTGCCACTTGTAGCTCTGGCGTCGCACAAACGGATTAAGGATTCGCCCATGAGTTTACCGGAGTTCGGTCTTCTTGTACAGACTCCACGGTCTGGACGGAGTTCTGGTTCGACAAAACATGGCGTCATATGGTCGTTCGTTATCGCTGTACTGTTGAACAAGTGCAGTTAGTTAATTGTACTAGTGCAGCACTGCAGCGACAACGAACAGACCAAAGGTAGCTATATAGAAAAAAATAATAATAACACCGCGTTCAGAGTACAGATTCGAGACACTCTATTGGTTCTGCCATATTTCGTCGAAACCAATGTAACGAAGGACATTTCCGCCCGGACTCTCACTACAGGGACTCTAGTGTGATGCGGCCATAACGTCGAGAGAAAGGGAGCGAGGGACAGCGCGGATAGAATAATTACTTCGCGCGTCCGACTAATATTTACACGGGGATCCCCCGGAACGGGGATCGCGGGTGCCGCGCTCGCAAAATTTCGGGCGCGCGTTCGCCGCTCGGCGAAGTTACCTCGAAATTCTCACAGTCATTTCTCGCACCGATGGAAACCGCCGTCGCGCGCTGGGGCCCGGGGACCGCGATGAATTTTCCGCTAGGAATATTATCCTCGCCTGCGGGCGAACAGGCGCGAACGGCGACGCGATACCGCGGGGGGAGCGCGAACACAATGAGCGTTCGACGACGGTTCGGAAGGAGGGGGGGGGGAGGGCTGCTAACGAGTATCTGGAATACCGAAAATGCAGACGTACAGCTGGAATGTGTGTTTGAACAAGCGACGGAAAGTATAATGAGAGCGAGGGAAAACAAATTAGCGTTATCGGCCGCGATCGGGGATGACGAATTATACGGTTTTGATACGGGGGGGGGGAGGGGAGGAGGAGGAAGTGGAGAGGGGAACGGGACCTTTCGCCTACCTGGTTACTCACGCTACCGTCTAGCTAGAAAATTATCGCCGGCGGATCTGTCACACAAAACGGCAGTCGCGCGTTTGCACAGTTTGCTCATTGCGTTAATTGCATTAAATCATTATCGGATATTTGGGCGGAAAGGCGAACGCGGGAGGGGAGAGGGGGAGGGGGGGGGCGTGTAAACCGCAAACCAAAAATATGTACACTAATTCGGTAATGCCCGGCTATTAGATAATAATTCCCAACAGTAATACGCAGTAATGCAAATTAACTGCGGCGATTATGCAGTTTTCCGGCGATTTCTATAACGCGGATAGTTTGTCGTTACGAATATTATTATTCCGGTATCGATCTTGCGAGTTATTCGCGTGAGCGCGACGGACACCGAGAGTGCCCGGCGACACGCCGCGAAACGATTATCGAAATGAACCCCGGCAATTTAATCGCGCGCGTCCCGGGGAATCCTTTCGGTCGGGGAAAAATCGAAGCTCCCGGCGGTTAACGTCCGAGTCCGGGAGGGAGGAAGGGCGCGCGGCGTTCCGGTTGCGTCTCTTACGCAACGCTGTAAATTCTGTAAAGCTCATTAACGCGCGACGGTTTTGCCGGCGCTGATACACTCGCGATAAATCGCGGCGAGTCCGGGCGAACAACGGGCGTAATCGCGAAGCGCGGAAAGTCGGGAGCGCCCGGCGGTCGTGCGCGATCTCGATCGGCGATTACGCCGGTTTAAGCTCGTTTACGTACGCAGGGGACGATAAGCGATTGCCCGGGCGGGCACGGCAATTTTTTCGCATTAATATGCCCGCTAATGAATGCACGCGATATATACTTTTTTATCCAAGACGTCGCCTCGCATGCGGCACGCGACGGATTAATGTCGTTGCCTTCCGTACGCGCGCGTCTCTGTGTGCGCGCGCGCGCGCGATCCAGATTAATTCCGCTCGTCGCCGCTCCCCGAATCCTTACGTTTCGGCGGTTTACGGGGGCCCTCCATAAATCAGCTCGCCACGGTGTTTCGGACCGCAGCCGATACGGGGATCGCTAACGATTAGGATTAATCTTCGCGTGCTGCCACCGGGATGCACGCGCGCCCGCGTCCGGTTGCATTTTTATATATTATATAAAAACTTAAATTTTAATGGAATTTTTCGCCTCTCCTCCCGGAACATTGCAAGTCGGTGGAAATAAAGTTTAGCATAAAACTTTTAATTTTCATCATAGAAGTACGGGAAGACTGGGGCATATAATAATTGGATTTCAAGTCGGGCTTCTTCCCCGCGAACTTTCCTTTCGTGTGTATTTCGGAGCGAGGGGGGGAATAACTTGTACCGATGTGTGTCCCTCTCTCGCGACCTACATAATACGTTTCACTCGTGCGTAACATGTTTATGAGAGATAGACGAGAGTCCCCTATTATGAGATAAGCTAATAGCGAATTCGGTTGCTTGCACTAGTGCGCACCGAGGGGGAAACCGCTGATGGCATTGTGGTGTACAGATTTGCGGCATTACTGGGCATTACTAGGCATTTTTGGGACATTAGGTCTTGCTGGGGCATTATAAAGGTAAGGTAAAATAAAATAAGATAAAACAAGATAAATAAGATAATAAGATAAAGTAATGCCCACTGGGCATCAGTGGGCATTGGTGTACAAGATTTTGTCAGCGGTTTCCCCCTCGGTGCGCACTAAGTGCACACTGAGGCTCGTCTTAAATATCTCTTGAAATATTTAGCCAGTGAAGTGATCTGTATAGCATCCATACGGATCATCGTTTGGCTAAATACTCTTTAAACGTGTATTTAAGACAAAGTTAAATGTCAAATTGACTGTGAACAGGCCTTAGTGTGCACTCGGTGCGCACTAGTGCGAGCAATCGAATTCGCTGTAAGAGATAGCGGGGTCTTTGCTAAATTAATAGGCAACGTCTATTGGTTTCGCCGTGAATCTATTGCCCTGGAGTGAAATCTGTTTAGTGGAAAATTCATTGTTGGATCGCTGTGAATAAAGATTTGTGATTAAATTTGGACATTGAAAACCTGCTATCTCATATTAGAAGCCTGTCGCGTAATAGTGGACTTTCCTGCACGTTTGTCCGCGTGCGCGCTGTGATATGATACGAAAATATGAAATCACTTGGATACAGTTACACAGTTATTAATATGTTCTTTTTATCTGAATAATAAATTAAATTAACGTCGCCGTCGATCGTCGCCTCGAACGCAGTGCGTGATGCACGTTGCAGGATGCGTGTCGCAACATCCTGCAGTGTTAATCGCGAAACGTGCCGATCGGCCTCTAATACGAGGCCAGAGAGCCGCGAAACGAGCACGAACGAACAAACGTCAGCGCTGCGCAAATACCTCGTGAGGTGTATTATTCATCGATATTATCGACGTGCCGCTGGTAGAGATCATTTGTTTGCACCAGTGTTTCTAAAGTACTCACCTCTGGGATCCGCGGTCACGTGGCATTCTGAAACGATCTTAACGTGCAAACATGTGGAAATGCGTATTCAATTATTAATCGGCATACGTCGTCATCAGGGTCGGATCTACGATTTTGTGGCCTTGTGGCCTTTGTGTTTTTTCTCTAGAGGCCTCTCTACGTTTTCCCAACCAATGTTATTTTTTGGCATTTTTGCGTTTTGTTTTTTCAGATTTTGCGTTCTTTTGATGTTATCTTTTGGCATCTTTTGCGTTTTGCTTTTCCGGATGTCGCGTTATTGCGACAATGTTTTTGACAATGCCGTGGTCAGAGGTGGGCAGGGCTTCAATAAGACGACAAAGGCTGCGTTCCGACATTCACTGTCAGTACTGAAAATGTATAGTACACGTAACGTAAAACATATTAAAATACCATGAAATAACATATAGCAAAAAGTAACTAACGACGAAGCTGGCATCCAGCGCCGCGGCTGCAGAGTTAATTTTGAACAATTTTCAACCTTTTTCTCTGATACAAGTGATACAACATTGACGTTAGAAAGGTTTACTAAAGAAAATTGCGATTTTTTTACGTTATTTGGACACCATTTTGCGTGTTGAGGGTCATTTTGCATTTTAAAAACATGTTAAAACGAAGTTAGGGACTCCAAAATATAAAGAAATGGCATTAAAAACGTTCCTGGGGCATTTTGCAATATTTTGCGTATAAAGATAACATCAAAATGTCACACATCTACTAATAACTGATAAAAAAAAGAGTCCATAATAGCCTCCTCGACTCGGTATAGAAAATATATTTTTTGTTAATAACATTGGTATTAAAATAACAAAAAATACCATTTTTCGAAGAGGCTTCTTTTAATACACATTTGATTAATTATTTAATTGAAAATGTATTTTTGTGTTAATGAAATTGATATTAAACGACAAAAAATAATTTTTATTATTTTCAAAACCAATTTTATTAACAAAAACTTTTTTTAAATATTTTCTGTGCCGAGTTTTCTATATCGAGGAGGGTCCTTGTAATGCGAGGCCTAAGCTGCAGGCTTGCCTATAGCTTACGCGTAGACCCGGCATTGATCGTCACGTGCCACAGCATTTTACGTAGAAACGATGTTAATGAGAAGCTCGAGACGAAATCTTAGGCACTAATTGTTTCTGCGTCAAAGTCAACGGAGCTGCACGGGAGATAAAATTTGGATACCTAATGAATCGGCATTAGGTATCCACTACTCGATAACGCCTTCCTTTATCTCGAGTTCCCTCTCTTTCATCTCGTTTAAAAAGCCAGCGCGGGATCGAACGGGATCCCGAGGAACAAAGGAGGAAGGATATCGAAATTCCCGTTGCAGTTTCGCAGTCCTCTCCGCGCTATCCGCCTGTTACGTCACGCCGCAATGTGACCGTGCCTTTAGGTGTTTCCTCGCGCGTTAAATATATATATAGGGAATTTCCTCCGTGCGAACTGTCGTTCCCGTCGCAAGGTAAACTTTTCGCTTCGGTAATACCGAGGCAGCCTCCACGCGATTTCTCAGCGGCGCGCGGCGCCTCCCTCGGATGTGCGCGGCGGCGGCTCCCACATATTCATCCCGCTTCGCCGGGGCGCGTGCCGCTAATGGATTTTAGTTATTTAGAAAGCTCGGTTTATAAGACCCGGGTTTGTGCACCGCCGCGTGTTTGCGCGGACGCGACCGCGCGACGAGGGGCAGCAGAAAACTTGACGTGACTGGTGCCGATTTGGCCGCCCTCCGGGTATGATGCGCGGGGGCTCTTCAAAGGTGTTGCCCCCGCGGCACTAACGAATATCCTCCCCCGCTCGTTTCTTTCCCTCGCCATCTGTATTCCTTCCCGAAGCAATAAACATGAAAGACCCTGCGGTGCGTTGGACGGAATGGTTTTTAATCTGAAAAACCAGCGCTATGCGTGGCCGCGTAGCATTAGACGCCATTGTCACAAATTTTCCTGCCTCCTCCCCTCCCCCTTCCACGCAGAGTTTATTGCTTTTGTGCATAACATAATGTTCCATACATGAATATTTGTCGGCGCAAATTATTGTTTACTTCATGCTTGAAGTGAAATAAACAATAATTTAAAATAAAACGAATGTAAAATAATTATAAGAACATAAAGTATTCATGTCGCTGAAATATTCAAACGAAGGTATTATGCGATGCTACGTGATACGAGGGGGAGGGATGATATGATACGATAGCGCAGTATGAAATTAAAACTACATTGTACATGCATTATGCGAGGTGTACGGGGCGGACCTATATTTAAGGGCGGGAAATTCTAACAGAATCTTGGAATTGCGCAGAATTTATTTATACGTTCCGGGGATTTCGAACTAGTTGCAGTTGTATCTCGCCTAGTTTCTCTCACCCTCTCGCTTTCGACTCGAAACGCGATACCAGCACGCTCGTCGGCTCTCGGAATCGACGCTCCACGACAGACTTTTTTCCCACCCCCATTCTTCTACATCGAACATCAACCGGTCTCGCGGCCATAAAAATGCATACACTTATTTCACCAGACCAGTTAACGATTAAACATCTCGCTCGTCGATCGCATTGCTCTTTTACCAGCGCGACGTTCGCTCGACGAACCCGCGCGTTTTAAACACTCATTTATTTATCGGGACCAAATCGATAGTTAAATAAAATCTGTTGCATTTTTTATTACACCCCGGGTACTATTTTGACACTTTAGATCAGCAATAACCTACTTTGATGACATTATACTTTTTACTCTTCTCTTAAATCTTTAATTCTGAAATTTTACTGTAGCTCCTACTTACAATTAGAAGACCTAGTTTAATGCTAAATTGACAAAAGTAGGAATTTCCAACGTTATCAGTTTTAAAGTAGGAGTAAATTTTGTATTTGCAATTCGACCTCTTTTATTGTCTTAAGTCCTATTATGTAATAGAATTAAAGGTTCAACATAGGGCCAAAATTTCGACTCGGATTAGTGCAGACGCCGAAATTTTGGTACTATTTTGACGCTTTTAAGGACAATTTACACCTACTTAGCTGATCTATACACCTACATAGACCAGCAATAACCTACTTTGATGACATTATATTTTTTACTCCTCCCTTGAATCTTTAATTTAAAAATTTCACTGTAGCTCCTACTTAAAAGAATCTACTTTAATGCAAAATTGACAAAAGTAGAAATTTCCAACGCTATCACTTTTTAAGTAGGATTAAATTTTGCACTTGCATTCTGACCTCTTTTACTGTCTTAGGTCCTACAATAGAATTAAAGGTTCAGCATAGGGCCAACATTTCGACTTGGGAACTCGCCGAAAAGGGCACCCTTCAACTCCCGGCCACGCTCGGAAAAGCAGCGCTGTCTCGTGACCTACAATCAATCTCGCCGTTTTGACATGTGCACGTTTGCTTTCGCGACACCCTGTACGTGTCCACGCCCAACAGCGCCCGCGGGCGCGACATAACAAAGCGAAACGCTTAATGTCCGCGGCGCGGCAATAACAATATGTCGCCGAGCGCGCGCGCGGCCAGCAGCCGGACCTTATTTCATTCGCGTCGAATATCATCGCCGTAGGCATTCCTGCACGCCGCGTGCGGCCGCGCGATATTGGCTCTCGTACACGTCCGGGCAATATGACGATGAGTGCCGCAGTCATAACGCACGCGAAAAATGTGTGCCCCTTCAACGAAAGAAACACACCGGCCAAACACAGCCCCCGTACCCACCCTCGCTTTTGACGCTTTAAACGCGATATACCGGCCCGCTCATCCGGCCTTTCGGGAACGACGGAGCACCGCAGGCACCGGCCAGATGGTAGCATAAAGCAAGACGTATAGAGTGTCATAGAGCGACTCGCCTGCTTTCTATCAATCACGCGCGGAGAGAATTTTCTCTTCAAATTTATCCTGAAAATCGCGCGATTTTCGTGGAACAACGTGGCTTTTTCAAGCATTTTATGAGAGTTCTTGAAATTTTACTGTACACTCAACTAGTAAAATATAAACTCAGTATAATTACTAATGAAATGTGTGGTAGAATTTCGAGAAACTCTCATAAAAGTCCTCGAAATGCCGCGTTGTCCCACGCCCACAGAAAGGATTTCTGTTACCAAGACAAAAAATATTCTTGACGCATTTATATTTCTCACAACCTCATTTAGTATAAAAATAACACAATATCAAAATAAAATCAATAATTCTTATTCTCCTCTATCGAATTGAAAAAGTTTGTAATACAGGGTGTACTAAAACCACCGGATGTCCTTTTAATCGCAGATTCTTTAGAAAATTTCAAGGCGAAAATTCTAATACATAAATGTCGAGGCTGTAATAGTTTTTAAATAATAAGTGATTACATTTCACAAATGATAGGCCTGAGATTTCGCGCGCTCAGGCACGGCGACATGACAAGTGATAAAAGTGTTCCTATGAACGTCGCCCTTTTTATGAATTTTGCGCATCGCATAAATTTTAATAACATCGTCGCAATACGTTTTCCCGCTTCTTTACGCGTTGCATCAGTATCTGCTCTTTACGAATAACCGACGTGTGAGCTTAGAACATCTTAAAAATAATTCAAGTAAAAATTTACAACATATTGTAACTTCAAAGTGTTGCAGCTGTCAAAGTGGTCGATCAATATCAGTTGCTATGAAGGTTGTTACTATGCTAAAAAACAAGCTGCATTCATAGAAACACTTATCACGTCGCCGTACCTGAGCGCGCGAAATCTCAGATCTGTCATTTGTGTAATACAATCGCTAATTATTTAAAAACTACCATAGCTTCAATATTTTTATATTAGAATTTTCGTCTTGAAATTTTCTAAAGAATCTATGATTAAAAGGATATCCGGTGGTTTTAGTACACCCTGTATATTGAGACAAGAGTAACTTATACAAATGTAAGTTTGCATATTCTTGCGTTTAGAATAAATTTCCCCCTACAACGCACGAAGTTAGCACCGCGATATTCGACAGAAGACGACACATACTATAATTTTATTCTAGATTTTAGAATTGTTCATTTAAGATTAAAATATTCCTTTCTCTATAATAAATACGATTGGCGCTACATCGATCCTATTTCACGATACATTCAAGTGTAATAGCATTGGATCCGGAAATTTTTTCCGTGGCTGCACTATTACATGATTTTCGGAGTGAATTTTAAAAGAAAATTCCGTGGGGGAAACCGCTGAGGGCATTGTGGTGTACAAATTTGCGGCATTACTGGGCATTACTAGGCATTTTTTGAGCATTGGTTTGGGCATTAGGCCTTGCTGGGGCATTGTAAAGATAAAACAAGATAAATTAAGATAAAACAAGGTAAATAAGACAATAAGATAAAATAATGCCCACTGGGCATTAGTTTATCTTATTGTCTTTGGCATTGGTGTTCAAGATTTTGGTCAGCGGTTTTTTCCTCGAAAAATTCTCTCTGTCCACACGCTACGAGCTATTTCGAGGACGTGGAGTAACGATTTTTTTTATAAATATTTTCTCCGGACTGAAAAACAAGATCAAGAGAGAGAGAGAGAGAGAGAGAGAGAGA
>NW_011967235.1:3000006-3011669 GCF_000949405.1 Vollenhovia emeryi | reverse complement strand
AGAGAGAGGGAGAGAATATTCCGGCAGATGAATGATTGGGAAGAAACGGCCTTCTCTCGAAAATTTAGATATTAAAGAATTCACCGCGTACCTCACGCGGACGCGGATACCTGCGGTTCTCGCGTTTAATTTAATTCCGAAAAAATTTGCTATCGCGCGCGACAAAGAGTTCGGTTTAATATCCAATCTTTTTAAGTACCCCCTCGACCGCACGCGCGCGGGAGAACGCGAGATTTCCCGGCGCGCTCCGCGCGCATCGTATGACAAAGCCGCGCTTTTTCCCGGCTGCGGCAAGTAATGCAGATGCCGAATAGCCTACTCGATACCCCGCGGCGTTCGACCTCCGCGATATCTTCTCTCGCGCGAAACGTACGGTGAAAGTTGGAAAAAACTGCGCTCGCCTACCGAAGTTACCGGCCGTTTTCTCCCGGCGTGCACGGGCGCGATGCGCCAATGGAAACGATTTGAAAACGGGTCGGATACGCGGGATATTTCTCTCTTTCGCTTCCTTCTTCTTCTGCTTTTTTTTTCGCATCGCAACAGTCCCGGCCCGCCCCGGCCGCGGACAAAATAATGCCCAGTACGTGCGTGCGCGTTTGCCTCCGACAAATGCGCTCTCGCCCCCGACAGCCATTCCGTTTCCTGCCTTTCTTCCGTCCGGTAATATAAAGAATTAATTCCAACGGCCGTTTCTCCGTTTCGAGGTACGGGGAACGGCACCGGGCCGGCCGTATCGGTGGCCGGGGCTACGCTCGGCCAGCAAAAATATTTGAACCTCTCTCTCTCTCTCGGCGCCGCGGAATCAAGCGAGGTTGGGTGTACACGGAGCGGCGCGCTCGCTGGAATTTCGGTAATACGAAAGAGCGGACGGTGAGCAACCGAAAATCCATGATGAATAATACCGAGATCCGCGTAGCGATAGCCGCCGGCTATCGTACCTTCGCCCGCGACGCTCCTTAATCGGTAACGATATCGCCTCGGTTATCGTTCCTAATCCTGATTGAGCGAGACCGTTCATCTTCCTCGCATTACGAGTCCACGTGCGAATTAGAAGAGCCGAAGAGCCGAAGAGCCATTAATTTAAACCGCTACATGGAGGGGGGGTAATGAAAAAAGAAGAGAGAGAAAGTGGGAGACGCGATTCGTCGTAATTTTCATTTTTATATTCACCGTTTTAAAAAATCTTCCTCGGGAGATTATCTTCGAATTAAAATTCCATTAAAGCGATACCTACCCGCGGGCACTTCACCGCTTCGCGGGGGGGGATTGGAAATAAAGATAGATAAGGCGCAATAAGGGGCTGTTGCGCGCGATCGCCGGAGTGAATAATTTTTGATCCGGCCGCCCCGCGCCGTTTTCGCGGCGAGCATAACTCAGGGTTACTTCTGCGACGACAAGAAATAAGGGGTCGTTTACAAAAGCCATTAATCGCTTATGTTTCGCGAGCGCGCGAGGAGAAGCGGTACGTCGGCACCCTCCTGTGTGCCATTAACACCGAGACGCTCGTAATCTTCTTTTCGTAATGCAACAACGGAGAGGCAGCGGCGCTCTCGCACCTGCGTTGCAGGGAGAGACGAGCACGCGCGCGCGCGCGCGCGCGTTAAAGAAATGCGCGCTGCAGAAAGCGTCGTCGAAATTTATCGAGTGGACAGACAGCTTAGAAGCTCGGCGGGCAATAAGAGTAGGAAATTTATTAGGTCCGCCCGCAAAAGACGTCTATCGATTACTCGGTGCGCCACGTTGCTCTAAATAAACGCTTGTCGCCCGTAAATGTCCGCCGATCCCCCGGTAACTGACTGTCTTCGACCAAATAGCTCTCCGCTTTTTTCCCTTAATTAACTAGCGTAATGCTCGGCGAGACGTTTATCTGATAAGCTCCACCTCTCCCTCTCTCTCTCTCTTTCTGTGGGCGCTACTTTTTAAGCGCCTCAGATGTTATTCCGAAGACACTCTCCTGCGCAAACCGGCCTGCGTGACCGACGCGATTACATCTATCGTATTTCAGACGAAACGCAGGTAAACGTACTCGAAACGCAACGCCCGCCCCCGCGGCCGGCAGTTAAATGTATCGCCGGCGTTAAGAAGGAGCGTCGCGATTTCCAATCCCGGCTACCACGCCGGCCGATTAGCGGTTAATTACTTTCCGATAATTCCGCGGCGCGATAATGTTGCGGGTCTGCGAATCGCGTTTCGGATCTTCGTGGAAAGTGGCCGTTTGCGCGGGGAACAACGATTAGAAAACGCGGCGTCATTAGAGAGCGGCGGCGCCGATGCGACCCTCCGAGGGCCGACGAGCCGCCCTTAGGAGCCGATCCGCCGCTACCCTCGATCTTTGTTGTCGGGCGGCAGCGCGCCGCAACAACGTAATCGGCCGTAACTGCGCCGCGCTCCGTTGCAACGCCCCCGCACCTAATTATGCGCCTCTCCTCTCCCCCTTCCTCCCCTAATTAAAGCCCTGTGTGCGCCCACGCGAACTGTGGCCCGGCCGTGGCAAAAGGGACTGCAGTCCGATTGTTTGCGCTTACTCGACCAGGCACTTTGCGAGCGCGCAAATCGGAGTCTTGGGCCCGCGGCTGTTGTGCTGCGATCCGAACGCGGTGGAAAAGAGTTTATCGCGGGTTGGATAACCTTGGGCGTATGCAAATCACCTCTTTCCCCTCTCCGCTCACCTTCTCGTTATAACGTTGCGAGTTTCTCGTTGCGAGCCACCGCGTACGATGAGCCGAGAGGCGAGAGGCGCGCGCGCGCAAGAGAACGAGAGAGAGAGAGAGCGAGCGAGAGAGAGCGATTAAAGCGGAAACCGGCGGCTGTTTAGATTCCCGCGCGTTTGACATGCCACAAAGGGCCGATCTGGTGTAACACCGTCTTACATCGGTGCACCAGCAAAGGTGCATCTGCATTTCTGGCACCCACGAGCGTTGTATTCGCGAGCGCAAACTTTCCGTCCCGCCCTCGTAACGTTTAATCGCTCGCAGGACCCGTAAACGGGATCCTGTGTACTCGACGTGATTCCCCCTTCCGGGTTTCCTCTCTCTCTCTTTTTTTACATGTATACGTAATTTTGATCGGCAACCGCGGTGACAATTAATTGGAATTCGCGCTTAATCTCGCGGAGTAGCCGACGCGTCGCGGCTTCATCGCGTACGCTCGAGCGCGAATAAAGTGAAACTGACTGAGAAAGCAGCTTAGCGGTCCCAGCGGAGCGAGGGTACACGCCCGAGAGTTAAGAACGTTGGTGCAACATTAACGCGCCGCCGCGTAATATCGATGGAGGCGCGGGTGGAAGGCAACGTTTTCGAAGATTCATCAGCGCGGGCATTTAATCCCGCCGGTAGTCGCGCGCGCGAGACCTGTCGTCTACGCGAGCCGCGGGGACGAAAAATGAAAACTGGCGAGAGCTGCCGGACGCAAAGTGCCCCCTCGTCCCTTTAACGACGACCGATTAACCGCCGCGTCGATTAAGTCTTTAATTCCACGTCGCCGAAGACGGATTATTGTTGTTCCCGGCCGCGTCGTTCTCGACGGAGACCGGGGGCTCGCGGTCACGCTGGCGCTGCTTGGTAGCGCGTTTCCGAGGCAGTCTTCCATGAAACTACCTGCCGCTGGAGAACGGCAGCGTGACCGCGGCGGCTCGTCCTTGGATTACGAATTTTTCCATCTACTTTTATAACACGGCCGGGATACCCGACAATTCGTCGGGGCGGTCGACGGAGGGGGAAGTGGGGGGGGGGGGGAGGGATCTTTCTTTGATCGTCAATTCGGCCGGAATGAGGTTGCTCTTGTGCGCCGGGCGATCTAGATTATCTCGGGAGAGTCTCTCGCCCCGCGGCGCCGAGAGTTTCCAGAGCGTCGATTTCACGTCGATCTTGCGATCCGTGCGCCGCGCGGAGAGGCAAGAAGCGGAGAAAACGCGCGCAAAAAGCGCGTCCTTTTGTGCCCCCGGCGATATTTCTGTCGCCGCCGTACGTTTCCTAATCGATCCGCCGCCGATGTTATAGCGCGCCGTCAGATTTCTTCCGCCCCCCGCCCCCCCGGCCCTACGACGGTTAACGATTAGGAGATACACTCCGTGCCACTTCGCAACCCTACGCTCTCATGATTTTTATATCCAGCTCGTTCCGTCGCGCCGCGGTCTACGCCGCCGCTTCGCTTTTGTCGCCATCGATTGCGCGAGCGAGGCCGGCGGTAATTCCGCTTGCAACAGCGGCCGACGGTGATTCTCCGAGTCTTCCGTAATTTCCGCGGAAAGCGCGACGTCGTCGGGCACGGGTCTTACAAGTTCGCGCCGCTGATCGCCCCACCTGCGCCCATCGACGTTTCCTCGGGCGCTTTAAAAAAACGCGGCGGCCCCCGGCCGCGTTCATTCCCGTCTCCGCACGCGCGACGAGATGACTCGGTGGTTCGAGCGAAATTTCGGTGGCCGGTTCCGGCCCGAGGAAGGCTAATCGTTTCGTTGCCGTCGCTAAGAGTCGGCCGTTAGACGCAAAACAGACCTTTGTCGTGAGCTGCAGCTTTGACAGCTGGAAAGAATAGCCCGGCTTTGACGACGAAATATACTTATATATATATTATGCGCGCGATCCCGAGGGACTCGCAGTGTCATTTCTTGTCGACGCAGCTACTGTTCCCCGCTGCGGGCGTCCGAGTTCAAAGAGTTAATATTGTAAATTGATAATTAATAGACGTAATGCGAGGGCAATAAGAGCCAGGCGCTAGATATTGAGTGTTGACTTTTGTATGTTATTTATTTGAAGCTGACTATGTCAAACGTTTCGACCAGCTCATGTGGTCCTCAATGACAATCAACATTTGAAAAAAAGGCTTATCATGTCGGCAAATTAACATGTGTTATAACAGCCACGATCAGAATATACAAGTAACGCCATCGTGTAGGAAAAAGAGTCTAGCGATTGCATCGATGAGTGCACTATACGAGTACATTATAAATTGAGGTTCGGCAGCATTAAACTGTTTCTACAGTTCAGCTCTTTCGGCCGAATAATAAAGAGGTATAGAATAATATATCGGGTCAGGCTTTGCTGAGCAATAAAAACAACACGAGGGACGCCGAGCGAGCAAAACAAACGGAGAGTAAAAAAAATTAAAATTAAAATTACTCGTCCACCGTAATTGAGTTGAAAACCTCGATCAATTACGTTGAGTAATTTTGATTCTCCTCACCGCACCCTCGATAAACGCATAATGGCGTTTATATTAAGCGTTTATTAATCGCACTCGATGCAAAAGTCGGCGCAGAGCGGCGCAATACTTTTGTACCACTTTTACGCTACCTCGCGTTTAATGTACCATCGTGCGTTTTGTTTCGCCGATTTTGGCTCATCCCTCGTCCTCCTTTTATCCTCTCCAATCCGTTCTCCGCGCGCGCGTATCAAACGAGCCGAAGAGTCACGCGATCCGTCTAACAATAAGAGCATTTCAGCGATATATAGCATTTCGCTCAAAGCAACCCGAGATGAAACGCGTCCGGAGGGTGCACCGGGCATCCCGGCGCGACGAGGCATCGTCGGACTTTCCCTCCCGGTCGCGCCGCGCGGCCCACGCAACGTCCGCGCGAATCCGGTTTCGCGTTCCCTCGATCCCGCGCGCCCCGCGAAACGTGTTGCGCCGCGCGGAATCATCAATTTATCCGATATTTATACGGGAGGCGACGACGTTCGCGGCCGTGCCGCAGCCGGAGAGCCGCGCGGGTCGCGCGATGCCTGAATCGTTCATTAATTAACCGCCGTCCCGCGCGCGCGCGTGTTTCGAACGGAATTAGTTTTTAATCATAGCGCGCCTTCGTTAGGAGTCTCTCCCTCCTCCCCCACCTTTCCCCCGCGGTACACGCGGGCGTCGGGTACTCACCGGTGCAGAGCAGCAATAGGTTCATTATCGCGACCCGCGTGCGGTGGCTGACGATCCTCTGCTTTCTATCCATGGCTATCCCGGGGGTGAGCGAGAGGCGGAGTTCGCGGAGGAGAGCAACTTCACACACGCGCGCGCGCTAGCACACGGGGGGATAGTAATTTCACACTGTGTTTTTCTTCTCCTCGCCGCTGGCCCGCGCACTCAGGGGGGGGATGGGGGTGCGCGCGTACACGAAAGGAAAGAACGAAAAAAACACAACGGCCGGCGATCGGCGCAACAAACGCACCACCTGTCAATGATATATCACGTACGTGTATTTCTTTATTTATCCCTCCACCACCTCCTCCACCACCACCTCCTCCTCCTCACAGGCACCCCGCGGCACCGCACGCACGCACACCCGAGTGACGTTCGTCGCGAGAGTGTCGCGCCGGCGACGCTGACGGCGGAGGCGGAGGCGCGGCACGCCGCATCGTTTCTTCACCCACGTCGAGTTCTCCGCGCGCGCTCCCTTTCTCACGCGCGGCCCTTACGTCGGCGCTGCTGCTCGTCGTCGGTCGCTACCGCGATCCGGAGCCGTGGTCAGTCGTCCGCGACGCGACCGGCGGTCTCACGCCAGCGTTGACGCTGCTGCAGCTGCTGCGGCGACCCGACGGTGCGTCGGACGATAGACACGGCGACGCGCTCCTCGCGGCCGATTCGCGCGCGATCATCGCTCAACTGCGCGCACGGGGGTGAAACTCCATTCCCGCACGGGGGAGGGGGCCGGTGGCGGCGGATGCCTCTCTTTCTCTCGCCGCGCGCGTATGCGTGGACCCGGCGCGTGCACCTGACGGTATTAATGGCTTTCTGCGGTCGGAGATTTAAATCGGGTGTCCTCCTCTCCTCGCGCCGCCGCCTCTGCCGCCGCTCCTCTTCCTCCGCCGCGCGCCCCGCCGAAGATGGTTCCCCCGTCGGACGGAATTGCGCTCTTCCCTCCTCCGTGTTTTTTCTTTTTTTTTCTTTCCTAATCCGTCCGCGGACCTCCGCCGGCGAGCCGAACCGATCGAGCCTGTCCGCCCCGCGGGTCTCCGTCGACGGGAGACGAGGGTATAAGCCCCGCGAGCAGCTCAAACTGGGGAACCGTCGACACCGCTAGTGCGCCCCTCGACAGTCGCACGGCAACTGAGCCTGTGATCTCATCGCGCCTTTTGCTACCCCCACCTCAGGGATCTTCGGTCGCCCCCCTCTCTACGGATCACTCGTGCCGCCACGCACAGTGTGCCGCGTCGTACTACAACCGTCCGTGGCGGCGGAGTTGCAACGGCGTCGGCGGAGGCGGTGGTGGTAACCGGCCAGAGCCGGATGCACGCCCGCAGGTGCGAGAGGCGCTAATTCGTGGCTCGTCCGTGAAGAGCGGAGAGAAGCCGCTCGCCCCGCGCGCGCGCGCGCAGGGCCCGCGCGATTCGACCGGCAATTTCGACCGATTCTGCCAGGAAAGCGGAAATTACGAGTGGACGTTCCTCTGTCGCGAGCGCCTCGGCTCCGAGGCCCCCCCGTTGTTATTTAGCACTTCGCGGCGTTTTAATCGCGGCGTTTAATCGCGAGACGCAAAGCGGTTCTAAATAAGAGTCCCGGGAAACGCGGTCCTCGCCGCGCATGCACTCTGGGGGAAAAAAACGGTTGGCAACCCATTTTAGGGCCCACAATTAGTAGTCGGATTATTTGGATTGTTCGTGACGCTCCACTCTGGGAAAAATTGTGACCGTTCCTTTTTGTAGTTAAGCAACTTAACGTTTCGATTAGTGCCTCTTGAGTGAAAATTGTCTTTGCGTTACTGAATATCGACAGAACTAATTGAGAGCATTGATTAGTATTACTTTACTTTACTTTACAATCTTGGATATAGATAGAATAGCTAATTGCGATTATTCGTTACGCGGGGTAAAATTCGTAAAGGATTAGAGTGTCTTACGGAGAATCCAAATAATTCGACTACACTGATAAAAAAAAACATCTTAATAAAAAAAAATATTACTTTACTCAAGAAAATTATTCATTAGGTGGCTCCTAATAGCTTATACTAACTAAAATTTAAAAACTAATTAATTAAAACATGCATTGCTTTAATTTAAGAATATATTAAATATCAAAGGATAGATCATTTTAAATTAAAAAAACTTGTATTTTAATTCTATAAAATGTTTACTAATTGTAAGATGTAATTTTCACAGCGACGAAAATTGGATTTCTTATTTAACAAAAACAATTATTTTATTTAAAAAAACTTAACGTTTCGGTTAGTGCCTCTTGAGTGAAAATTGTCTTTGCCTTACTGAATATCGACGGAACTAATTGAGAGCATTGATTAGTATTACTTAAAAATCTTGGATATAGATAGAACAGCTAATTTTTAGTTACGCGGGGTAAAATTCGTAAAAGATTGTGCTACGAAGAATTCAAATAATTCGACTACTAATAATGGGCCCCAAAATGGGTTGCCAACACTGTCCTCTTTTCCTCAGAGCATGGCCCCTCTTGAGATACGCGCCGGCGAGTGAAGTACTTGGGTGACACTAGGAACTGCTTCAACTCGCTGGTTAATAGTACATTCTGGCTATCAAGAGAGAGAGAGAGGGGAGGGGGGGGGAGAGGGGATGCGTTGCGTTTCGTCATCTTGAAACGACGCTGGAATTTAATGAAGGCGGTAAATTTTTGTAAACCCACCACGACCGGGGCTACGTTTCGCGGGGACGAGACGAAACGTTTCTCGGAGAGGCCCAATGGGATACCCGGGGGATTGTAAAATGACGCAGCGCGCCGCGTATTTTACAGAAACGGGAAAAGCCATAGCTTACCACCGGACGTCAAAGTATAACAATTAATTGATTGAATTTAGCAATTTCCTTTTATGGAACGCTGCACTCTGTGCAATATAAATTTATCCTACCTCGATAGGAACGTTAATGCCATTATAATTTAATTCCGCTCAATTAACAATCAATGCATGCATCAATATGCAAGCAATCCGGACGAATCTCTATTAAATAAAAGGAAGGCCAAACCGCTGTACACGGCGGGTCGACGTTTAATACGACGGAGCTTTAATAGAGACGCCGCCGATTAAAAATATCGTTTGGCGTAAGCACCGCGGAAAATTGCGCGCGATGAATGAAATACGTAACGCGCTGGCAATAACGACGTCTACATTCGGACACGCTAATTTTGGCAGGAGGTAATTTCGTTTACATAATTCTCTAATTTAAGTCCGCTAATCGGCACCCATACGGTTGCGTCCGGACTGAACGAGTTTAATTATTTTAATTACGTAATAGACGCTCCGGCCAATTTTGCTTAATACGCGTACGGAGTTGCGCGACATAAGGGTAATAGACCCACCTTCTGGCCGTACTTAAATACGAGCTTTTCGAACGCTCTCCCCTCCGCTCCGCCGATATATTTATCTGACGTTTTCCCTTTGTCTCCCGCATTTTCTGCCGCCCTCTCTCCGCGCCGTTGCAATCAATATTACACTACAATTATATTCATTAATGCTGTATAATTGCATTGCATTAATGCTATTACAAATAAATTATAATAGTATTAATATTCCTACCGACTGATTTCACATTATGCGCGAGATTATTCTCCAAGGAAAAACCGTTGGAATCCAGGAACGCGTAATTAAAGTAACTTTAATCGCCTCACCTCGCCCGATCGCACATCTCTCCCATTTTTCTAGTTACGCGCGAGCTGTACGCAATCCTACGCTCGCCCTCGAAATATCTCGTCGAAGTCGTGTAAATATTTTCAACCTGTGATCTCGCGGCAGTCGATACGAATCTTGAGCAAACTCCTCTCGTCTCTTACACGCGAAACCGACTCCAGGCGAGAAGCCCCATCCGCCTCGTGCCCTGGGCATCGACGCAGCACGAGCCAACCCTGTCGGCGGCGGCGGCGGCGGCGGCGGCGGTTAAATGGTGGGGGAGCCGCGCGGAGGGGCGGAAGGGACAGAAGGGTGTCGGTGAACGTTGGGCCCCCATCTCTCGCGCGAGGTCGAGGGCGCAGGAGCGAGAAGGGGGTAGGGGCGACGGGGACGAGGGTAGAGGTGCACGACGGCAGTTTGCCCCCACCGATCCCTACGGCAGGTGGTTCTTTCTCCCGCGGGCTCCACTCGAGGGACCACCAAGCATTTTCGGCCGACCGTCTGTACCATCTCGCGAGGCGGAGAGAACCTGCCGCGAGCGAGCGAGCGAGCGAGCGCATACGGCGCGCGGCTGCACCCCGACTCGAGGGGTTTTTAAGGGATCGCGCCCGTAATAACACGGCCGACGTTCCGATAAGCTGCGCCCTGTCGTTCGCAAATTCGCGGCTCTCGGAAATCCGTCCGATCCGCAAGGTGTTCCCTCGAAAAGAAATTCTACTCGAATCGTCGATTTTGTCTCTGGTAGAGTTGCCTCTCTCTCTCTCTCTTTCGCTTCCAGAGACGAGTAATGTTTTTCTTTTTTCACGCGCGGAGCTTATTTCGATATATCCGCAAAATAGCGCGAGCGCCGACTTTAAAATATGTATCGATGCGGTGAAACGGCGATATTCCGATATTACCGCCGTGCGTAGTTAGCATTTTTGCGTGCCCCGTCGCAATTCCGGCGCGATAGGTGTATCGCGGAACTCGAAAGAGAGCTTTATAAATACAGTCCGTGGCTCGTTTGCCGATTCTATGCATTAATCTCCCGCTTTTTTCCCCCCTTTTAAATAAAAGCGTCTCTTTATGGAAGACTCCACTGGTATGATTTGCATAGATTCGCAATTCGGAGGAAAGATAGCGCCAACACCGAGGCGCGGTGGGGGAGGGCCCGACCAAATGGGTTCTTCGTATACACACACACACACGCGCGCACACACTCGTACACAAAGCACGTATATATGCATCGTGTTTGTATTGCAGCTTATTTCGTTGTCGATTGTAGCCGCGGAATTCGGACGTGCGCGATAGCATAAATTAGCGTTTGATGCACTGGGGGGTCTCGCCGTTGGTAAATGATAAACCGTCGCGGAGATTAAAACTGTATTTTGCATTGGCCGCGCGCATTGGCTCATCATAGAATGTCGATCACGTTGGCCCAGTTGCCAGTGGTCGCGATCATGTAAATTCAACTTCGATCCGATCAGTTTCGGAGCGTGTCGGAACAGTCTTAATGGGCGAATAATGGCGGGGATGCGGCGGCGATAAAAATGCCGCTTCATCGCGCCGCAGACAACAACGGTATTATGATAAAACAATGCACTTTCGCGCGCGCGCGCAGATCCCGCCGTGCTGTCGAAAACGTTCGAAACGGCCCGGGCTCACGGCACGCAGCCGCCGACACGACAATCCCATTTTACGCCGCGCCACGTACCTAGAGGAATGCACACCCGTGGAATGCGGGGGACGCGTTTATTACGTAACGCCGCGTTTATTAGGGTCGTAGTTCGTGAAGCGCCGCGTGTCGTCGTCACTCCCTCGGTTGATCGCCGCCAGTCCGCGGCGGGGTTTAATCTTTTCAGCTTACAAACGAGTTCTTATTTATCTTACGGCGAACAAAGGACGTGTAATTTGGTCCTACGGAGGTGGGCCCCGAGATAGCGGCCGACGGACGCTATTCTCCGCGCCGCGGAAATTGCTATTTCGTCGAAAACACGGGCGTTGACGCCCCCGTACAACCTCCGGGATACTCACCTGCCCTTCGCCTACCTGACCGGCCCGCCCGAATCCTCTCGGCCGTCTTAATGCCTCTCTTTCTCTCTTTGTCTCTCTCTCTCTCTCTCTCTCTCTC
>NW_011967235.1:2996905-2999710 GCF_000949405.1 Vollenhovia emeryi | reverse complement strand
TCTCTCTCTCTCTCTCTCTCTCTCTCTCTCTCCTCTCTCTCTCTCTCTCTCTCTCTCTCTCTCTCTCTCTCTCTCTCTCTCTCTCTCTCTCTCTCTCTCTCTCTCTTCGTTTCGAGAAACGTTGGATCGAAAACGATGGAAAGGGCTCTCGGGGCAGCGGCGCGCCAGGTTTCCATCATGAGGGCACGTCGCGCAAAGCATCGCAATCATGTTCACACCGACATGCATTGGCATGCGCTGTCCACAAATATGTGCAAAGTACCACCCGACGTTTGGCGAACGTGTGCGTTCATGTGGATATGCGCGCGTGTGTGTACGTGTGCTGGTAACATTATCGCCAACAAATATTTGCTCCCTGTCGCGGGGTCGATAAACATCAAAGAAAAGTTGCCGAAAAATCGGAAACTCAGTTTGCGTACAATGCGGGAACTTTTATATTCTTACTGTCGCTTCTCCCCCGTTACTTTAAAAGATTGTATCGAGGCGCGCTATGACACGAGTCGCCGAAAACACAGGGTGTCAGAGCTGGTGCTCGGGCAACTTTATTTTCGCCGCCCGAATTACCGCGAGTTCCGCGGCGTTATAAATCGCGTTACGATTTCTTTTAATTTCATCCCGGTCGGTCCACGCCATCTACAAGTCTCCTATATAATATTGGATTTCCCCAAAACTGCCGGCGGCGTCGAGGAGCTTGACGTCTCCGTTACTAATGGAGTAAATTCGGTATGACAACGTGGGATATTCTTGGCAACGAAATTTATCTCCGAAACGTTGCCAGCAATTATGTCAGCTACGTTGCGGCGCCGCCGCGGACCGCCGCTTGAGAGACTTTCGTATTTTTATTTACAGCTTCGTTTACGCCGCCGACAAGTCCGAGACAAGTCCGCGTCGCTTTAACAAAAGCTTCGCGATACGGAACAGTAGCGCGAGTCCCGCGGCGAGGGTGCGCGAGTTCGGGACTGTAAATCGATCAATCCGAGGGTGGGAAACCGCTGAGGGCATTGTGCTGCCCAGATTCGCGGCATTACTGGGCATTACTAGGCATTTTTGGGGCATTAGGTCTTATAAAGATAAAATTAGAAAATAAGATAAAGTGATGCCCACATTTTGGTCAGCGGTTTCCCCCCTCGCTTCTTCTCTGTGTAGATAATTAACTGTAGTCAGCAAATTCACCAAATAACGAATTGGATCGCTAATGGTACAATATGCATTCCCCGTCATTCGCGGGGTAGCGTATATTGTTTATTCGATCGATCAGCTAACAAGTCGAATTCGGTATCAGTCGTCGCTCGATATCGGATTCGACATCGTACAGCGGACTTTTTTAAAATCAGGCTGGCGAAGTGGGTTTTCATAATGCAAGTCCTCAATCCTGCGTCCATTAACGGATTTCCGTATAACGCTGGCACATTCATTATAAAATTCCAATAATTAAAATTTTTAATTCTTTACTACCTCATATAATTACAAGTAATGTGCTTCATTATACGCAAATAGTTTCTAATTATCAATAATTAACAACATCCCGGACTTAATCGCGCTATTAAGTGACAAGAAACGATTTATCGCGAGCGATGAATAAGATATCTACAATATATCGGCCCGAGATATCAGCAATCGCGCCTTCTAATTATATTTACATGAAATTTTAACGTGAAATATAACGCTCTGCCTAATACTCAAACATTACATTTACATTTTGTATAACGAGTCGGTCCAGATTCCAATTCGCCTAATGGAAAATGCATTGTCCCCGATGATCTGAATCTGAAGCGGGTTTAACTGAGCCGCGTATCATTCCGAATCCTCGCGATCAACGCCCGGTAATTAGCTGCCTACATAGAAAGTCAATCGCGGCCGATTATGCGCGCATCGACGCGTGACGGGGAGTGCGTGCGGGGCAATGCAAGCGTTCGTTCGTACTTTCGGCAAAACGACGCGCACCCCGCGTGCCAGCCCGGTCCGCCGATTCGTGGTGCAGCGAGGCGAGATCGGACCCGAGGGTTGACGGTGGCGCGACGGAGAAGAGATCGCGCGCCTCGTACAGCAGGAGCCCGGTCGAAACTCGCCGTTGCAATTCGCTCAAATTGAGCCGTCCAATTTGTTCGGATTGTCATGCTAAAGCGGGCCGGGAGCGGCGAAAGAACGAGCGAAGAGGAAAGGAAAGAACGGCACCCCCCTATGCCCCTCCTCGCAGCGTCCGCGCCGCCAGTTTCCCACCATTGTTATCGCCCTCGCGCTCGTACGGGCCCAGATTCGCAAGCGTAACCACGCGCGGCTCTCGTATCTCTCGCGGTGACCGATCGACATGCGCGCGTGCGCGGACAAGACGGAATACAAGATGCGGAAGTTGCGTGCCTGACCGCCGGCTGTCTCGACAACGCCGGCTGTGTGCTCCACGTGGAGGAATAATCGCGGTGGAAATTATAAATGGACAAAGAAAGTTTCCAGGCGCGCGCGCGCGCGCACACGCGCACAGATTAAGCTTCTTATTAAGACTTGCATTTTACGCGACTGTAATTGTATGCGCATAATTTGCGCCTTGTTTGTAAGTTACGCGCGATCCGAATGTCGATAGTCGGCTACAATCTGGCGAGGGTCCAGCCGTGCCCGCCGTAGCGGCTGTCTGCATGCGCTACATTGACCCATCGGCTGCCGTCGGTCAATAATCGGCGATATACTGGAAAATGTTGGGGAAAGTTGAAGCGGCGTTATCACCACTTGAAGTTGCGCTAATACCCCCCCCCCCTCCCCTCCCCCCGGCGTCAACAGTTTTGATTTTCGCTTCGGGAGCGGCTGACGCGC
>NW_011967235.1:2993104-2996801 GCF_000949405.1 Vollenhovia emeryi | reverse complement strand
GGCGTCAACAGTTTTGATTTTCGCTTCGGGAGCGGCTGACGCGCTTCAATTTTTGCGCCCTGTCAAAAGTGGCGACCGCGGCCATTACGTGTCATTTGCTCTCCGATGCTTCAGCCCGTCGCGATTTCGCGACTCGCCGATTAAATAACGGCGGACGCGCGCAGCCTCCGCGCGGAACCGCCGCTGCGTAATATCCGGACGCGGTGCCATTTGCGACCGCAAGGGATTAGTATTATTTCGTTGCCGCGCGCGAAATACGTCGACACCGAGTTCTCCGCGAGGGGGTAACCAACTTGATGTAATCATGGGACAGTGTCTCCGAAATCATTATGAAATCTCCACGTAATCGTTTTGCCTTCATTTTCAGCTTTCTTCACTTGTTAGACGATGAACATTAAATTTGAACATTTTCCCAAAACATTTACCTCTTTTAGTGAGTACCCAAATATATATCGTAGTTCACGCCTATAAGCGCGTATTACTTTTTTTCACAATGAGACTGAACTAGTTGCTGTTAGGACAGTGAGTTGATACACCTTTGTGCGCCAAGTTAGACTAAACAAGTAGGTACAAATAAAAAATTACTTCTCGTTTAAGACCACGGTTAGACTGGTGGAAAAATCGGGAAGCAAGCAAACACGTTTTCTACCTAAACGAATACTATAATCTTAATTACCTCTACAAGCAAATGCTTATTAGTAAAATCAAAAAGATATAATGTTTTGAGGAAATCTAACGGCTCTTAACAATATCGCCTATTTTTGAACGTGCAGAAAACGATTTGCAATTAGATGAATTTGTAATCAGATGAAAACGTATGAAATCTAATGTAATCGGCGGGACATTTTAGCTAGTGGTTAGCCCCTTGGTTCTCCGTTTATTGCCTTCGAAGAGCGCCCGCGCGACTTTAGAGCTCGTTCGACTTGAATTCCATTAGGTTGTTGCATATGAAATGGCCGTTTTTTAAATAAAACTTTCACCAATTGCTTTCAAATGTTGAGTAACTGTTGAATAGTGGACGCCTAGTTGTTCCGCAATATCTCTAATAGTTTGACGTCCCTCGGATTCCACCAGAACCCTTAGCTCGTCGTCGTCTATGGCCGTTTCAGGTTGACCACGAGGCTCATTTTCAAGGCCTCATTGTTTGTTCACTAGTTGTGCTTTTTCCAAATGCCGTGTTGATGTTTCTGGTTGCTTCTGCTGCATTATGTCCAAGTTTAAACTCGTATTTGGCTCGTATCCATTATTTCAAGTTGACTGGTCACGAAAAACGTTGACAGTGATCAACAAAAAATGAAATATGGGTTTTGAAGATCAGGGTTGTCACTTTAATTCGACATGTAACAACTGTCTTGTTCTGTTTTTACGTATCAAAACGTCACCAATGTTACCAATCTGCGAAAACGGCCATTTCATGTGCAACAACCTGATAAAAAACACAGTCCAGTCGAGAGTCAAAAAGTATACCCACGCGAATAATGAATTGACGATAAAAAAAGCGGTTTGACTGCACTTTTAGAAAATTGATCTCGCAGTCATTCGAGATGCTGATCTAGATACGATTACGATGGAGCATTTTCGTTAGATTTGGCAGAGCTCGCGAATATATTCGCAGTAAAAAGCTTTGAGGAGATCTTCATACGTGGCTTTGTAACTTTGCGCTTCGCTGGATGATCCCCTTAATATTTACGATTGTATAAAGATTCCGCTCCGGGAGTGAGAGAGCGAGAGGTGCCGTATCTCGCGTTTCCGCGTCCGTGGAATCCCGCCGGCTAGGGGTCGCACAATCGAGTCTTTATTTCCTCGGGGTCACCTTCGCGGTTGACGATAGAGCGATAACCGCGTCGCGCCGCGCTTCTGCTCGCCCGAGTGCCAATGCGCGCGGCGACACACAAATACGATCCCGGATCCAGTATTCGGCTCGTTATTGTCGTCATCGTCGACGGTTCGTTACCCCGTCGAGTCCTTTTGACCCGGCGTACGCATCGCGCGATTCCGCTTCTACCCCCCCCCCCCCCGTTCCCCGCCGTCCTCCTTCCCCGAAAGACCCCGAAGACTTGTCTCCGCGTCTTGTCGCTCCGTCGACTCTCTCGGGGAGGGGTCCCCCGTCCCTCCCCTCGCCACGTATCCGTTTGGCTGCACGCGCGAGAGAGCGACGTTTACCGTTTTTCGCCGGTCGCCTCACCGCGATCGATAGTTCCGATACATCATCTTCCTGGAAATAAAATCCAGGAAATAAAATTGTCAAAGTGTCAACACTCGCGCTATTTTCGAGACGTCGCGCGGGCGGGCGGGGGGTGGGGGGGGGCGGAGGGGGAGGGTCCGCGCGGCGTTCGTTACAATCTGAGAAATTTAATCTATTATTATGAGCTAGCCTAGAGCTGACGGTACGTGGAGGCGGAGGAGCGCGGTTGTGTATAGATGCTGGGAGAGAGGAAGCTGAGGAAAATTCACCGCGACGATATTGCATAAACCGATATTATAAAAGTCCGTCGAGAATTACTGGAAAGAATATTGAAAGTTATATCGAAGATTCGCCGCGGCGAAAGCCGAAGCTCGAGCTCGAAGGGAGGGGTGGGGGAATTTATTTTGTTACTTATAATAAATTTCTAGATATCTCGCGGACTGCGCCGTATTTATATCGCTGTACGGGTATTTTTCATGATGGAGAGTCTCCACGTAGGTTAACATATATTACATGCAAAGCGGCTAGCGCCGCCGTACCCCGAACGTTCAAAATTCCCATGAGTGAAAAGTTTCGGGTTAAAAGGATGCATTCCGCGCTGGCCTTGAACGAGGTTCTTGGCTTTTACATACGCAAGAGTTGCAACATGCGCGCCTTTTGAGCTCGGTTCGAAAAATTTTTCCATAGAAAGAGAGAGAGAGAGAGGGAGAGAGAGGGAGAGAGAGAGAGAGAGAGACCGAACAAATTCAAAAGGGTCGTCTACGCCACGAATACAGCGGTTATTAAAATTCGCTTACGCTTATTCGTAAATTACGGAAACATAGTGTTGTTCTTTGTGGAATTTAAATGCACGATTTGTCCAAAATTGTCTTGTACGCGGTTTCCATGATGTTCGCAAAACTTCCCTCTCTCCCTCTCCTGCTCGGGGAATATTTTCAATGTAATTCTCGTTAACACTTTACAAACGTATGAAGTTTTATCGATATCGGAAAATCCATGAACGTTTCGTAAGCGTATTGCACGAGATACGAGGACAAAATCTGTATCGTCGGAAGGAGCAAGCATCACGCTTATTTGGGACACGTCAGCCTAAGCGTGATCCCGTAACTTGTCGCAGCTAGGATATACGTTTCCGTCCAGAGGATCGATCGACGTTGACGTCAGCGACTTCATTATCGTCGTTTGGAAGAGATAGAGAAAGAGAAAGAGAGAGAGAGAGAGAGAGAGGCGGGGGAGGGGGGGGGGGAGGGGGGGAGGAGGGAGTGTGAGGAGAGAGAGAGAGAACGACAAACGAGGCGAGAGACAAGAGCCGCAGTTTTAATTACGGACCACCGGAAGCAGTCTCTCCTCCTGATCCGCGGAGTCATGGAAAGCGCGCGGAAAATGCGATTTAATTAAATGGTAACAATTCACGATCGGCGTATTAATGAAGCATCTGCCCACGTTACTCCGGCCCCTGTGCGATGAGGAAGCGGAGGAGCACCCTCTGATGGAAAGTGTGTGTACGAGAGA
>NW_011967235.1:2954721-2993004 GCF_000949405.1 Vollenhovia emeryi | reverse complement strand
GGGGGGAGAGAGAGAGAGAGGAGGGAGAGTGTGAGAGAGAGAGAGAGAGAACGAACAAACGAGGCGAGAGACAAGAGCCGCAGTTTTAATTACGGACCACCGGAAGCAGTCTCTCCTCCTGATCCGCGGAGTCATGGAAAGCGCGCGGAAAATGCGATTTAATTAAATGGTAACAATTCACGATCGGCGTATTAATGAAGCATCTGCCCACGTTACTCCGGCCCCTGTGCGATGAGGAAGCGGAGGAGCACCCTCTGATGGAAAGTGTGTGTACGAGAGAGAGGGAGGGAGCATCGCTGGCATAGTTGTGGCGGCAACAATTGCGTTCCGATTCGCGTGTTGGACGGGGCGAGCCCTTCGCCCGGCTTTGAATTCGCGGATGCTGCTTGCCCTTCCTTTCGCAATCGCTCACTCGCGTTCGCCGCGATTAACAATGATCCCTCAACGAATCGACGGCCGAGTCTCGCGAATATTCACTCGCTCCTGCGAATAATCGTTATTCTAACGGCTAAAGATACTGTTCACGATGATCCAAAACGTATTCGTTCAAATATCCCAGAATAAGGACTTTCATTTCAGAGTCGTTCGTTTTTCTTCTAAATATAACACAAAATGCATTAATAATTACAATGTTTATACTCGATGGTCAGCCGGATTAGCATGCGTCAAAAGAACAGTCGTGCAGTAAATGTATAACCGAGCGGAAAAGTAAACTTGCTGTCAGTAAAAAGTATTCGCATGAAATACTGTAAAGTACATTATCTGGAATAACACGCGTCAAAAGAACAGTTGCGCAATAAATAATAAATACACGTATGAACAAATGGCAAAGCAAACTTGGTAAGAAATTCAAATGCGACGCCGTAAAATATCACATATTAAATCGCCCGCGACAAAATATTAATATCGCGAAATGTCCCGTCTCTTGTCTGACGGTTTATGCGACTCAATTTTAATACTATTTTCCATTTTCATCCCATTAGCATCTAATTAGCATCAGACTCGTTGTTATGTCTACATTGGATATAATAATGTCAATAATCGAGCGAGATGAAAATGGTTTAACGAAGAGACCACAGTTTAAACGTTTTGTAAAATAAGATTTTACATTCTCGCATGTGAACTTTTTTGTGCCCGTTTAAAACATTCAGCTACAACTGGTAGAAATAATTACAAAAAATGAAAGATAATAGAATAGAAAGAAGTTAAAATAGAAAGAAGTTAAAGCATGCACTCACAGAAAAAATTTTCGGGTCCAACGCTATTAGGAAATGTCTCAAAATAGGATCGATATAGCGCCACTCGTATTTATTATAGAGAAAGGAATATTTTAATCTTAAATGAACAATTCTAAAATCTAGAATACGTCTTTTGTCGAATATCGCGGTGCAAATTTCGTGCGTTGTAAGATGGAGGGAAAATTTATTCTAAACGCAAGAATATATAAACTTTTATAGAAGTTACTCTTGTTTCAATACGGTAAGTCAATCTTTTTTAATTCGATGGAGGAGAATAAGAATTATTGATTTTATTTTGATATTTGATAGACAGATTTTTATACTAAATGAGGTTGTGAGAAATATAAATGCGTCAAGAATATTGTTTGTCTCGCTAACAGAAATCCTTTCCGAGGGTGCGGAAGTAAGGTTTCACACGAGCGTCTTACTTATCCAAAACATGTCGCTTCCGAGCGTTCTACATCCTTTCTTTAAATTAATCTTCCACAATAACAATAGAATAAAAAATGCTCATATTTGGGAATGCAAAATGCGACTTACGTGAAATCTAATTAGGATCAACGAAAAATACAAGCGTGCACGTACATGTGCCCGTACCCGCGCTGACTTTGGACCAAATTCTCTCCATTGCGGGCTTCCGTATTACGTACTCTAGATTGCTAATTAAACCTTCCCTTATCCCAATGTTTCATGTACACACAAACTTAGACATAAGTTACAAGCATGCGTGGCAAGACTTGCCAAAGGCTGTTTACATATTAACAACGATGCGTCTTGTAGGAGTCTCGTGAGAGAATGTTAATCCCGCATAAATTAAGGTTCGACGATTCCTTCTTTTTCCACTCACGCTCTAACACATCAATCTCGCACCCCGCTTGTTTATAGCTGTTAAACAACAGCCTTTAATAACTGCTTTAACTTTCGACTCCCTATTGCAACGTCAAGTAACTTGGGAAAGTTTTTTTGTCTGACAGAAAAGTTTGCAGTTAATAACAAGATACACGGACGGAGAAATTATTAGCTTCGCGAAACAGAATATTACTTTATAACACCGTATCTCACACGGAAGGCTAGTGCCTTCCTAATATATCTCAAGACGGCGGCGGATCTTTCGCATTTATCTAAAGTTCTGATCCTCGCGATAAGAGCGATGACACGATGAACGCGATGACCTTCTTAGTACGCACGGCATACTTGTATCGAGTATACGTCCCGGCTCAACGACGTAACGGTACACACCTGAACCCGTATCTTTTACGCATCGCCGTACGTCGATTTCGTGGCACGTATAGTGAAAGAGACACTCGCTCGGAGATCAGAGACGTCGGGCTCACGTCGAAAACTTGTCGGCTTTAAATCGAAGGAATGGAGGGTCCACACCGCGTTCCGCTCGGACGGATCAACCTTTGTTGGATGATACTTTCCAGTCGTCCTTCCCCCTCCCCCGCCCACCTCTCGCTCTCTCCTCCGTTATTCCAGTCACTCTGCCACGAAATTGTATTATCTCGACAAACAGTGACAATGCGCTCGGCGAGAGTTACAACGTAGCGACGAGACACTAGAAAATTTCATAACTCGGAGCGATGAGATAAGAGGCCGGAGAGAGGGTGGTCTAACGCGCTGTTTTTCTTCGCGTTGTTTATACTGTCTTATTTTTATCAGCGACTATCTGCCGGAAAATCATCGCGCCGTCCGTCGTGCAATTTCCATTTTTATCTTGGGGTGGCCGCGCGCGACGCGGCGCTCGCCGTGCGCCTCAGGTGTACTTCCTATGACCCTATTTTTCTTCCCCAGTGTTTTTAACGCGGTATACTTAACGGCTGATTAAGGCCTCTGTATTCGTGTCCTCCGAGCACACACGGCGATCAAACCGTACCATCTGGGTATAAATATAATCGCGACACGAAGATGCCATTTCCCCCGGCCGCGGCCTATCGTGAGCGGCAGAAAAGGGGAGAAAAAAAATATATATATACGAGAAACGATAAGTAACGTCTTCCGGAGTAATAACGACATCCAGCCGCCGCAACGGTAATTACCCGGGATATTTCGAGGCGGGATGGCAAGTACCTCCGTACCATCAAAATTTAAACGGTTCCCGGGTTATGAGCAGAGCACGACGGGGTTAATGACGTCGCGCGTCTAATCGCGCTCCGTCGAAGCCTAAGTTTTAAATGGGCGTAAGTAGGGACGGGTTAAAAGGCAAAGTTCATCGACTCTGATGACAGACGTGCCATCGATCGGAGGAGGCGGCAGTGCGCGTTTCCCTCTGCGTTCGAAAACGAGCGAGAGAGCCGAGGCCGGTCCCCAAGATGGCTTCTAACCGCGCGCAGCATCTCTCGCCGCGGCACGAAACTCGTCGATCTCGTCCCCGGCTGCGGCTGCCGAGTCACGCCAACCATCAGCGATTCAAAAGCCCCGAGGGCCAGCAGATGGTCGCCGATGGCTGTGCATCGCGCGCGCGCGCGCGCGCGCGGAGATCGTACGAGAGAGGCTACGTAGCGGGGCCCGTCGTGGCGTCATCAGAGAGACGGCAACGTCGCGCGCCGAGCGGGCCCCGAGCCCTCCGGGCACGGGAGAACGCTGCGCCGGCTCCGTTCTCCATCGGCGCTGGCGTGAACCCTGCCTGACGAGGCGACCCGCGCGTGTTCCCCGTCTCCCGTTCTCCCCCTCGCCGTCCTACGATCTCCTCACTGACCCGCTGTTCAAGAATGTACGGCAACGCTGCGCGGCGTGCTGCAACCGGGGCCCGCTGCCGACGTTAGGGCCCCGCGATCAGGGCCGGCTTCTTCGCGGTTCCTGCGTGCCCCATTATATCCAGGCACTGGTTTTACACTTGTTTTTTTACACGAGACACGCCGCCTGGCTATCGGATCCGCAATTTACGCACGTGAAAATCAATGATCGACTCCAAGTGACGCACGAACGACACCATTACTTAGGTCTTTGGATGCCTACGAATATCGTGGCGTAAATTCGTTTATTAAGTCATCTCGAGTTGGCATCCGCGGTAGAAAGGAAACTGGCGGAAATCGGAATTGGATCTCTCGCGCGTCGCGAAGATCGATCAATTAACGCTTCTCGCTACAGAGAAAGGAGAGAAAGAGAGTCTCGGCTACGCGAAACTCTTACATCAAAGTCATTGTTTTGGCAAGCGATCTCGCGCTGGCTGCCTCGCAGCAGACGCTTCGGAATGCGCCGAGCCTCGTTTTACATACCGGCGACCGTGGACCTGAAGAGATGTTGCGCCGTTCCTGGCAAAGCGTCAAGAACCGGCTAAGCCTCTGACGCTGCCTGGCATTGTCTTGGCCCCAGGCGAGGAAGGCCAGGTAAGGGCCCCCTTTACGTCTTATGCTCGCGTACCCGTATTTACTACGGAGGCGATCCTTTTACCTGCGAGGAGCGCGCGCGCATTACCATTTCCCTTTAAACTTTTACGCTGTGACACGTGATCGTTAACGACATTGGCCTCGAATAACGATTCCGATCCCGATTGTTTCTTTTTCTGCGATCACGATCCCTTGATGTCTTCCTCTACAATTACGGGATTATTTCGTCTCTGAGGAAAAAAAGGTTGATTACCCTTGTCAAAATTAATTTCAGCCATAGATTCGGAGATTCGGGGCGTACGCGAATAATACGTTTTCGAAAAGTTATTGCTGGGAGTCACATTTGAGGTTTCCCCATTGGAGTAAATCTCGTAAATTAGACATTTGCAATAAGATACTAGTCCCAAACCGCAATAGAAAGAGAGCCGATTTAATAACAGACGCCAGAAACGAGAAAGGGGGTACTGATTTCTGGGATATCCTGTTGTAATTTCAGAAAAGGAAACGATAACCGCTCATTTTATTACAACGGCAATTTGTCGTCACCACGAAAATATCCGTGGGTTTGCTGACTGATTTTTTTAATAGGATCACCGCGCGCTATTGCGAAGTATTTAATTCCGTTAAATCGTGAATATCGCCAACATTTCGTTGGTAAAATCGACGTCCGACTTTCTGTAATTACATAAGGTAGTAAGCAAAATGATTGAAAATCGCGGGGGGAAAAAAAAGTGCGCGCGCGGCAGCAGCGCGAAAATATGAGAAACACGAAAAATGCAGCGGAGACGGATTTCGCTTCCGTTTATAATTAATCCTCGATCGACAGTGTTTCGTCAGGGAACTACCGCGAAACTGCGCCGAGCTTTATGTGAAAAATGCAGCGCGGGTTAATGCGACGTATTATATCGCATCATCGCATCCTTCGGATAATTCTTGACTCCCCAGCCATACATCTTCATTAAAGCCGAGTTATATTCTCCAAGTCTAAAAGGGGAGTAAACTCGCACGTTCTCTTATATCACGGCGTCGTAAATCACATTCCGAAATTCGTCTGGGAAATGCGATTTCTCTCCTGACGTTCGACATCTCTGGGTTATTCATTAACGTCCGCACGGCTCTCCTTCAATTATTTAATTTATTGTTCCCAAAACTTGCTCGGCAAGATCAGCGCGCGCACCCAGTTATGTCTGTGTGTAATTAATTGCTTTTGCCGATATTAGGAAAAACCAGGCGCGAGCGCAAGAACGCGACGATGCAATTAAAAATTGTCGCGCGTATAATAGAAAACCAGGTCCGACTATTTCTATCCTAAGCCAACGGCACTATTTTTTCCCCACTGGATTCTCTCTACATTTTTCGGAGTGGAATCCCACTCTTTTGAAGTGAGATTTCGCTCGAAGAAATAATGAAAATACCGCCAGTCCGAGTGGAGTGAAATTTCACTTATTGAAAGACTGCCATTATTCATTCTTTACTTGGACCGATTTTTTAACTCTAAAAAAAGAGCATTATGTTTTGCCTTAATCCAGTATTGTTAGCGGTCTAAAATATTCATGGACGAGAGCTTCACCATTTGTTCACTATACGGTGGCTGTGTATTCTAATATTCGCGGCCAGTACTGAAAATCTATCTATAATTTACGTGACAGTCTCGCTTATTCTGTTGACTGTCGCGAAAGAACCGTCCCGGCCCTTGACGGGATCGCTTATATGCCGCGCTATCGTTATCTACTTACGAGTTCAGCGGCCATCTAGTGGCGGAATACCGTACTTCAAGTTGGAGTAAATTTTGCAGCGCGAACCACTTCGCTTTCCTCACTTTTGCCTTAAGGATCGTCTACAGTAGATTAGGTAAGCCTGGCGTAAGAAGTAAGAGTAGGAGTAAAGAAATGAATCATTTTCATTTCTTACTCCTATACTTCAGCTCTGACGCTTACTCTCGGCGAATTAGAGCGCGGTTCGACCGGTGCTACAAGTATTAAAAAAAATTATGCCTGTACTTTAGCTGCTACACTGAAAGGTAAAGGTTCAGGTTTTCGTTACTTCTTACCGCTTACTTCCAATGTAGACGGTCCTTTAGAGCGAATTAGTTCACCCTATTGGAATGAATATTCATTTGAATAGAGTGAAATGGTCGGTGACACCATGAGTCGAGTGAAACTTTCACTCTAAAAGTTTTAGAGAGTTGCTCACGAGAACCAACGAGGACGCAGAGTTTTAGGTCAGGTGACTCAGGACCAAATCCTGATTGACTCTCGTAAGCAATTCATTGATAGGAAAAATAGTGTCGTCTGCCGTTGGCTTTACCGTGAGATCTACGCGTATCTAAGAGGAGAATTGTTATAGGTCCTTGTTCTCTCCGTAAGCAGAATGAAATATCTCGATATCGACAGTTTGACACTTCAGACTTATGGTTCTTATTCAATGATCCGGCTTACCTCTCGATAAATTTCGCTTTCGCGAACTTGAGATAATTTCCTGGCCGCCCCGCATATTCCCCCCCTCCCCCCCAAGTTATTTCGCGGCGCGTGGAACATTTTATCTTATTGTCGTCGGTCTTATCATCAATCTCGCTGCTAACTAGAATGAAATATTTCGATTCCGCTTCGACAGTCCGCCGCGCTCCGGGCTTACTCCGCAACTTTTCCCGGCGAATCCGGCTTATTCCTTAGGATTTCACTTTCGCGCGCTCGCCAAGTAATTTCCCGGCGGTTTCGCAATCGTCATATTTTAGCCAAGTATTTCGTTACGTAAAGTACCGCGCAACAATGATTTGGAAAAGCCGAACTCGTCCTGCACCGTCACCGTCTCCGCATCTCGCGTGCTGCGTACGCGCGTGATTCGCGCGCCACATTGCAAGCGTGCGCGCTCTCGGACGCAAGTGGGTTAACGTTGCAGTTCGCAAATGGGAGAGACTTTCACTAATCCGGCTGCCGCGCGGTGTCAGCCGATTCAGCGACGGTCTTCGTCGCTTCTGCCGAGGCCACCGCGGCTCAGGCGTCAGCATAACGAACGACCGTAATATTCCGCGAAACGCGCACGCCGCGCATTCCGGACACGCGCTCGTTTCGAACCGCCGTGGAACGAAAGCTCGGAAACTAACAAGGAGTTCTTTCATTCCGGCATTTCCAGCGACCGCGATGCCCTCGGCGGCCGCGTGCGGGCATCGCCGACAAAAAAATGCATCACCCTCGAGTAAGAAGAGACGCGGCCGGGAGGTTGAGAGCGCGACGCGGGAAGAGGTAGGCGCAAGAAGAGGAGCGGGCGAGCGAGAGGGAAGAGCCGAGACGACGTGGAACGAGAGTGAAACGAAGAGGGACCGATATGCAGATACGGAGCAAGCGGGATACCCGAGAGTTGCTCTCTTACGTGTCGCAAAACTATAAAACTTTAATATTGGAGCTCCCAAGTGCGCGCGCGCGCACGCGCGCCCCTTGGCACCGGAAAAAAAGGAGGAGACCGACGTCGGCTGCACGTTATCGTCACTTTGTTCACGAGGAGTGCGTCAAACTGCTTATCTCTCGCGCGAGAGCGCGGGGACCGTTTCGTACGCCTCTGGATCCGTGGTCGAAGAGACGGGGCGGCTGCGAAGAGGGAAGGGAGCGACGCAAAGAGAAACACTAGACGAGAGCGCTATGGCATGGCCCACCCTCGCTTGCCAGCGAGGAGTGGCGGCGAGGGGGCGTCGAGAATGGACCGCGGGGGGATGCGGGAACTCGATGGGACGCGGGAGAGCGAGGGAGATAGGAGAGACGCGACGCGGGAGAGGACGAGAAAGGGGACGAACCCGGCAGACTCGGTGGGGATGGAAAGGTCTTGGGTTCAACGTTTCCTAAGAGACGTTGGCGGCTAAATTTAACCGTGCCCCGCGTCATAGCGGCGCGCGATCCGGCTTCTCTCGTTCAAGGCCGTGAAAATCGCCGCCGATTGGGATTACGGGGCGATACCGCGAGGCGGGAGTCGTTCCGCCGCGGCGCGGTGCGGGCGATTCGTTCGATCGCGGACGATTGGCTCGATTCACGACGGCCGCTCAGCTGCACGGCGCGGCGTCGATCAATTTCGCGGCCAGCGGCGCGGCGCATTGTCCTCTCGCCGCGCGGCGGCGATCCGGCCCGACAGATTTCCATCCTTCGATGACAGACGCGCGGAAAAATGCAAATCGTTCGTTGAAATGGATTGTCGCCCATTTTCTCCACCCTGCGATATCCTTCTCGCCACGCGGACGACGCCGCATTCAAGCGCGCCGCGATCCCCGCGGCCACCTCGGAAAAGACGGGCGAGCCGCGTAATTCCTGCGGCCTCCCGGTCGGTCGGCGTAAACCTCGGCGCAATACATCGATAGCGATCCCGGCTTAATCCCTCGCTCGGTAGGGGGACGGGGGAGGGAAATAATTTACGTTAATCCTTTGTAACGAGAGGCATTGTATCCCGTAGCCGGCGCACGGTGCAGCATTATAGGTTCCAGGAGGAGGTGGAGGACAAGAAGGAGGCGGCAGATAGGGCGGGGAAATTAGAAACCCGGCTTCTCTATTCCTCCGCGTCTCTCCCTATAATTGGATCTAGAGTCGTCGAAACGTGACACGCTAATCGGCCAAGTCGCTCCGCCAAGGATAGAAGTCAAAGAGTCTGCCCGCGAGCGATAAGCCAAACTTCCCCCCCCCCTCCCCCTCCCGAGCGGTACCCGGCTCGATAACGACTTTATGTCCGTGTTCTACTTACTTGGTTCGTGCCTCGCTCGCGTGCTCGCCCGTCTCCTCGTAAAACGAGTGCCCCGGGTAGAGGTGACTCCCCTACGCGGCGACGCCGAGGAGGGAAACGGGGAGCGGGTTCGCTGGTCGCGGCCGTTGCAGCCGCGGCGACGGCGACTAACTTTCGACACGGCGACGGCGACGTCGTTCCCCCTGCACTTTTACATTATCGTCGCTCATCCCTCGCGCCGCCCGTCCACGCTCGGTCCGAACTTTAATCTCATCGCTTTACTTTGATAAATCGCGTGACGGCGCTGTCCTTTTACAGGCTGACGGCGAATTGACAGCGTGCCTTTTCGGCGCGAGAGAACGGCGTCCCCGGAGTGCGGAAGGGCTCCCGATTATTTGTGGCCGCCTCGAGTATTACGTTGCGCCACGGACTTGGCGAGCGCGCGCGGGCAGAACTTGCCGCTCGAGCCGGTAATAATATACGTGTGGGATTCGTAGATTAAACGGAAATTCCCTTAAATAAGTTCCGCAGTTAAAGTTAAATTTGCTTAAAATTAACTAAGAGGTTCTCCATCGCCTCGCACTCCTGTAACATGATTCGGGAGAATACCGTAATTAATATTCATCGCCGTGTTAAATATTTCGCGCAGCGCCGATCTATAGCGGGGAAAACTCTTCTCGGCGTAAAAGTTCTCGTTAAAATTTCAAAAGGGGCCCTCGCGCGGATGAAATTCGACAGAGAGATTTTCTAGGGAAGCGAATCCGCCCGACCGATAGGCCGCGCGACTTATTTACGAGCAGCGCTACCACGATTCGACGAGAGAAATTTTCCCACTGCCCGCGGCCGAGACCGGCCGTCCTCACGACCGACACCAGTGGGTGTCCGACCTGGTCCTCTTTTCGGCGCTTTTGTGTCGGGCTCTCGCGGAGACCCATTTCCGAAGCTAAAGCCGCCACAGACCTCTCGTCGCTTCGCTCCTCGGCCAACAGTATTTCACAGAAGAGTATTTCTCCGGAGGGAAATACTCCTCTTTCGTACGTGCGTACCCTCGCGAACAATGGGCGAGAGCGTGGGACATACTCGTACGCGTACGACGCCAGATGCCCCGTCCCTTCTCCATTCTTCTGCCGCGAAAGAAACCGGCGATTTTAGGTCGTAGAACCAAGAAGACGGGGGACGTCGGGAGCAGACGGAAGTACGGCGGCGGCGGCGGCGGCGGTCTCGTTCGCGGAACAGATAACGCTCGTCGGAGTAAGAATTTATCATTTCGCTCCCGTTCATAACTCGCTATCGCGCAATTTTAATCTCCTCGAGTAGATAAATAATAAACTTTCCAACCCGTAGAGCGGAAGTGAAAGGCGGTCGTTATTAAACATGACGCGCCGCGTCCCCGTGAATGGTCTAGATTGAAAACCACTGGGTATAGATAAAACGGCATAAGCCCGGCTGCGGATGGAGCGCCCCGCGAGGGATAAGGAGGGGAGATACGCGGGCCCGGGAGCTATCGGTCTTCTGGCGCGACCCCGCGCGAATTTTGCGACATCTCCCGAACCGCGTCGCACCGTCGTCGCGCGCGTAATCGCGTGAGAATGCCTTACGTAAAAGCGTTCCCCGCCGTCGCCGCCTATGATTCACGTTCAGTAATTCCGCATTGAGCAGCTTCACGCTCGGTTTCGCGGCGCGTTCCGCCTCAAGGTTCCGTCCGTCGTGCGATCGCGATTCTCGCGCGGCGACGCAATCGCCGGATGCAGCGCGCGCGCGCGCGCGCGCCTCTTATCTCTCGCTATCGAGAAATTCCATCGCCGAGACGCGGGACGAGAGATCGATCCGCGCGCAACGATCGTATCCTCGCCCGTTTGGTCTCGTCCAATTCGACGGCGCGGATCGAAATTGTCCCTGCCATCGTCCGCCGAATGTGCCTTCGAAACTGCACGAAACTGTACTGCTGCAGTGCCCCCGTCGATGCCACCTGTTGCACAGATTTCCGGCACGCTTCCCCCCCCCCCCCTTCGTGTACGCACATACGTGCGCGCTGCATGTGCGGCGACGATTCGCGTGACGGCCTGTCAAAATCACAACTTTTCGCCGCGTACGCGGAAGTTGCGGAAACCGGCGCTGATCCCACCGCTGGCGTTTCCACATTTTCCGCCTCTCGCGACTTTACCTTCTCCCGCCTGCTCCTCTCGAATTTTCGCGCGCTCTCGCCGAAACCGTCCGTGGACCGGATCAGTGACGTCGTACGTCTGTCACTGCCAGTTCTGCCCGAAACGTTCCCCATTGCCACACGTTCTTGACAAATGTTTTCCAATTTTCCGCAGGTGCGTACGGTTACCTGGTTTCACCGGGGATTCCGAAACGCCTCGACCGCGCCGCTGCGAAACGTGAGAATAGACCAGCCCGCGTAGTTAGTCGTTGTCGTCGGTTTACCTCTCGGACACGCCCGACCCGACCTTCTCGGTTTTGCCGGTCTGAAGAAAACACGTTCCCCGCCGCCTTCAAGATATTCGTAAGCACGAAACGTGCGTGCCATCACGACTACGTATTTATTTCCGAGATCCGCATTTATTTTTCAACATGTATTCAGCCGGTAGATTCTCTACGTGACCGGACATCTCGAACGCACCTTTTCTCTTCACCTTTTTTTTTCCTCACCCCCGTGTCTCTTTATACGCGAAAGACAAGGATAATTGGCCGTTGAGAATAACATGGAGGATCACCGGTCACGAATCTCTTCGCCGAAACCCGACTGTGCCTGCCGTTTGACATCGTTAACGAATTACCCTCGCTGGCAACGCTTTACGCTCGCGGAGCGACGCCAAGCGCGAATTTGACGTGATTTCGCGCTAGGGCAAGCGAACGGCAGAAAAAAAGAGCTGTTTGTCGAATTGCGTTTAATCGATTTGCTTCGATCCAATTCAGTCAACTCGGCCGTTCGGTAAAAACCGGTAAAAACACAATAATGTTTTTCTAAAAAACCGAGGTTTGTTTACGGTTGCGGATGCAGCGTTATTTTGTTGCGCGAAATATTCCCGCTTTATCTTGCAAAACGATGATAAAAAAAAGCAACTCGAGATAGCAGTGCGAGCATAATAACCGCGGAACAAATGCGCTCTTTTTCCCTGAATTCAATCTCATCTTTCTTAAATCGCCGGTCGCGGAATGCGACGAGAATCGAGACGATCTTACGTATTCCGACCCGATTGCCCGAATACTTGAGTATGCGAATGCGGATTCGGATTTTCCGTGACGCGCTTCCAAATCTCTGTTTTTTTTCCCCCTAGAAATATCGAAAAACTGATGAGTGAGCAACGATACCGGTTAACGTCATGTCATCCTGACAAATAGCGCGGTACATAGGCGATATTTTCCAACGTTTGAACTTCGGGCGCCGGAAATGAATATTGCTTGGACGTCCGAGTGAACGGACATTTAAATATCAATGGCTGCGAGAGAGGGGAGATCCCCATCACGAGGCGCCTAATAGCGAAATCTGTTTAAAGTAAACGAATATCTATTGCACGTGGCAGAGAGAACGGAAACGCCGACGTATTGTTTGGTCTATCGATTCGTTAAGTCTGAATGTGCCGGCATTTATGCATCGCCGTCCACAGTTGAACAAAGTATAATTTGAGATGCAAGTACGTTTGCACGTACAAACGTGCGTACAAGAATAGGGAATAATGACAAATGACTGAAAGCGACGGGAGACGGTGGGGGGGTTTTTTTTTTCTAAATCATGCGGAACGTATTTGGACTGTTCTCTATTTAAAAGTCACGTAGGACCCAGGAAGCCCACTAGCTTTTTCCGGGGCTCTCTCGCCTCCTCGGGACGATATAATAACGAGGAATTTAACTTCGGAGCGATCGGCTACTGGCTTCGACCACATGTTGTCGAGAATGGCGGCCGCGAGGGTCTCGCATCTGCGAACCAGTCACACCGGTCCCACTTCTTTCAGTGGCGTAGAATACACGAGATTTTCACGACTCCTTTTCTCTCTCTCTCTCTCTCTCTCTCTCTCTCTCTCTCTCTCTCTCTCTCTCTCTCTCTCTCTCTCTCTCCTTTTTGCGCGTGCCATCTTATACATATTTATATATACATCACTTATACGTATTTATTTATATGCATTTGTATTATTTGTGCGTATACGCTCTCCCTCTCTCTCTCTCTCTCTCTCTCTCTCTCTCTCTGATTTTTCATTATTCTTTCACCGTTTATATTTTCCCTTTGGTTCCTTTCATTCTGCTCAATCTCAAAGTTAATTTTTCGCTTTTAATTTATATCACTTACACGTATTTATTTATAAACATTTTTATAACTCGTGCGTACTTCCTCCGTTTGATTCAATTTTCCTCCCTTTATTTCAATTTTTATTTAATATTTTTGTTCTAGTTCCTTTGACTCTATTTAACCTCAAAGTGAATTATTTCGTTTTCAATTTTCATTTTAATTTTCTAAATTAGTTCACTCACTAATTGTTATCCATACTACATACTTTATATTATGTTACATTACTGTAATATGTACTTTATATTTCCACCTAATTGTTCAGAAAAGAGTTTAACTTTCGTACGGCGTAATAGATATTTTCTTCCCTTTTCTTTGCATTTCCCTCCCCCCCCCCTTTTATTCGCTCATTCTCTTGCTTTCATATCTTGATACGTGCGCCGATCGCGGCACGTGGCCGAATACCTTGGACCAATTACAATTCGCGGCAAGTCTTTTGCAAGACCCGCGGAACATTTTCATTCAATACCGCGTTTCGCCCTTTCCGACTGTTACGAAATTCATTGTACAAAGTGTGCCTGTGCACCGAACGCCCCGCCATTCGTGCGGCTGACACGTTCATTTGCTCAGCGACGAATACGAACCACCTTCACAAAGCCCACATTTATTTGACTCGGGGGAGGTGGCCTTTTTGCACACGCGGACATAGACACGCGCGCCCTTTTTACGTCCGATTCTCCGAGATACCACGGGCATTCCCTATGTTTCATTACATTTGCAATCACACCACTGTCCGGAAGACCAGAGTCATGAAACCATCTTTATATTAATCCACCACTCTTTAGCGTAATAACGGCACAATGTTATTACATTCTCCCGGTTGCGGTACGTATACCCGACGGCACGCGTGTGCTTATACGTGTCTCGCACGTGTGCCCTCATATGTCAAGCATTAATCCTACTTTCACATTCTGCTTTCTGAGTAGTGCGCTATTCGCGCGACGTACGAGCACCGACAATCGTTCTCTTCTGTTTCATCACTTATTGTCGGAAAGAGTTGAAACGCGTGTCTTTGTCCCACAAACCACTTTTAGACATATTTACAAACAAGCGGACCTTTGGAGATAGAGAAACGCAAGAAGAACCCAAAGAAAAAGAAGCCTCGGTTGTAAAACCTCCGTTACCTGTAACCTTTTTAATACCACGTCAAAGAGAATCCTCAAGACGTGACCGCGAGTCGGCTATAAGCGATCATTTTTACGGGGGTGGCCTGAATAGAGCGGCCGAAATGTTCATAGCGTAAGGGATCGGCCTTGTATCCCAAAAGAAGAAGAAAAAGAAGAAGACGAAGAAGAAGATGAAGACAAAGAAGAAGAAGAAGAAGACCAAGAAGAAGAAGGAAATCGCTCTCTCCACGCCGTTGGGTTCCAGTCGAGCCGGTTACCGCTCCTACCAACGCATTTGCCTTCCTTTCCCTTCCGTGGCACGTCTCTCGCCCCGTCTTTCCTCCTGTCTTTTCACTAGCAACCTACCTACCTAACGTTCAGCTCTCTCCCTCCTTTTCCCTCCACCGTTCCGTTCCCCTCTCTCTCTCTCATTCACTCAGTCACTCGCTCTCAGTCTCACCTTCACCTCGATCCTTCTCGTCATCGTTGATACACGTACACCTCCAACCTTCTTCCATCTCTCTTTCTCCTCTTCCCGCATCCCGCACCATATTCCTTTCGCATCACGTATACGCACACGCGCAGAGTCGCGGTACAGCATGCCAAAGCTTAAAGCCGCCTTCACAACGGATCCGGATTTAGCGTTAGACGCTGGTCATTATTCGGCATCGAGTTCGTTAACGAACGGAAAACTACAACGGCGGCAATGACAAAAGGACGATCAGGGCTTAAGTGAGCCATTTACAGAGAGCCGCGCGTATAAAGCAGGCTCCTTATTTAATTTGAGTGGACTCGAAAGCTCTGTTCGCCATCACCGAGATACGACCGCTCCAATTAATCATGGCACTAATGTGTGCCGTACGCGGGCTCTTTGACGTCCCGCGTGCACACTCAAAAAACGCTTCATAGGCTTCAGCATCGCGGATAAGATAGGAACATTTCCGAGGATCCGCCGTCGCCAGGCAGACAGGCAGACCTGCACAAAAGGGAACGCGCGGAAATCTCGCGGTCAGAAATATTTGCAATGCTGATACGAGCGCTCAATCTCCATGCGGACGATGAACTTTCAGTGCTTGTACCTAATCATTTGTGGCTTTAGCGTTACGTGATACAATATAGCTGCAAAGATCTCGTTATCTATCTCTCGCTATGATCGTTCGTCACCTGTGTGAGATAAAACATCGCCCACTACATTTGTTTACTCGTGTTTACTCAGCTTTATTGTATCCTGCAGTCGTTTCCCTATTGGAACAGTGTCGTACGATAAATATACTCGATAAGCGACAACCGTAAATACAGCTTTTCCCCGGTTTATTCTTCATTCATATTGTCCATGCTGGATCGATCTACGACACCGTACTTTTTCGCGTTATTCAACGAGGGCAGGAATCAAGCTTCGCGCAATATCTACTAAAATATCATCAATGCTCAGCTCTCGTGTTACACCATATTAATTATAATAACAGGTTTTCCTAGATTAATTCAAATTTTTCTCAATTAAAATGTCGGGGCATTCATAACTTTCGAATTATAAGCGACTGATATATAACGGCTGTTTGCGAAACTAAGTTAATGAGATGCGATAAAAAAAGGGGGGAGGAAGATTTCACCCTTCATTCAAATTCCGACGGACTTAATCTTTTCGGGATTTTAATTCGTAGTTTAATCAACAGACTATTGGATGGCGCTAAATAAATGAAGATAAGAATGGGGAGGCAAACTGTGGGAGAGAAAGAGAAACGGCGAAGGGAGGAGACGGCTCTCTCTCTCTCTCTCTCTTTCGCGCGTAACTTCGTATCGGTGGATTTAACTCTCGTAACTAATAATTTGTCGCTTGCTGACTTTTCTCCGGGGAGAAAGCAACACCGCCACCACCGCCACCACCACCACCCACCAGGAGGGGGTGCGAAATGCTCTATGAAGCAGCGGCGCGATCGCCAACGGCGGCGAAGTTAAACGGATTGCCTGCGGCTCGTGGTGCCCGCTGTGCCTGCTGCCGGTTATTAGCCGCGAGCGCCTTATTTATAGGCATTGCGTTTACGTCGTTACGTAGTCTCGGCGTTTACGCAGCTGCAAGCAGAGCGACTTACACGAGCGGATAGCGCGCGCCTTCCACCGCCCTCCGAGCGGCGCGAGAGCTCGACTCTGAGCGCGCGGCCGATCTCTCCAACTTTTCCAGCGACGCTTTCCTTCGTCCATCCTCGTTTCTCCGCGACATTCTCCGGCTCCGCCCTTACTTCGTTACTCCTTTTTTTTCCCTCGTTCTTTCTCATTTTTTTTTCTCTTCGCCGCATCTTCTCTTGCGCCGCGCTCGCCCACTCCCCCTCCCTCCCCCCCGTCGTCGTCGTATTTATAATAAAGTCAATAAGCCGCTGTATCGGCTGAAAATTCATAACCGCTCTGATTTTTCCAGTGCAAATGTTTTTACGATCTTCCCATTTTGACGAACTTTCATTACTGTTCCAGAAACTATAATGGCCTTACGAAAGCTTGTAATAAAGTCGTGACGTTTTTTTTTTCAGCTCTTGTTTATTACGTTGAACCATAGAAAATCAGATAATGAGTACGTTATATTTATCGGTCATCCGTTGGAACTCGGTCACACGTCTCGTTTGCCGTCCTATACCGAAATAAATTAGAGCTTAATTCGCAACTCGATATTTTACGAAATAATGTCAACAGCCCACAAAAAATTGGGTATTAAATAGGGTTTCTGGCGATATATCTTGACACATTTTACTATACGTATCGCGTCCCCCGTATTTCACAAACCGCCTTTAATTTACCTGGCGACAGCTTGACGATAATATTTATAGATTTCCTTGGCATTCGCTCTTTTCGGGCATAGGAATATCTTCTATGTATTTACCGCGTATAAGCCAAAGAGTCAGTACGCAGAAGTGACGAAACGCAATACAATTACCTCGACAATTGCATTTGCTTCTCAAATGTATCCATACGACTGGAATAAAATCGATTGTGCGAGACCACCTGCATTGCTTGTTGGGCTCGATGATATATTATAAAAGTTTATTGATTAATATGGAAATGTATGCTACTGCGCTCTCCGTGTAATCTATATTGTTGTTTATTTCATACCAATTTCGCGCGTAAACCTTTTCTTCCGTGAAAATCGTTTATTATACGTTGCAGACATATTTATATACGCGCTACGTGCGTTCTTGCTCTGATGGAGTTTTGCTGCGGAATAATAAATTGCGACTCTCTTTCTCCCCCCCCTCTCTCTCTCTCTCTCTACCTCTCGTCATCGGCACTCCGCGGCGCCTCAACCGTTTTCTCCACCACCTCATATATATATATATATATATATATATATATATCCTCGCGCTGCGCGCGGGGGTTTTATAAGAAATACCAGTTTTAAACGTTGAATTTAAATTCTCGCGCGCGGCCTCGCCGGATGCACGCCCGCGTGGAAACTTCCTAATGAATTCACCGCTCTAAGACCGTAGGAAAAGCCCCGCGCGATATGCGCGGGAATTATTATGCCCGGGTATATCGGCAGCTCGGTTAAGTCGAGAACGAGCCAACTCGTAGGTCCGACGCATCCCTTCTAAACTTCTGTAGTTCCGTCGAGAATAGAACGAGCGAGGATGAGAGAGAGAGAGAGGAGGGGGGGGATCGGAGGCGGCCAAGGGTGAAGACGTGCTGCCGGAGGTGCTAAAAGAGCCGAAGTAAAAGTAGTGGGAAATGGTTCTTCGTGGTGGAAGAAAGTTTTTGGTCGCGGTGGTTGGTTTGGGCTTCTTCTCCCCTTAGGTCCGTCAAAGCGCATTTCCACCATTCCCCTGGCCGAAAGTCTCGAACAGTGGCTCGCAAAATTACCGCGCCGTATTAGCGATAAGATTCACCGCCGGCACATCGATGCGAAATATGCGCGAATACTTTCACGACGGAGGGAGAATTGATTTCAATCCGCCGACTCGCCGCTAAAAATTGATCGGCTCCCCCCCCCCCCCCTGATGAAATGTAATACATGTTTCATATGCGCGACGCGACGTCGCGAGAAATCATCGCCGTTAAAATATACAACGCGGCAACCGATCGAAATTTGATGAAATATTAAGTGAACGGCGTGATCGTTAAATGCGGTAATATTAACCGGTTTGCATGCGTCGGTTTATGCGGTAATCTACTTCCCTGCGCGAGAGGCACAACGGAATATTACATTTCCGCAGAATGGATTAATTAGCTCCCGGAATGTTTCGCCGAGATGCCGGAAACTAAATTATTAATAAATCGATTCTCGTTTGTTAGCAAGGATCAGCTACCAAACAATCTGTTCGCGCGGTGAATGCGTGTACTTGAAACGGGCATAGAAGAGCGAGCGGAATGAGATACACAATAAATCTGGAACATTATTCCGTTATCGTTTACATGTCGAAAGTGGCGCGAGGTTTTGTTTCAAGTATTTCAATCCTTGGGCCTCTCTGCATCGTTCTCAAAATAACCGGTTAAAATTCAATGGTCAATATACTCTTCCCCCCTATTTTTCCCGTCCCTTTCCCGCCACCTTTGAAACGCGAATGTTTGACAAACGCTCCATCGAAAAGCACGTCCCGCCACTCGGGGGTCGAAAGCGCGAGTGAGGTCTTCATTTGCGCCCCCTCCGCGAACCTTTCTCCGATAGATGTGCCTGTTGACGTCAAAAACACCGAGCAGCCCCGGCGCGGCGGGGACTCGCCGGAAACGCGGGGGCGCGGCGCAGGAGAAATGAGTTTTCGCAAGTAGTCGCTACCCGCGAGGGCTCTTTATAAGCAGAAGGTGAAAAGCGGGGTGATGGCCCGGTCGACGGTGGGTGCGAGAGCGAGGACAAAGGACGTGGGAGCGCCCGGCGAGGCCGCAAAGGGGAACAGAAGCGGTCCGAGTACGGCGCTAAAGAGGGGGAGATGGGAGCCCGGCTGAGCGTAAGAACGTCAGAAAGTGTTTATCCTTGAGATTGGACGTCCCAGGAGCCCATCGTCGTAATCCCCTCGCGGCAATCTCGTAATCCTAGCCTATAACTTACTCCCGCAAGCATCTACCCACCCTCGGTCAGGGGCCCCCATCTTCCACCCCCTCGTCTTGGTAGCCGATCTTACCCTCCGCGTCGTCAAGAGCGTCAACTACGACGCCGGGGATATCCCGTCACGGATTCGGGGCCATTGTGTCCAAGACAATATTTTTCATTCATTTTTCCCGAGGGCCCCGGCAAACTCGCATTTCGCCTTCCGGAACGGGAGATTCCGCGTAGACTCCTCTCGTAGAGGCAGAGCGGAAAAGAGAACGAGAGAGAGAGAGAGAGAGAGAAGAGCGGAGGCGCGCGCGATCCCTGGACACTCTTCGCCGGGGAGCTTTCGCTCAAAGCCGTATTTCACAGCGAGAGAGAGAAGTTACCCGCCGCCGTCTTTCCGGGGAAGCCAGATTCGGCGAGAAAATATCTCGGCAATATGCCGAGCGCGATAAATCGCCGGCCCGCATCGTTCTCGTCGGCGTCCAAGTCGTCGTCGTCGTAGTCGTAGTCGTCGTCGCCGCCGTCGCCGTCGCCGTCGGGAAGTTACGTTGTAATTAGAGGCCAGAGTAAGTAACGGGAAAGCTGGCGGGGAAACTCGGACCAGAGCGTCGCTTCGTCGATATTTGACTTTGTCCGAGACAAGAGCTATCCCCCTAGGTTGGCTTCGCGGGTTTTGCTCGCTGTTCCGCGGGGAAAAGCGTATTGTTGACCGTACTTTCCCGCGAATCACGGGCAAGAGAAGCGCAAGAAGCGCGCGGGGGATACGCGGCACGTAAGTGCCTTCTGAAACCGAGGCACTTCCGTCTAACGAAAGGTAAACTTTTATCGCAAAGATAAACTCGGCAGGACGATTTTTGCCCAGCCGTTGTTTCTTCACTTTTCGTGCTCGCCACGGTTAAAAGGAGAACGGAACGCGACGGCCGACACCTCGAGAGATCGTTAGCTCGAGCGAGGCGCGATACAGTTTTATCAAACGTAAGATGCAAAAAGGATTTCCCATGAAAAATGTTTCCCCGAATAAAACTTTCGTCCAGGGTAGAAAATTATCTTCCCTTGAAAATAATTGAGGAGCTAGGCACACATCTCCGGACGTGTGTATCTACGACCGTCAAAGCGTATGTTTTACGTTAACGACGGACCTGTCGTCCCCTTTGCAAAAACCTAACTCAAACACAGGCGCATTTTTGGCCGAAATATTCAATCTCCGTATACGGGGGATAAATATTTGCGGTTTTCTTTGAGAACCGGTTAAAACAGAAAACGCGCGCCGTGAGAGAGGACGAAAGTATTTTCCCAAAGCGCCGCGCGTTTTGTTGCCAGATTTATTACCACCAGATTATTTACCATCGGACAACGCGGCCATTGCCTGGAGGATCTGATGAACGGGCGCTTTGTCCGCCACGAACCTTTGCTCCTATTGAGCCACGTAAAGCTTGTAACCCGAGCGTTAAGCTGTCTCCGACTCTTGGGCGCGCTCTTAAGATCGAATGAGTGAGAAGGATCGAGTACACCATATGGATATCACACAAGCCGAGTACCGGCGCATAAAACTTTACCGTTGCCCTTTCGAAACTTGAATACTCGCGAATGTCGCGCACGCCTGAGCGAGAAGCGATTTTGAAGCGACAGATGCGCGAGATGCGAGGCAGGTGACGATTACATCCCGAAATTTGACGTTATTGTCTGAAAGTCGATATCCGCCTACGGTATCGCGCCCGACGCATTTTGATTTAGATTCAGTTGCATTAACGATTCGGATTAATCCCGTAGTAATTAATTATTTTCCAATTGAATCGTTTCTGCAACGCTTAAGAGTTAATTAAAGTTTAAATGATTTCTGGTTCCTTTTTATATCGTAACTTGAAGAGAAAAAGAAAAAGAAGGGAGAAAGCGAGAAGGTAGATGGAGACGCAATTAAACTTCAATCAGCTTTAACTAATATTGACGGGAATAGGTCGTAAGATGGTATCGAGATTCTTAACTGCGGCGCATTTTTTCGGCATGTGTGTATATGTGTAAGTGAGTGGATTTGAGTACGTGTAGACACAACACAAAGTAACTTGAAAAAATATAGGCAGGTATATATAGTATAACCCAAAGTATACTTCATATTTTCCGTCTGTTTATCTAAATAAATTGCTTGTTAAAATAAAATTTGATTTATTAATTTACTTTTTATTCAGTGTTATTAATCTAAAAGAAAATAGGATCTCGTATCAAATATCTGTAGTCTTACTAAATAGTCTATAGTGTCGCGAAGAGGACGCGGCGGCGTATCAAGTGACGCGGCAGCGTCGTGACGCCAAGTACATAATTTCTTTATCTTTATAAGATATTTCCTTTTATAAGACTTTCTCTTCAGAAAAGAAAAGGTTCTTTGAAAAGAAATTATTACGCGTTCTAAATACGAGATCAATTTCTTCGAGATTTGTGTTATTTACTGTTACTGTAGAGTTACTGTTCTTTTTCATCGTCTACTCGCGAAAAAAGGGTATTGAGGAACGGAAAAATTTGCGACAATAGCCGTTCGCCAAACCGTCGTCTCACGGAACATCAGTTCGACGCTTTAATCGCTGAAAGTGATTGCGAGAATCGACGGCTTAAAATTATACCACCAAGGTTTCACCAAATGTCGCTTAACTTTAATCTCGATTTAATTCAGGTCTGTCTCTTTCCAGAGCAACAGTTGGAAAGAGACAAAGAACGAATGAAGCTAAGCTTAAAGTTAAGCGACGGACCTAAGGCTCGGTTTCACCAAACGTCGCTTAACTTTAGTCTTGATTTAATTCATGTTTGTCTCTTTCTAGAGTAACAGTTGGAAGAAGATGAAGAACGAATGAAGCTTAACTTTAATCTTGATTTAATTCACGTCTGTCTCTTTCCAGAGCAAGAACGAATGAAGCTAAGCTTAAAGTTAAGCGACGTTGGTAAGACCGGGCCTAAAGCGTTATATTAGAGAGGTAGAGCCCACACTTTTAATTGCCTTCAGCTTAGCTTCGAAGACCCATTCGGAAAGAAACGGCTCTACTATTAACTAGATAGTATCTTCTATCAAGTGCCGCAAGTTGTATCGAAATCGGTGAAGTGCGGCGCGTGGTGTCGCCCTTGTAAGTGTTATACGGATAGATTACGCCCGCACATATTATAGTCACGCGAAGGATAATTTACACGTTGTACGTATGTCAGACAACGTTATTTGCGTGCAAACGCCGGGCATTGTTGGCGGGCAACGCGCGCGCGGATCCATACTTCGCGATTCTGCATACAGAGACCTAATTTACTTATTCGTCCCATTCGAGGGGGAGATGTAGATCGATTTAGAGCCGCCGAGCTGTTTCCAGGCCGCGCCTAACGTATAGCGGAATAATTAAGTTATCGGATATATATACCACGTTATTGACAACTAGATGCGGCCGTCGTTATGTCATTACGGATGCGGAATAGATGACCGTGTATCGCCCGCGACAGATGGGAACACGACCGGGGCTGCCGCCGGCGCGGGAGGGAGGGAGGGAGGGAGGGAGGGAGGCGGGAGAATAGGCGAGGGTAAGAGCCCGGGGAAATTAAAAATTAAATTGATGCGCTAAGCGAGCTTCCCTGTCCGCGCTCCGCTTATTAGCGTACGCCGGTTTCCAGCCGCGGGCGAACGAGACGCCGTCGCGGCAATTAAGCGCACCGTGCATCGCCGCGAAATGAGAAGCAGCCTCCGATTATTCGTGGACGCCTCGTGGTGGAGCGTCGTCGCTCTTGGACGAGGCGTACCGCGAGAATACGTGTATTTGCGATTTCGATTCCGCGCCGTGTTACAATGGATACTTTTCATACGTTAAATCCCGGACACCGCTACTTCCGATCGTCTCTTCATTTAATGTAGAGTCGGCGCCTCGTTAATGGACTCGATGAATATTTCTCTTTACAATCCTTCGAGTTTCGGTATTACGTACCTAATGGGAGCAACATGGGCTGAATGTCAATTGGCGCATCGAAGCCTGTGCAAATATTGTGTATTATGATATGAAAATGAAATTTTATAGCTTGCGGAGCCATTCGAGACGTACCTCCGATAACATTAAACGCAATATCGAATGTAATTCTTGTATAGATATCAATTACATGCATATATCGTTATATTCACAAATAACCGACATATTCAAATAACTTGGGTGTGTAAAAAGGGATAATGGCGCCGCGCTGCCAAAGGAAAAGAAACGCGGTAGGTGGTTTCGCGTTTCACAGCCGGGAATACGCAGGGCTCTCTTAATTTACAACAAAATTACAACATTTCATTAACATATGTTTTACGTTACGCGAGACAAGCATATTTACGAATAATTAACTTAAAACCAGCGTTCCCGGAGGTTCTGATGAAAGAAAAATCCAGGCCTGGCCAGCCCCATGTTTTGCAATTTACGAACTGGCGCGAGAGCGCGGACTTTAGTCGCGAAAATATCGCTCTGTCCGCGTATTCCTGCGGCACTCCTGCGCTCCGCGAGCGCATCGGCGTGTCTCGGGGCCGGAACGCCCATACGAGGTTCAAGAGTATGGCGCGGAGCTGCGGTATCGGTATCTCGGTCAAGTACGATGTCACCGCAACCGGTAGATGCGCGGAGTCGTCGGTCCCTTTGCCCGGTGCTCTCTCACCATGGGTCGTCGCTTCTTCTCTCTGCGCATCGCGATTTTTCCCAAGCGGACTCTCGTCGTACGCTTTCAGGCGCGCGGGGATGCTCGTATCATGTTACCGAGAGAGGAGCACGGCAAGCTGCATCGGCGGAACAAGATTGACGATGCGGGAGGATTAACAAGACGCTGACAATGCGCGCACGGACGGTCCGCGTGTCGGCAGGATTGCACGGAGTACCTCTAAAAATGTCCCGGCGACTCCCGCAGCCCTTGTAATGAAACGACAAGAAAATGTGCACCGAAAGGCGAGTACTTTTCATTTTAGCTACGAGCGTTTTTCAACTCGGAGCAAAGGATATTTAAATCCATAGCCCTTGGCGGGAGAATGTATTTTTTTTTACTTAACGCTGGAGGAAAAAAACGCGGGTTTATCCGAAGTATCGTAAACATAGAACAGAGGGAACTTGGCTCAAATTCTTGCCGATGCACATTGACGGTGAAGATACTTTTCCTCAACAGTTATTGTCAAGCACCATTCTGTAATAATAGAACTAACAGCGGAGTAATACTTTTTTTTTCAAAGTTAAGAAGATTCTTGCATTCCACATGTGATCCGACCCAACATTCCTCGCGCACGCCGCGCCGCAGCGCCCGTCGTTTCGCCATCTTGTGGGTCTTCTGTGTGTAACGTTGTACGGCCTCCCCAGTCCGAGGCTTATACGTACGCCGGAATATTTTCCGGGAACCTAGTAACAAGGCGTTTCCAACGAGCAACGACGTATAGATGGAGCGAACGGTAGAAAGCGGCGAGATAAAGGAGAAGGACGGGGGATAACGGCCGCGATAGTAGTACCAACGATAACCAGAAAGGCAATTCAATCCGAATCGGCAAAGATAGAACCGAATCGTTGCTCCCAAACGTTTCCATTACCCGGAACAGGGAATGAGAAAAAAAGAACGACGCGAGCGTGGCACCGGAAACGCGACACTGCCGCTGGTAATCGCCTGGCTATATACGCGCAATACGTAGCGACCGGATAGGGCCAATCCTGCTCTAAAACGAGTTGTACCGGGGCGCACTAATGCCGTAGGAACGTTACGCGAGTTAATCGAGAGATAAGTCGGGTAATTAATAAGTTTAAACGAAATAACACGCAGCGCGTTACTTGGCCGCGAGGTGCACGATCTCGTGATAAACGGATGGGAAATAGTCACGATGGGTGAGAAATGGAAGGAAGTGCCCGGGCTCTCCCGCACGTTGAGACCGTTCGCCCTTGCGATTCTGCGAAAATCGAGCGCATTTTTTCGACAGTACACCCCGCGGCTCGCATTGTACGATGATTCGTCGACAGGAAATACGGAGATTTTCTGCGAGAGATAGAACGAATAGCGAGAGAATCTTCAAATAATGCAGTATAGCATCTGCCAGCTCTTTCAGCTCTTCCGGTATTATATGACATTTTAGTCTTTTGCGACTACGATCCATGAGTAGTCGTTTACAAAATATATAATACGTATATAACAAATGCACAAGGGATATACATGCGTAATATACGTATGCAATCCGCTTTGGCTGCTGCAAATGTCTCAATCTTTGTCCATGTTATTATACGAGTATATGTCATACACGGGAAAAAACATGCTATTCAATTACGCGAAATGAAGTTGCTGGAATTAAACGTTAACGTCACGGGCTGCGACAAACATAAATAATTCGCTAGTAAGAATATTCTTAAAAGTCGCCAGAAGTAATTAATAACATCAGTGATTTTTATTGACCGTATCTGGCAATTCAAATGTTATAAATAATTCACCCAATTGCATTTGCTATAATGGATTTCAATTTTAATTTTAAGCATTCAACTAAATATCCAGATTATTAAGACAACAATCTCATGTTTTTCATTTATTAATACTGATATTGTTTCAACGATTTTATATCAATTACACTGATGTTGTTGATGCATCTTTTTTTCCCGTGTATACACACACGCACGCGCACAATGTCCGTGATTAAAAGGTTAAAGATTAATAACGCCAGTGTTTTCTTGACCATATCTGACATTTTTAACAATACCGAAAATTGAAGATTAAATTGAAGATTCATGTTATGTCAGTTTGCTTCAATGGGCACGTACGCGCGATTGGATTTAAAAGGGCGAATTTGGCGTCTTTCTTACGGAGGAAACAGATACGAGCATATTTCAGATATACAGGATCATTCCCGACTTGCGCCAGGGAGAAGCTGTACAAGCAGGTTAGAAGCTATCCTGTAGAAGCTGCATAACGCCAGCAATATCCTCTAACGGGGCAATGTAGGATAATCGAGGAATTAAAGTCTCAGGCGGTGATTTCCTTCGAGTATTGTGCGCAGCGCAAGACGCGAGCATTACTTCCAAACCTTCTTGCCGCTTCGTGGATAGAACTTACAATTAGATAAATCATATTACGAACAAGTTATCTATGGAAACCTATATATATGACGAAACCTCGAAACTGTCCCCTAATCTTTCTTCAGCATATAAATAGACAAGTTCATTTACCCGCTAGAATCGACTAGCCATAAATTCATAATTAAACGGAGTTTCAAGATTAATTGGGTATTATAAGTTTAGCGAATTTAGTGAATCATTTGAAAATAGCGAATGTAAAAGTAATCTAGCTAAAGTAAGTCATACAAAAACAGCGATTACAGAGTTACTTGAAAATACCAAAAAAAAGAGGGAGAAAACAGAATCAATTATTTCTTTTTCAATTTGCAGTCTGCGCTCATTGGGAAATCTCAAAAGAACAATATAAATAACAAATTACACACACATATGCACGCGTATTCATACCTATGTATGTATAATGTTATGTCGCGTGATCGTTTGAAGTATTTTTCATTGATTAGATATTAACTATAAAATTACGTGTGTATATACAGAGGAGAGTCCTCTATTATGAGATAGGCTCCTAATATGAGAGTTTCTGCTAAATTAGTAGGCACCATCTGTTGGTTCTGCCACAAATGTATTGCCCTTGGACTGAAATCTGTTAAGTGGAAAATCGATTATCGTGTAATCGTTGCGAAAAAAGACTTGTGATTGAATTTGACCGTAAAAAAATCTACCATCTCGTATTGGAATTCTATCCTATAATACAGGACTTTCCTCTACAAACATAAATTTCAAATCGCTAACATTTTTGAAAGTATCTTCCTGCTTTAGCCCTCGTCATCTTGCGATTTGGCAGACTCGAACGTTGACTTTATAAATATTTTGAATGGTATTCTATTATTATGCCGGAAAAAATCATTCCCCCAAAAATATGGATTTACCCAAGTTATGTGTGAAAACATCCGGCCGGGTCCTCAGCAAGCAATTTTTGCATACGAAAATGTAATTTGTAGTTTTAGGATAAAAAAATGTGGAAAATCCTAAAGCGGAAAGGTGCAAACTATTGGCGGAGACGCTTATGGGCTTACATTATTTCTTTAGGATTTGTGGCTTGTAGTCCTTTAATGCTGTGGCTCTTCAAACAACGAGGAAAAACATCCCCGAGATCGGATGCCCCGATAAGAGTTGGCCTATTGTGCACGGCATCGGTATTAACCTTTCGCGCCTCTGGCCAAATCCATGGTGTCTATATGCACGAACAATAGTGGCAAATACGAGAGTACGTTGGACCGAACAAGCCGGTCCTGTTGATTCCACACTAAGGCGCGCGGTTAATTCTCCGGTGGAGTGTTTCTGATAGGCACGCGGCTTGTTAATGACTTTATAGAAACCATCGCGAGACCGTTACACGGCCCGCAGGACGTCTCGCAGCCGAGTACAGTTGAATATACACCGCGATAATTCTGCGCAACGAAAATAAGTCAAGAGCCGTGGAATAAAACTTTCTGCGGTAAATGGAAATCTGTTTCAATTGTTTAAACGAAAAGTGTTGAAACAGCGCCCGTTCGTTTGCTTTAAATCGGCCCGGCATGAGATAGCTTGTTCTGTGTTGCGCTAAAAATAAACGATCTATTCCAAAATAATTCCCGGGTGATCAAATTTTGCGCGAAATCCAATTACAGGGCCGAATTTCGCGCCACCCGATTCGGCGATGGCAGTTCGATTTCGCGGCGAATACGCGACGTGCGATCGTGCCGTTTACCCGCGAGCGCGCCCTCGGCCTCGCACGAGATATTTCTTTTCGCTCCCTTTACGTCTGTCACCCTGTCGTGTCTTCGTCGCTTTTCCATACGCGGGCATTCATCGTGTGCGGTCGCGTTAATTGAAAGTTACGTCGGTCTACTTGATATTTGACACCGAATTCGGCCTGGCCGGGTACGCCGCTGCGGCTGTACGGGGATCCACGCCGGGCTGGACGCAAGATATTTTTAGGTCGCGTACCCGCGCGTTTCGAAAAAGCTACCGAGACGCGACAAGTAGAAAGACAAGCGGAATGATGTCGAATAATTTATGTTTGCTTACTGTCGACCCTCGCTACTCTTCCCTCCTGCACGTTTATTTTTTTTCTGACATGCCGCCACCTATAGGGCGACTCAAAGAATAGTTTGAGTATTTTTATTCGGTCACGGAGTCACTGAGAAGAGAAGAGCGCTCGTTTCTAATTTATTTATTCGTTTTAATATTAACTACTTCCGAAGCTGATAAGCCAGAGGCTCTGTAATGAAGGCTAATGATTTTGCAGCCGAAGAAAAGCGTGCGGTTGCGTGTGGGTCGCTATGTGTATTCATCAGGGATCGTTAAAAGCGACATATATTATTGTTTCGTGACATTTAAAGCGAAGCGTTGCAGGAGATATCTAAACAATGGTAGTCAATTACATTTCAGCCATTTGTTCGCTCGAAATATCCATTTCCGTTTTATATAGTGTATACGAACAACACGATTAATGATCACGCATAATATCGAATTACTTCAGCGTATCCTAGTTTCATCCTAGTTACACCCATTAATTCGTGTTTACGAATTCCACAGATCCAAATGAAACGGTGATGTGGCCAAATACTGACAGTATTGAAGGAGACACGCGGTCTAATTGGACTCTTTCGCACGGTTCCCCGGATTTTAAGTACGTACAGATTTCAACGCAAAAAAATATTTAAAGATATCCCGTCATCAACTTTAATAGCAAGTATGTAAATAGCGACTCCGCTAGCTGGCACTAGAAACCCTGTAATCAGAGACTGGCCATAAGAGTTCGTCAAATTCCCGCGAGTGAGAGAGAAACATAGGCTAACTCACTCTTCTATGGCCGTAGAATTTGACCAACTCTTATGGCCAGTCTCTGATTACAGGGTCTCTAGCTAGCACTAGTGCGTAATGAATGCACACCAAGGCTTCTCTAAAAACTATGTAGGCAAAAGAATGCGTACGAATGCTGTACAGATCATTTTGCTGGCCAAGAGGTATTTCAAAAAGTATTTAAGAAGATCCTTAGCTGTCGAATTTGCTATAAAATTGTACCTAAAACTAAGCACTGTGCCTTGAAAACAGTAAAAAGTGTGCCGCGAGTCAATTACATTGGGGCAGAAAAATGAAATCGACAACATACAGATCGATCTCTCGACACTGCAGAATTCGCCGTTTAATCCAGCTTGGCTGGCAATAGAAGCAGGTGTACCGGACAGCCCGAAAGGGCATCGTCGCGCGTGCTGTACGTGCTATACGTGGACAATTCTTATCGTGGACGGCCTTTCCTCTCCTTCGACGATAGTCGCGTGCTCGGGCAGACGATGCCACTGTTGTGCATTAAACTCGAACGACGCAGATATACGGTTTGTTTTCCTCTCGACAGTTCTGACATCCCGAGGTAGCCCGATCGAACTACCGGATATCACAACGTAAATATAACGAGAAAGGAAGTAAGGGAGGAAGGAAGGAAGGAAAGAGGAGAGAATGCGAAGAAGGCGAGGGGGGGCAGAGGCTGTCTCGTTGCCGTGACGCGCGGTGATACCATCGCGTTTACAGACCATTGTGGCTCGCGGACTGCCGGCATATAGATTTCCGTCCAGAGCGGTAACTTCGGCGCTCCCTCCGACGTGAGTTAACGTCAAGTGAACGTATATGTCTTCGCGTACTCTCTCTCTCTCTTTGCGTGGGACGAGCGTGCGTGCATTTCAATCCCGCGGACCGGCGAGACAAGGGAATGTCGTGCGCGCAGACAGCAGCTTTTTCAGGTTGCATGAATAGAGATGTATATTTTTAACTTGCTACTCCTATGTCAGCCTCGTCCGAAGAAAATTAATCACGCGCAAAACGACTAAATTCGTTCTCGTCTCGTTTAGCGAAAATATAGGCTTACCGGCGGGGGCTTAATGAAAATTATGGAATCGCTCGGTGTCTCGAGAAAGCCAATAACGTCCGCGGTCAATGGAACACGAGCCGCGTCCGGGTTAGAAACTAGATCTGGTCGACTGGCCTCGTTAAGCGACGCCCGGTTATATATCTATGGCCGCGCGACGCAGGGTAACGCCGGTAATTCGGGCCCGGTGTCGTTTGCGGCGCGCGATTACACGGTGCCACGATCACCTTGGCTTTAACGATACGTGATCGATGGAGAAAGGGTGAAGGCGCGCGAAGACGGATGCACGCGCGCGCGCGCGCGACGCGTTACCACGCTTCATTAAGAGGATACCGTGCAATCACGCGCGAGACACCATCCTAAAATGATTTAGCGGGATAATGCCGATACCCTTGTCGATATCTATGATTCATGAAACGTGCATGGAATAGTTGGGTTGCGCGCGAGACGACGTCGTCGCGCCGGGGAAGGTACGTGAGACGATCGAGTATCAGCACTCCACTTACGCCTGCCCCCCCCCACCCCCCGCCACTCCCCGCTTGTATCGTCTGAGAAATAGGAGAGCTGCGAGATTCTTCGCTCCCTCATCCGGGTATTCGCGACGTAACCATTGTGCGCAAACAGAAAATTTTCTCTCCTCGCGCCCGTAAAAATTTTTCGTACGAAATACCTCGCCCGCGGCGAGACTCGACCGAGGACGAAGACATTTGGGATATTCGGAGATCCCGATACCGGCGGATACGCTCGTCAAAGTTTAACAGATCTGGTGGATATTTGTACTGATTTATCTGTTCGCTTGCGTTCGCGATATCTCAGGAATTTCCGTCGGACGATCGGAAAACTCAGTTTTGCTGGTCGTGCGAAACCCGTTCGGATAGGCGAGCGGAGGAAAGACGAGGCGCTTGAGACCGTCGTCTCGCGAAATTACTGCTCGCACACACGCTCAGCGACGGCGATAAGTACCGCGCGAGTACACCGCGAGAGCGTTTACGCGAACGGGTTTCCGCACGCAAGTGATTATCGCCACGGTGGCTCACGATAAAACAACAGGACATTTCACAGACCGGATATACGTTTTCTTGCGATTCCGATATTTAATCACGTCCGTCAATAGGAGTAACGAACAATGTCGCTACCTTAAACGTCCGCTTTCTCAGAATTAACGTTTTAACATCATCGACATACAGAATGGACTGCTGATCGCACTGGTAAGAGTATCCGCATAAGCAGAATGAGAGGCGGATAATATGAAGACACGTTCCGTCTCTCTTTAGTGAGCCTTCACTGATAGAAAAATATGTGGTATTTGAAACTATAATTGCATAGTGAAATAATTATAGCCAGGAATATTATTTTTATAGTAATTATTACTATAACATTAGTAATAGCAACCATACAGACACAGTGATGCCAACTATTTAACAAATTTGCTATTAAATGTAAGCTTTCAACTATTATTCTGTTAAAATATCCAGGTAATGAATAGTAAATTAGTCAATGATTTTTATATAGTAAATACAATCACAATATTAGCAAATTTAAATACATTTCTATCGTCCACCTTACTAATCACATGGTAAACAAAAGTGAAGTGGTTCGGAATGTCCTCACTTGAGGAACGCGCGGTATAAGACTTTCTCGTAAGAAGAAAACCGCACAGGGTGTTATAAATACGGGTAAGTTTATACATTCGTATAAGATTACTTATCTCTTCTTTGAAAGATGCTTTCTTGTACTCTTCCTTATGAGTGCAAAGTGACATGCAACCAATGAACATAGTGAACGCAATGTATACAGAATAAAAAGCGGGGAATATTACTTCCAATATAAATACGATTTATTACTCATGTATACTATTATACAGTTTGTTATTATCTCGTACGTTTTATCGTACTTTTCACCGTGTTTCAAGTAAATTTATTTTATAGCACGGTTAACTACACAAAAAGCTATTTTTAGTTTTCCATAACTATTTCATATGATTGTGCTAATTTATGTCATAGTGATAATGAATATAAATTTATGTTCGCTCTGCTATATTTTGCACGTTTAATAAAACTATAAAAATATGTTTGAAGTCAAAATTAACTATAAAATACAGTGAGATTATGGTTGTTCTAACCATTTTTTCTATCAGTATTGGTTACTGTAATACAGCAATTCATTCTAGTGGGGGAGTGCTGATACTTGATCGACATATAGATATGTCGATGCGTAATATCTAAGGTCCAGTTTCATAAACGTCGGTTAACTGTTAACCAGAGTTCAGTCGACTCCCCATCGTTCTCTATCTTGGTATCCAAGAAGAGACGGAGGCTCAATTAACCTTCGGTTGGCGGTTAAACGACGTTTGCGAAACTGGCGAACTAAATAAATGCGCGTTGAGATCGCGGCGTATAAGCGGAATAACACGCGCAACAAGCACGAGCTCGCCTACCGATCTAACGTAATCCCATGAGAGGCTGAGAAAAATATCTTGGCCTCTCTCGAATGGGAGCGTTTTAAAGAGCCAAAGGTCAACGTTTGTACGTCGCGTCTCCGCAATAGCTTCCTTCCGCGCGACGTTAAATAGCGCAGCTCCGCGTATAGTGAGTCGCGGTATTAACAGCCCGTGAGAACGGCCCGGTTAGGTTAATGGCATCGTAGGAGGAAGTGCGCGATTACAAAGTCGCCTCGTTGCAATTTTCTCTCTTTTTTCTTTTTTTTCCCTTTCATTCGCCCTGCCTCCCCTCCTTCCCTTTTGTCCGTTTTATATCCTCCCGCGCCAGTCGCATCAGTCGGCACTTGTTATCGCGTCCTCCGCATCGAGAAGCGTCACTCGAGGAACAATAGCATCGCAGCACCCGATCATTAACGAACGATGGGACAGGTTCAAAGATCCGACCCATCGTCCCGGCACCATCGTGCACGACAATGAGGAATTGGAAATTGCCTTCGCAAGCTGCAAGTCGCGAAAAGATGACTATTCCGAGCAATGACGGAGCTGGCTGTTATGCACGATTCGCCGATTGTCCTACGCTTTCGCTTTCTTACGTCTGCGACGCTTCTCTCTCTCTCTCTCTCTCTCTCTCTCTCTCTCTCTCTCTCTCTCTCTCTCTCTCTCTCTCGGTTTGCAAAGACTTTTTCTTTTAAAAAAATCTTTATATAATTTATATGTTAATTTAGTACATGTTCTTTGTAACGCGCTCTACCGCGTTTTTTATCAATTTATTTTTAAGCCATGCATCTGTCTAGTTTTCCATTATAAAGAGATTATTTTCATGTAATTAGTGAATTACATGTTTGCTACCTTTGTATAAATTATACAAATACATATACGTGTTATATGTAAGTAATTCATAACGTTATGAATAAAGAAATTTCTGGTCTATATATAGAGGAAAGTCCTTTACTATGAGATAGGACAATGCGAGATAGTAGGTTTTTCAACGTCCAAATTCAATCGCAAATCTTTTCGCAACGATCTAACAATCAATTTTCCACTAAATTTTCGCTCCAGGGGCAGTAAATTCATGGTGGAACCAACAAATGATGCCTATTAATTTAGCAGAAACTCCGCTATCTCATAATAGACTTCCCCTCTATGTGTATATCACTGAGAATTATTTGGAGAATCACTTTTAACGTTAAATATATAGAAATAATATATGCGTCCATGAATTGGGGCCAATAATCGTCGATTTTAATCATTCGAAAATTATGTGGCGATCAATAAATTGCTGGAAGTTAAGAAGCCGTCTGGAAGTATCTCGCACCAAGTACCCTTGTAATGAATATTTAGCAAAATGGAAGTTTCTGTTCGCAATCAAATAAGAAGACGGACGGTGTTAAGCGCGTCTATTGTTACTTAACAAATTGTACCGACGTTCCCATCTCCTGGGCCACGTTTAGACCGCCGTCTTCGATCTATGCCGGGTGTATTAGCTTCGACGTGAAAGGTATTCCTTAATTAACTCGGTCCGTACACGGGAAAGCAGCCGGCGTAAAAGGCGAAGATGGTAGGAAGGCGGCGTAAGGGCGCCACGTAGTACTCGCTTTTCATTTGGACGATGGACTCGCGCACCGATGCACTTTTACAAATTGCACGATACTTGAACGAGCTCCTCCTGGGGCTTCGGTTTGGGATTTCGAGGGTACCGCCGCGCCGCCGACTCGCGGCATAGGAAATTCTCTACGAGAACGCCGAATTCGGCAACAACTTACTTGTGCACCGTGGCGTGGCGGTCCGATAAGTTTTTATCGCGAACAAGTTTCTGGCGCGTTCTGTCAGTCGCGCGGATTTATCCGTGGACGATATGCCAAGTGCGACGTGATGTCAAACTTGGTATTATCTCGTTAAGAAAGGACCTTGGCTCGCGGACGTAATACGATAAAATCTGGTTTCGGAAATTGTCCATTAACATTAGAGCGACCTACAGTTTTCTACCCCTTTTACATTCGCATCAGCATTCAAAGCGTATTTTTTTCCTCTGTCGAATTGTATTTTTTGTCATAAAAATTATTCTCTGCGGGCCTAAGTATCTGTTTATCCGACTATCAATTCTCGAGAACAATAATTTAGATATTATTTCAATAATTTATGCATCTTATTAATTTATATATTGACTCTCAGCTAGAACAGGTGTTCCAAATATATCGAACATAACGGAGTGTTTTTGGCAATATTTAAAATAATTTTGGAAAATATTGCGATAAAAAAATATTGCGCGTGTCAAGTGTCGCCTAAATGTAACGGCAGTTTTTTTTTTTTTTTAAAAAAGCGGAAAAATCATGACAAAAATTGTCGATGGTTTTGCAAAGCGTTAATTTTTCACGAGTTTAGCGTAATCGCCGAGCGGTTCAATTTTTCGTGTTTGTTGTTGAAATACGACGATTTTTCGCGTCGTCATCGTCCTCCTGCAAATTTACCGACTATATCTGGCTTTGCTCTTTTTTCGCATCTTCGGCAGGACCCAGGCAGGTGCGCTCACAATAGTGGCAATAGTATATCAACATCGGAAGCTGCACCGTGCGCCGCTCAATGGGATACCGGGTACCAAACGTTATTCGGTTGAAGGGAGAATTGGGAGCGGATATCTATATATGCCTTCGTTGAAACGTGTAATGAGAAGTAGCGCACTGGAAATCGGGCTGCGTATATTCGCGAGGCAAAGGTAAGAACGATAGAATTCGCTCGGATAACAACTTGTCCCCTCTTACCTGCAAGAGGGAGGGGGTGGGGGGGGGACGGCAGATTTTAATCACGACTATTATCGTCCGTTCTGTCAACGGCAGTCCGTAGTAAAAGTACCGGAAAGACGCAAATAAAAAAAAAACTTGGTACTTGAATATCGATGCATTTGGATACAAATTTCTCAAAAATTGCACGTGGCGCCGTGCCATTTATTTTCCGATGAAACTTTAAAAACGTCGCGATAACTATTAAAACCAATGTAAAAATGTGTATATATTGCACCGCGTTTCGGTGGCCGCGCGGAACGAAATCGCGAAAAATTTTTGGGCTCTTCCCCCCCGGGGATACCGTGTTTAATAAACATAGAGCCCGTTTTATGAAATCGGCTTGGCGACGCAAATCGACACGACGGCGCGACGAGCTCGCAGCATGATTGCTGCGACAATTGGGATATCGATTTGTTTCGCCGTGCTCGTAACAAATGTACCCGTCCTCGCCCGCGGCGTCGGCCCGGCCTCAACCGCTATTTTCATTGGGAATGTCAAGTGCCGCACGCGCGGGACCGCGGCGTGTGTTCTTCGACGAGATAATCCGGATAAGACCGTCGCAACGGGCTGGAGCGTTTCCGGCGGTGGCCCGTGTCCTTCCGGCGCATCCACGAGACGAGCTGCGTTCCGCATAAAAGAGGATCGTCCATTCTATAAGCCTAAAGAACGGATATTTCCCTCCACCCCGTCGTACCGGTTATATACCGCGTTCTTTGATCTCCGAAAAAATTCAATTTGCCTGGAGATTGAACGACGACGGTCACTGAACCGCACCACAGACGCGGATCCTCCCTCTTGCGAAAATCGCTCACAGCGCGGAAACAGATCGCGACGAAAACGTTTTGCCCGGGCTATCTCTCCGGCGCTCCTTAATTCGGCGTATCGAGCCGTATTTTAATCCGACGATATTCAATTCCGTCTACGTGCGCGAAGGTAAAAGAAAGCCGGAGCCCGCGCCGTCGGGCTACATGGAATATTGTAAACTTCGGGACGCGCGTGACGTCCCGATGAATACGCCATAAATATTCGTCGTTACTTTCCTAGAGGCGTAGCCTGATGGACTCGCGGAGTCTTGTTGACTCGGATGAAATAAACAAGAAAGAGCGTATGCTGCCTGCTCCTAGTGGATCAATAAGTAATAGCTTGTTGCGAAACGGGACCCGCGACTTCTTAGCAGTAACTTCCGACTGACTGAGATGTACTTAGCGCAGCCGTTGCGAAGGCTACCAGCATGTTGGTATTCCCGGACTTTTAGGAGACAAACGGCCCCACGGATCGCGAGGCGAATTTTCCCCTCAAGTCCCATTGTTAACGGCCTCATCAGTATTCGCGTGGCGTACAACTGCCATCCAGTCAGAAAATCGTAAAAAGAGAACCGATCGACAACTGTTCTCTTGTAATAACATTTCGAAACTGACCCTCCACCTCCTTCCCCGCCTTGATAGTGTCTAATTTCCGGTGTGATACGTTTTGTTACACAAATATGCCAATATGTTTTCACCCAAGTAATTAGTGCTCGCGTAGTATAAAGCTAGTAAGCGAGTTTGTTTCAGTTTGCTATCACGTGAAAATAGAGCGATATAGACATGGGTTGTTTAATATGCTACGGGGCAAAGGTACCGAACAGTGGCTCGCAAACCCGTGGAATTCTAAGCTGCGTGCATTTCGATACGTAAAATTCGTTTAATCTGTACCTACATCCCGCACTTTCGTGGAAAATGCATTAATATTTTCTCGCTGAGATACAAGCATCGCGAAACGTTCGTTTAGTTGCCGATCGAAGCGACATATCGCGATTAACACGTTAGGGAAAAAATGTTGCGAGAGAATCACTGCTCTAGAATATTGTGCCCGTTTAAACGACATAAATGTTATAATACATTGATTAAATGGGAGACATAAACAGAAATAAATGCGTAATAATGACAAAATAATAACGAGTTAACTAAGCAGTAATTAGAATAATTATGGAGAGTATTGATATAAAACGAAATTGACGTGATCATCCTTAATGAGAATAAGTAGAGATTAATGCGAGCTCGAAACGTGACAATTGCACGGAATAACGGGCATAAAAAGTGTATAAGGAAATACACGGACATATTCGGATAATTAACGGAATTAAACCGTCGTCGCAAATTAAATCGTCTGGCAAGTGCAGTTTTCCCGAAACTCGCGAATTAACGCTTCGCATTATAAAATATCCAAACCGTGAAAATTGGAAACTTTCACGAGAGGGCCTGGCACACGCGTGGCCGAGGAGGCGCGTAGACGCACCCTAAGAAAGGATTTCTGTTACCGAGACAAGAATATTCTTAACGCATTTATATTTCTCACAACCTCATTTAGTATAAAGATAAGACAACGTCGAAATAAAATCGATAATTTTTATTCTTCTCTATCGAATTAAAAAGAATTGACTTACTATATTGAGACAAGAGTAACTTACAATATATAACATCAATGATTTTTATTGACC
>NW_011967235.1:2918132-2953738 GCF_000949405.1 Vollenhovia emeryi | reverse complement strand
AAAAATCATTGATGTTGTTAATTACTGCTGGCGACTTTTAAGAGTATTCTTAATAGTTTACAATATATAAATGTAAATTTACATATTCTTGCGTTAAGAATAAATTTTCCCTCCATCTTACAACGCACGAAGTTGGCGTCGCGATATTCGACAAAAGACGATACGTACTATCATTTCATTTTAGATTTTAGAATTGTTCATTTAAGATCAAAATATTCCTTTCTCTATAATAAATATGATTGGCGCTGTATCGATTCTATTTTATGGTACATTGAAGTGTAACGGCATCCGGAAATTTTTTCTGTAGGTGTTTCTCAAAATTAAAGGAGAGGGTACTCGCTCCCGATTTTCAAGGGAGCGACAGCCTCGAGGCGGGTCTGAGGAAAGCGGCGCGCAATTGCACCTGCTCGAAGATTAAGCCGAAGTGATACGAGAACAAGGTGAAAGCGAGTCTCGCGTGGAACGGAGCCGCGCGGATCGATTTAGCCGGCGCGGAGGAGAGACCGTGAGCGGAGCGCGCGCGCGGTCACCGGCTCGCGCGCGTCTTCTCATCCCGGCGACTTCGCGGCTCCGCTTTCCACGGAGCGTGCACGGCGCGATAAACGTAATGCATCTTCAACCAGACCAGGGCCAACTCTATTAGCATAAATTGAGCCGAGATACGCTCGACTTTTACAACAATTTTTATTGCTCCGACTTTACGCAGCCACGCTGCCGCGGCGGCCCTCCCCGACTTACCTTCGCTCCGCGACGCGGAGAGGAGAGGGCACGCCTAAGTTAAACACGCGTGCTATCGCGCGGAACACACACGCTTCCCCTCCCCCACCCCCTGCCGGAATATCTTTTACAGTACGTTTACCTGCCGTCGTTTAAGCGCCGCCGGTGCGTACGATGAAAATAGAAGAATTCCCGCGCGCGCTGCAGAACCCGCGATGTGTTTACGCAATATGATTGCGAGAATTCCGGCCGGTGCGTATTTAACAATAACACGCGACACCGAACCGATGCGCGTTACCCCCCCCCCCCCGGTTTCAGTTTGTTATTCCCGCGGGACGTTTCATGCGCCGAGCGTTTAAAACGCGCGGTTTGACTTACGCTCGCGCATGTCACCAATTAATTCGTTGACAATTCGTACGGTTGCTCTGTTTTTGTTACCGGAGGCACGCACGTGAGGGCACGCACGTGCGCGACACAGCCAACGGTGGCGAACGACGGGAGAACGGGTTTGGCTCGCCCGTGCGTCAGATTTTCTACTCCCGTCGTCTCCCGCGGAACCCGCGTTGCCGTCGCACGTGTGAAGTTACGATCTAATGGCTCAGCGTCGTATTTTAAGACGCCGCCGCAGCCGCTTGCTTCGTAACGAGGCGTGTAACTTTATTTCCGCGTAAATCGCCGTCGGCTCGTGGCGCGCGATCGCGCCGCAGCTTTCCCGTTAGATCGGCGGGATCCGCGAATTTTACTTCGGGTGACGAGACTCGCCGGGGCGGGCCGGCGCTCATTAACGCGCAATTCAGGAAACAATAGCTCGAATTTCATACGCGATTAATGAACTGTGCGCGGAGAGAATTTTCTCTTAGAGTTTATTCCGAAAATCGTGTAAAGGGCAACACGACATTTCCAAGATATTTATGATTTTGTTTTTCAAGCTTTATCATACGTTTTATTAATAATTATATTTAGTACACATTTTACTAGTAAAATGTACAGTGAAATTTCAGAAAACTCTCGCGAAGTTCTTCACAATGACACGTTGTCCCGCGATTACATGATTTTCAGGGTAAATTTTAGAAGAAAATCTCTCCGTGTAGAGAGTATTTTACGTTCGGTTACATCACATTTTATTTCGTTACACTTTACCTCTCCGGTCAGCCACGTCAATGCTAATTGCGTATCATCGAAAGATCTCGCTTTATCATCAAAATAAAAGCAGCACAAAACTCATAAGGTTCCGCAAAATCATGACACATTGTCCGCGATCACATCATTTTCAGGGTAAATTTTAAGAGTAATTCTCTCTCCGCATAGAGAGTATTTCACGTTCGGTTACGTCACATTTTATTCCGTTACACTTTACCTCTCCGGTCAGCCGCATCTATGCTAATTGCGTGTCATCGAAGGATCTCGCTTTATCAGAAAAAAAAACCGTAAAAATGCACCTACGTCGACGACATGGCAAACTTTCCTTCTTGCAGTCCCACGTATGAGGATTTCAGGGCGGAAACGCGGTGTGGCGAGATCCATAAATTTCAAGGTGCACCCTAAATACGGTGCCACACTTAAAGCAAACCGCACACATGCCGGACCGTAATTCGCTCCAAGCCCGACCCCCCTCCCCGCCAAGCTGATTTTTGTATTGCGCACGACCGCGGTCGCATTTTCCTAAATCCGATAACGCGCGTACGAACGCGAAGTTTATTCCAGCTCGACGTTTCGGGCCCGTTTTGACCCCGAGGTTAGCTTCTGGTTAGGTCACGTTCGACCCGCGATTCGCCAGGCCGTGGCTGCGGCCACGAGCCGCGGGCTCGTGGTCGTCGTAATAGGTACATTTCGGCATCGATGGAATGTCGGCGTTTCGTATGTGGACGCGTACAGGGCGTTCCGTATAAACCCCAGCGTTATGCGAAGTATTCTAATATCCTACGCGTCCCATAACCTACCATTGATCGATACGAACGCATTACAGGATCCACTTCCGGCGCACGTATATATATATACATATATATATAAAATTTGTACATACGTACACGTATATGCATAATATTTTGCCGGAGGTAAATTCGTGTGGCAGTCCGTGGCAAAAGGTTTCCGCGCTTACCGTAACTGCTAAACTGCATTCTGACGCGTTATTCCAAACATTACCACCCCGGTGCGTCCATTAGCCCGGTTTTGGAAAACGGAAAAACGGAATGTAACGCTCGATATTTCCGCGCTTCGCCGACCGTGTAATTAATGCCATTGTGCGCGACATTCATATAACGATTTGCGAATTTCGCGAAAGAAAGGGAAGCGAGGAACTTTGTAGGGCAGTAAATAGTTCATACGGGGAATTTAATAAACGAGAGCGAAGAGCGCGCAAAATCAGAGTGGGACGCGAGGGGCTTTTTACGAACAAAAGTTTGTTTTTGGGAACTAAATTGCGCTTAATGGCATCTATTATTGCGATGCATGGAGCTTCACTTGCAGGCCAACTTGCATTATGTAATATTGCGATACGGTTAATGGATGTCCAGGCGCATCTAGACGTTCGGGTCTGTCCGTACGCTATTTACATTGGTTCCTAGTTGGACAACAAAGAATTCCGCCCCAAACTCGCAACTTTGTTGGCCAATAGAGTTGAGGCTAGCACTTGTTGACTGTTGAAAACTCGTTTACATGCCGGTAATTGTTGGCCAATATAGTTGTCTGAAAGGCTGCCAGTTGCAGTTATCTTTAACAACGTGACATTTCTCGAGGAGACTGAAGGCGCACGGAGCTGCAAATAGACGAGTTTTATTTCCCGAAATAAAAAAAGAACGGCGAAAGTACGACCGAACGTCGTCGTCGTCGTCCCGACAGTTCGGAAATGTCATTATTTTGTGACAGAATTCCAAGCGTTTTCCTTTCAAATTAAATTTCCCGAGCCAGCGTCATCTCGTTTGTTTGCGCTGTTTCGTGCAATTTCGCAAATAGAAGCCACGACTAAGGGGAGAAAAAAATCAAAGTTGCCGAGTGCATCGGGCGCGCACTCAGTGTCCGCTCACGTAGTTCGCGCCGCTGAAATTATCGGTGGAAGCGATTTGCAGATCGAGGCAGCGATTTTATGTGCGCGGGGCTATCGTATACGGTCTCGCCATACGCCGGAACGATTTTACACTCGTAGCCGCGCGCGGCGTTTCGCCAACGGCGCGCGATCCTCGCGGCGTTTACCGTGGAATACCGGCCGATAACGGTGCGCCGCGGCAGCGGCACCGACGTTTTTCTGAAAGTATCCCGTGAGGAGACCATGGGGAACGACAACGCGCCATGTTACCTTCCGTGCGCTTAATCGCATTTGCATAATATCAAAATGCCTTTAATGCGTATACTCCGTATCCGCCAGGAGAAACGATCCTCCCGAGTGTCGTACAGTTCCTTCTCGCTCTTCGTTGTGTAACTTTTTTCTCCCCCCCCCCTCCCCGTTTGTTTCTCGATTTCTCTGTATTGCCAACAGGAGCGGGTCTACAGAGACGCAGCATCCGGGAAAAAGTACCAGTGCCTCGTTCATTATTCATATCGGAGGAGAAATGCTAATAGCGTATACGCTGCAATCGCGAAGGAAATTTCGGGAATGGAGGCGAATGAGAGAGGGTGGACGGATGCTTCCGTTTAAAAGCGCCTTTCGAAAATTCTGGCGCGTGTAAAGGGAGTTACAGCGAGTTAAAAATTGAAAACTGTTACGCCGCTCTCCGGTCACGGCGCGAGGGTTTAAGTGGCGGTCGATATCAATAAAGCGGCGAACGACGGGCCTTTTCCTCGCGTTCCTACGCGGAACTCGCCGGACACCGCGCGCTTGACCGAGTCGCCTCGCACCGATTCCCCCGTGCCGGGTCGATCGATCCGCCGAGTGATGTGGAGGTATACCGGTGATTACTCGGTGAAGGCAAACGGATTCCTCCTTCGGGGGCGGGCAGGAACTGCCTCGCTGTACGGCAACTTCGCGAAAGCGCTCCGCAAATATTTGCGGCCACGTGTATATATCCGCGCGCGCGCGTCGATCTCCCCGTCTATTTAACGGATTCGAGACGCGCGCCGCGAGCAATCGGACCCGTCACGGAAGCTCATCTACTTGCTGACCGGAAAGAAAGACGGCCGCTATCACCGGAATCGCCGGCGTCCGCCCCCGGAAAACAAGCGGTGATAAGCGCGTCAAGTTTTGGTCCCCCGGAGGATAGCGTGGCGCGCCGCACTTCCCGGGGATCCCGAATAAACTTCCCCGAACAATTTGCCGAGGGACTTGGCGACCACCGCCAAACGACGTCCGACTCGGAAGACGCGTCCGCGGACGCGCGCCGGGATCGATATGAGGAACGCGAGGAATCTTGGTATTCAATTTAATATAATAAAAAAGACCCCTCGCGCTCGGCGTTTTTGAGAATCCTCGAAAGTCCGGGGATCCTACACGCACTCCTCTTATATGCCGAGGGGCGTTTAGAAAGTTTGCAAGATGGCTGCACTGAGAGAAATGGTGCTTTCGCCCTTTGGCAGTTATGCAGCAAAAAATTATGTTCACAAAATTAATTTTGGAAACGAGTTTTTTTACGTAAATTATATTAAACGAGCGAAATAATAATCGAAATGAAGGTAATTGGACGCAAAGCGCAATGCAAATTCTGAATTATTATTGCTGCAATGTAAATATAAGTACTTTATGGAAAACTTGAAAATATAATAAAATATTTTCATTAACTTTGTTTATTATAAACCAAGTTTATTTTTCATATTTTTTTGTTTTCGATAAGATAAAATTTTAATTTTGTAAAAATTCTAATATATTTTTAAAATTTTAACATTTTATAATAATAATTGACTTAGGTTACCGAATTTGTTTTAGATACACATGATACAATGTGATTTTATTATATATATATGTGTGTAATGTTATAAAAATATTACACAAAGAATAGTATTCAAAGTAAAAATATTAATATTCTAGGAAAATGAAACTTTAGAAGCGTTGTAATAAAATATTATTTTTTATTACGCGAAATTTTTTAATGCAAATTTAGATAGCCGCTTTTAAAATGTGCCACCTTTCTCGTCGCTAATTTACATATATTCTCAGAGATTAAAAGTGAGCTATTATTGTTAATTAAAAATCAGTATCGAGCGTTCAAAAGTGACCAAAAATATTCTACTTTTTCGGATTTTCAAATTCCCAAAAATGAAGCTACGTACGAATACGTTTCTGTATTACCGGTTTATTTTTTCACATGGAATCACCGTCGATAACTGCACCATTCTGTAAATACGGCGAAAATATTCGTACCGGAAACTTTTTTTCGCCCAATCTAATTTCGAAGCTTCGTCAGCGGTTTATTTTTTATTCAGACTTCGGGAAAGTTACAGTTTCGTCCCGGTCGAAATCGAGGTCTGGCTCCGGCGAACCCCGACAATGGCACACGACCGGACGATGCCCGTAACTCTCCGGGCGCGATAATAACGCGGCGACGAGCCCTATAAATGGCCGTGCAGTACGGTGTGCGGTACGGTACGGTACGACCCTGCGTTTTCCACCGTGCGGCGGGGAATGTTCAGTATTTCGCGGATAAATTTAACCGGGCCGTACGTTGCCCGCGCGATTTTAATGCCCGGTGCGCGTCCGAGGGAGGCGGAGCTGCCGCGGAACATCACGCCGCGGGCCTACGGCCGCTCTCCTTCTTCTCGGCAGAGAGAAGTTGCAGGATGCAACGGGAATTTTGCCCCGGCGCCAGATACATAAAGATCCCACGAAATCCTCGATCCCATTGTTTCACCTTGATACATGAAACTGGAACTTGCCAGGCGCATTGTAATAGGATTGTCTTTGCGTTCCTAGCAACGTACAGTTGTGCCAAGATATTAAATCACGTTACAGGAATAATGCAGTTAGTTCGTTATTACGTGAAGAACATTCTATCCCGTGAGCGTATACAGTGTTTCGCACATCCGCCGGCTGTTTCAATGTCGAGACATCACAACAGGATTATGGAATTATTTAATTATTACGCGGATTGCGGTTAAGCGGATCTATGAAAACTGCGTGAAAATTCTCGCGAGCGAAAAATCGTACGAGTTTACGGCTTTGCGAATTCGTTTCGTTAAGATTTTGCCACTTTTTAATACGACACTCACATAATACGATTAATAACTCCTTAACGTGTTACGACGATCGTCCAATCTTTGCACCTCTGATTCGGACACCCAGAATCTCCGAGAATCAATCTTTGAAGCAACCTGTATATGACTTATTATGCGTGGATTATGACGCACAATCCGATTGTTACTGAGAGGTGAAACAATCGCAGGAGCCTTGAATGGTCATACGAGCGTTTCAGTCTCTCGAAAACAATAGAATCGAGAGATTCATAGAATCTGTAGTTGCTTATTGGACCACTTCGTCGTTCTCTCATCGCTTCATTGCTTTCAGCCTTTCTAGAACCCCCGTAGCGATTCTATCTGTAAGAAGCTCTCGAGATATAATCGAATGTGAGAAAAAAAACCTGGCTCTTCGTACCGATTAACGTTTTTATTAAAAAAGAAAGGCTTATGATGTGCTTTTATTAAGCTGCAAGTGGATGACAAGGTATCTTTGTACTTGCAAGTAATTTTACATTAGCGCATGACGATTGTTCTATTATATTATCTTTTGGTAAACGAATTTTTATTATTGCGAATATCTTTCTGTACATTTATGCTGCAGTTGCTACATTGCTACAGTGATGGCGGTCTAGATTGTTCGAAAATTTGCTGAAATCGCGTACACACAATTTATTCTATTTCCGAATCTATTATGAAATTCCGATTTTACTTCTATTGTAAAATTGTGCAGGTCAGGATTGTAATAATCAATTTTTTTTAATTAGTGGCGAAATTAGTAGTAATACGCTTCCTCTCTCTCTTTCTCTCACTCAAACATTTCCATTATTCCTGTTTTACTTTTAATTTTGAAATGTATGCGAGCATCTGGTTTAAATCTCGATGTCATAGTCGCTTTTAATTTACTAAATAACAATTTTTACGTAATGTATGTTACAACTAAAATGTTATTTTTGACATATTATTAATAAAATACAGAGAAATTCAGAATTGTAAGAACCGCATAGGATTTCCTACAAATGTATCAAACTAACTGAAATTTAAATCAAGCTTCCATTAAAACCTCTTCATAACAAAGACCGTTTTTACCATTCAATGAAATTGCTCTATCAAAATTATTCTCATTTTGTGCATTCGCCCTGAAATGTATTTGACAAATGAAAAATCCCAAACAACGTGAGATGTTTTTAAGATGACCGTTTAGCTGCCGTTATTGTTACCATTGTATAACAGCGTAGCTGGATTTTATTGGCCGTATATGTTACTGCGCGAGCCGACATCCGCGGATTACAGTCCCATCGATCGTCGACTACATACCGCGATTAATAGATTGCTATTATCGGCTGTTTAGAACTTCGTACAGAAGGCAGCAGTTAACGCGGAATTACTTCCGCGCGTTCGCCAAAGTGGGTCTCGTTGGACATTACGTTCCCGTGATACGTATTCGATTACGACCGTGCCGTACGCTCGGTCACAATGGCCAAGTTAAAATACAATGCTTGCGAAGTATGCCCGGCGCGGAAAATCGATTTCGCAACTAACGTGTCTCGGGAGACGCTCGTACTAGAATCTTCTCGCGACGAGTCCTCCCGACATTTCCGAGTGTTTCGCGTGCTCGCTAATACTTAAAGTCTTATCGGTGAACCCTCTGCCCTATCTGGCAAATACTTGGCCTTTTAAAGGGCATACCGCATCGCGTGAACGAGCATTGCAGTACCGTGGCCTTTGCATTACGCTGCACAGGACGACGCATCGTTCAAGGTCGCTCGTTATCAATCTGGCGTATTCTTAGAATGTCATCGGTCAAAATCGAGTAAGTAAATTTAGAACGGGAATACATCTCATGCGATTAGTCCAATAGTCGATATCACCCTTATTTCCTTATTCATAGTTCCATTAATATTCCAGGTCAAATTTCCTGTCGAAGAATAAAAGACTTTCATGTCGATCATTTTCACCGTTTTTTTCCAAGACGCGCGATCGTCTATCTAGAACACGGTGGTTTTTACTAGTTGAACAATTCCTCGTATTAATTACATTGGATTGCCTACAGCTATCTGTTGCAGTCGCCTTCCTTTTGCACGCCGATACATACCACTTGCCGAAATCAACGGAGCAAAGTATAATATTATTGACACGCGGTGAGCTCACGACCGAGCATGTAATTCTTATTGCAGTTTGCGCTGGTATAAATGATTGTGCAAAATATTGGCAGTGCGTTATGGGAAACCAATATCGCGTTTCCACGGTTGTCTTTTCGGGCGGAGGTTCACAGCGTTTCCCGATCTCGCATCATCAATTATTGTAATTCTTGTATTTTGTTACGACAAAACCCGTAGGTGTTGTTTCGCTTATCTAGGACAGAGTTGGGATTGACAGCAAACAACTTTGAAGATTCTATAGCTTGCACCACCTCGCGCGAGATTTACGACTCGCGCACGCAAGTGACACGCCCGCATCAGGCGACAAAGCCTTCATGACGAATGGGATGGATAATAGAAACTCCGAAAGGGACAGAGGGAGGGACAGAGAGAGAGTGTGTGTGTGTATGTTCGTGTTCGCGCGCGCCTGTCCGCGTTTCTATCAAGAAAGGCGTACAAGTTGACGCCGTTACGTCCTGAAGAACGCTTAACGACGACGCCCGGCCGTGCAACTCACGGCGCATCTACTCGAAATTAACGGGAGACTCTCGGCGAGATTAAGAGAAGTATCGTGCTGGATCTACTTGGGATTTGAACCGACGACGTCGGAACTTTCCACGGTATTTACCGGGAGTCGTGCCTAATTATCGCGAGTGTCTTCCGTCACCGCGCGCGTTAAAGGAACAGACGGAAATGAAGAGGGAGATGGTGGGCCAGCAGTAGTGGATTCAGTAAACGCGATATCCAGTCGCGAGACGTCAGTGGAGAGGGAGGGAACATTTTTCAAAATTTCACGTTTCGAAAGGTGGTGCCAAGTTAATTATAATTAGCCGTACATTGCGCGAGGCCAGCGATAATAAAAAAAATATATCACGCGAAAGCTGAGCGAAACGTAAAAGCCGAACCGAATAAAATATTTTGATGAAAGTACCATTATCGTGCCGCAAGTAAACACCTGATGCTTTCACTCGTCTCTTCTTTTTATAATTAATGGGCGTCTCTTTAAAATAAAGTAAGTAATGGAACTCCCAAAGAGAAATATTGAGAAATCCGTCACTGGTGACGAGCGTGGGGCAAGATGCGCTCGGAAGTCTTTGAGAGATATGGAGGGAGACTACATCAGGACGGACGAGGAAGGCGGTAGACTCTCTCGTCTTCATATTACAATGCAAAAGTTTTCAGTCGCGGACTTTGCGTCGAGCGAACTCGTTAACCATATCCGATGGCTTCTCCCACGCTGAGAAAAGTATCACCGCAGGAGCGTGCGCGCAAGTAATACCAGAGAGAAAAAAAGGAGTAGGCAAACACGAACGTGACGCATAATGACCGTACTGTGGTGCGGCTGACTTATATTTGCTCATTACGATCGCGCGGTGGTTACTCTTTGTCATGGCGGCCGAACTTGACGTGGCGACATTATTTTTAAAGGTATTGCTTCTTAAACGCGGCTCTTTCCGGCGTTTCCGCGAGACGCGGAGGCGAGAGAGTTTCGCTGTTGTACTTTTAATGAATATTAATAATCGCGTGGAGCTATCTTCATAATTATCAGACGGAGCCACTCGGAGCCTCCGCGTTATTCCCTGACGACGCACCGATTATTTTTCATTAGCAACTGGCGTTTTCAACTCAAACGAGAGCTCGTTATCCGCAATGAAGTGATATATAGGAAAAAAAAGTATCGCGCAATTGGTATTTATTGCCGCAATCATACTAGAGGTAGAGACATTTAGTCGGGCCGGTAACAGAGAGAAAACGACGGGGAAGACGCGAGAAGAATGAACCGCGGAATAAAACCGTTTAACGACGACACAAGTGCGTTAAAGCTTCTTTATTTTGATCAGAGTTGTTAAATGTGCAAATAAATAGCCAACGGCGGACAGACGGCGCACCATACGATAAACTCAAAGTGTAAAAGCTTAGTAAATAAATTGAACGCGTCGAGAAGGACAGACCGGGGGAAAAAGGATTCAACGTGTCGGGATAATTAATTTATTCAACAACGTAATCGCGAACTGTCATCGTAACTGTCGACGTAATGAGAACACGGCGACCGAGAGATTCAAGAAAGTTGGATAAAGAACGTAATACTAATCTTCGTTCGACTGTCGCGTAGATTCCGCTCCCGCGACAACGTTATCGCATTCTTCATGACATCGGAGGGAATTTATAATAAAGCGATTAATCCATATTTCATATTGCTACATCTCGGTCCGGGATTCGCGCGCACATATCGGAATCACGGCGAAGCTTTGAAAAGTTTAATTACAAATTCTGATAGGAATATCCCACCCGACCGGTCGGGTTCTGATGATATTTCGCGCACCAGCGAGCGCGGAAAAGTAAGCAAAGTAACCCGAGCCTGAAACACGCGTAACAGAGATTTCCGTCGGAAATTTCGTGGCGCGAATTTTATGAAAGAAAATCCGGCGACCGTTTCCGCGGCGCGATTTGCATACGCTATTTTTTCGCGGACAAAAAAGCTATTTGACGTCTGAATCCGCGATTTGAATGTCGCCTTGACGTCAACACGACGTCACTATAATGTCACCGTCGTTTCACGAATGGACTGCATCGGCCATTTGCATTCCCGACTGCCATCCGCGCATATTATTCCGCTGCTGGGTTTTTGCCCCCCCCCCCCCGCGCCACTCCCGTTCCCCGCCCCCTGGAAAAACGACGTACCCTTCTGCTTGCGTATTCGACATTAATTTAATACTCTTCTTCCATCGGCGGTGGCAGCGCTGTCAAAACTTTACATTGTAACATTCGTCATTTCACACATTTCAATATTCAGAAAGTCGCTCGTCGCATACGAAATTAACGAACGGTGAAATTACCGGTCGCTTCGATTACGACTATTTAACTGTTAATTTTGTAAAAGACAAATGGTTCCGTGTACTCCGCGTAAGTGCGCCAAGCGTATGGACGATGCGCGCGGCAACGATATGAAATGCCCAGGGAAAGAAAGAGAGAGGGGGAGACGAGAGGGAGACGGAGGGACCAGTAATTGGCTATTGTATCTTATACTAATATTTCTGCGGCAAATGCTGACGTTCGTTCGGCGTTGTTTCTTTCCCGCATTTTGCCGCGAGACATGCGACTGTACTTTTATTACCGCGGAATTACGCGGATATCCTTAGTCGTCCATTAACTTCGACAATGGACGGGACTGTATGTTTCGCCACGTGGTAAAACCCGAGATTCACGGCCCGTCGTAGCTCAACGTGTCAGCTACCGCGGTTGATAGTATTTATCGCCGCTTTCTACGACCCAACAGTCCGATCAAGATTACAGAAGGTTTTTCCCCGCCGTCTTTCCGCGGGCCGGAGGAAGCGCGGCAGCTTCGGAAGATCGATGGTTATTGTCGTTGATTACGGTTGTGCGAAATGCAAAGGAATCGGGGGGGGGGCTCCGACGAAATCGCGCGTCGCGTCTTGCCGCGATATATATACAGGACGCGTCAAAAGTCGCACTTTTTCTGGGGACATTGCACGTTAAAAATTACGGAATTCTGCAATTCCATTCAATGTAATTCAACTTAAACGTCAGATTTAATCGGTCGAATTAACGTCCGTTACAAGTTAATTGAAGCTTGAGATTTAATTCATTGTCGCAAAAAGAAAGCTTGGAATTAAACTCTTAATCTCGGAATCTATCAATACCGCGACACTGAAATATTCAACGTGGAATTCAACTCTTTTTTTCAGGTTGCACTTTTACCGCTGGACGGGGGGAAAAAAGGCTCAGGTTAAAAAAGGCTTTTGGTACAGCCTGTATACATGAATATAGCGACGCTTTATTACGTCCGGACAGAGCGACCTGTCACGATGCAAAACCACCGGGTAATTAACGTAAAAGTCGCGAATGCGGCTGCCGCCGGTGCCGCTCCATGGCGATCTGATACGCGGCCCGCGATGTCTCTATTTTCGCCGATCACAGCGAGGCGGGCGATGCAAATTTTACGTCGTAGTTGCGTTAATTGGCGCGAGCGAAATCGACGAGTCATCGCCGCGTCGCGGCGCGTATCAAAGGATACTCGCGGGCGCGCGCGCGGCTCCTCTCTTCCGCTCTCGCGTTTTTTTTCGCCCCGCGTCGTACAACAACAACCCGGTCGCATTTCATTTGCGCTTCCGGCGCACTCTTTTTAATATCCTCCCGAGTTATTCGCGTGGCGCGGTTTTACAATTCATACGCAGGCGATGGCAACGGCAGCCCCCAACGGGGAGCTTCGGGTTAATTAAATTTACCGAGCCCCCCTCCTCCCGCCCCTCCCCCTCCCTCCCTTCGCCGTCACGGCACGGTTTCCGTCTCGTTAAGGTTACGACCTTCGCGTTTCATCTTGGCAAAGCGACAATCCGCGTGACAATTCGTTTCTCCCGTTCCCCGGAAGTCGGCATACCGAAACCTCCTCGCCCGCCCCTGGGATCGCGAACGCGAGTCGTTCTGCATTACAAAGCCGACCTTTTTCTTCCCCACCCACCGTCCCTTTGCTCGCGGTGCTCTATGCAGGCTCTCGTGCGCCGTGCCCTCTTCCTTTCGGGACGCCTTTCATGCGACTATCGGTAGGACGAAACGGTTTCTGTGATCGACCGACGTAAAATCGCGTTCTTCCGTTTGGTTTACTCCCCGATGAAATGCGCTCTTCCTCCAAAAATAACCCCGCGTTTCCTGTCGGCCGTTGAATAATTAAAGTGTCCGGCGAATATTAGAGTCTACTATTCCCGGAAAAATAAACGGTTTATTGTCCGAGGCGGCTTCTTAGAGTCGTCGCTCGCGCATCACGCAGGTATACGAACGCAGGCGTGTGTGTTTTACGTGCGCATCTCTCGTGCACGCGGCAGCCTCTAAGGAAAAATGATCGAGAGCAAACGGGGGAAAGTACAGCACGCAAAGCGGTGTTTGCGAGCGGTCGTTTTGTCAAACGACAGCGAGCACCGAGAGCAGTAACTCGGCGCGGTTTCGCGGGAACGGGATAATTAAATGGCGATTTCTGTCGCGAGGCACAAAATTTCCGCGGCTATTCCGACCGATCGTCGGGAGGCGCCTAAGCGAGTCGAATTATCGATCCGATCGGACGGTAGCCTCGCATCCGAGGCGAGGTTTTCCTCGATGACGAGGATATTATTAGCCCGGCGGAGGTTCGGGGTGACGAGCTTGCGCCAAGAAGGCGGCTGCTTCCGTTCATCCGTAACGCTATCGCTCACACTTTCCCGCCCAGAGGAGCGGAAGCGCGCCGGGCGAGCGTGCCGGTGCATCCGGTATCGGGGCGTCCTTTTTAGTCGTCGTCGATTAGCGTCGCTTTGCGGATTGTTGCCGGAATTCATCCAGTCGAAACGCACTTATCTCGCTTCACGAGTTCCAACGACTTCGTCTCGGGCGGCCTCGTTATCCAGATAATAATACGGGACGTCGAAGGAAAAGCCGGGGGCCAGATATATATTTACCGGCTAGCGTAATGCGCGTCCTAGCCTTTCACTATCTTTACCTGGGCCAGCGCCGCGTTTAAAAGTCATAAGGATTTGCGAGGAGCTGAGAATTTTGCAGGAATTAAGCTTCGTGGCTGCGGGCAGATAACAAAACCTTATTCTCCGGTTGAATTCCAATGGACTTTGATAGACTTTTAATTCGAAAATTAATTGCGAAGGCAGCCCAAGTCTTAACAATTGCGAAAAGGACGGCATTTAATCCCCTTTGAGAAAAATCGTTTTCGGACCGTTCAAGTATTATGTACGGCAAATACCTTCCGCATACCGATGTGCTTCGCGTAAAGTGCTTTGGAATTGATCCATTCTCTCTAACTTTCAGATGCACGTAGATAAGTAAAAAGAAATTATAATTATGACTCACTACCTTCGGACTTTTATTAATTGACTTCCCATTACGTGTGCTTCATTATTTATTACGGTACAGACTGGTCTATGCTTCATTTTGCAATCTCGTATTTTATATTATCCATTGTGACAAACCATATCTTTTATTGCATCTATTTATAATTTTTTTATAATTGTCTTTATAATTTTTTTAACCTTCAACTTTTTATAATCGTTTTTATAATCTATCATATATTGTAACGATTCGTCAGCGTATTCTTTATATCGTACGAGGTTTCTAATCTCGATTCTTTTATTGTACATTGTAGAAAATTGCTTGAAAAGGACTAAAGCCCATGATCGAAACGTCGCTGTACAGTTTTGGATTTTATTAAACGTGCTTCGCGTAAAGTGCTTTGGAATTTATCATTCTCTCTAACTTTTAGATGCACGTAGATAAGTAAAAAAAATTATAATTATGACTCACTACCTACGGGCTTTTATTAATTGACTTCTTATTACATGTGCTTCATTATTTATTACGGTACAGACTGGTCTATGCTTCATTTTCAATCTCGTGTTTTATATTATCCACTGTGAAAAACCATATCTTTTATTGCATCCATTTATTACTTTTTTAACTTTTTCATAATCGTCTTTGTAATCTTTTTAATCTTTAACTTTTTACAATCGTTTTTATAATCTATCACATATTATAACGACTCGTCAACGTATTCTTTATACCGTACGAGGTTTCTAATCTCGATATTTTATTGTACATTTTTTTAATTTCTTAAACACGTGCCAGTTAAGGTCGACCAAATTAATTTATCGTAGATAAGTAGTTGTTCGACTCTGGCTTCCTCCAAAACGCTCGCGGCCAAGAGAACGGCATGTGTGTACTCTGCTGTTGTAATTGGCGTTATTTTGTCTCGTCAGAATTTTTTCCATTTATTATTGGTATCCGATTCCATTCCTCATTCCCGAACGTTCGGAAATTAAGAGGAGGATAGACGAAAACTCCGAGATGCATCGGCGCAGCCGAACGCATCGACAATACCGGGAAATTGAGGGCCCTCGCGAGGCTCCTATCGTCCGCCCATTTCGCCGGTGCCCCACAGGTATTCACCGCTATCGTTCTCCGGCGCGGAGAACAGAGAGTAAAAGAGAGGGGGAGGAAAGCCGGGAACGGGACGCCGTTTCCCGAAGCGCGATGCCGCGTTACAACAACGGCGGCGTGCGTCTTTGCGTTCATTCCGGCCCCGTTATTGCTCCGGCAAACTCTTAAATACTCCGAAGAGCGGAACTTTTAAATTCCAATAAATATTTAAGTTCCTCGGCATTTCACCTCGCGGGGGTTCCTGGGCAGAGGTGCGGGAGTGTCTCAGACTCTCGTTTCGTTGTCCCCGAGCGCGCGTGTCACGTCGTGCCGATATATACATGCGCGAATGTATGTACATATGTACGAATGTACGACGGTACGCAACGAGCCTACACGCCCAATGTGCACGGGGCGTACATAGCACGCGAGTGTAAATAGAGACGTATATGGTTCATTGGTATTCGTCACCGAGCGTTTACTCCACCGCCAACGGTTACGCTGTTCGTATCGAGTCGTTGCTCGACGCATAAGCTTAACCGAGCGTTAATCCTTGAAATTCCGCGCTGGTTTCAATCTTGCCGTTGAAAATCCATTAATTGTGAACCGCGTATTGCTAATGCATCTGCTTTACCCGGAGGAATGCGCGTGAACGATATGATAACGCGCCGGATACCCTCGCAAATTTCGATGTCCCGGAATCACCGGGCTTCATTACGTTTACGCAATTTTTTAACGCGTCTCTCGACACCCTTCAAGAAAATCTCTTTTTCCCTCTCTGACGGGAGATAATTCAATATTCGACGCTAGCCATCCTGACAATTTTCTTTCAATCGAGATATCCATCTTAATGAGAGCAAACTCGATAAATGAAATTTCTAATTTGATTTGCATCTGCGCCTTGATTAGCTTACTTTATCGAAAGTATTCAATAAACATCCCAATTTGCTCTGGAAGCGTTTATAATCCATCGTTACATCCCGAGATACGCCTTGCAAGAGAGTAGCGATAGTTTCGGGACGCCCCGTACGTTCCTGTACGCGAATAAATAAAACGCGCGAGCGCAGGCACACGGGCGAGCACGCATGCAGGTAGATAGATGCACGTAAAACGTCGGGAGGTATCGCCGGTACGTACATACATGCGAAGGAAGGGGGTGGAAAATGCCGGGTACGCGCACTCTAGCTTCTCATACGGCAAAAGTCGCTGACCTTACTACCAGTCACGCGCGGGAACAACGTTCTTCGAGGCCTCGAACGTGTGCGCGTTTAACTCGTTCGGCCTAATGCTCACCGGGCGGAATTGAATTTTAACGACGCGTCTCGTCTCCACCTGTTTGGAAACCAGGCGGATCCGAATCCCCGCCGCACTCGAGCGACCGCGCGCGCCTCGCACCGCGCGCGTTACCGTTCGATTAATATTACAGAGCGTCTGGCACTCGCCGCTCTTCATGCTTTAATGGCGCGATCTTGTGCAACACTGACAAAACAAAATTCGAGCCGCGTACACGTGGCGCATTTACTCGGCTCGGCGCGATGTAATGTAAAATGTAATGCGATCCGAACGATGCGAATCCGTCAGCTGCAGGGAGTCAATTTGTACGTTCGCCATTTCTCCATTTGCTCGATTGCTAATTGTACACAAATTTTGGTCGATCTCGCCCATCGTTTTCCCTCTCGGCGGGATAACGCGGTCTTTTCGCCAATTGACAACGATGCGCTCAAGGGCGTAGCCACACTGAGAAAAATTTCCATCGGATAAACCAATTAAGTAGCGTTTCCGATGGTTAATTTTTCCGATTAACTTCTTCGATTAAATTATGTACATATCCGATGAAATTTTATCGAAAAACCGATCATATTTTTCATCGAATATACAATTGAATCGGATATATCCGTTTGTTATTATGTAATTTGATTATCCGTTTATGTTTAATCGGATATTTTTCTCGGTGCACTTAATGTAATCGTGGGACAGTGTCGCCAAATTCCCTGTGAAATCTTTACGAAATGTAATTCTTTTGTCTTCATTTTTCAGTTTCTTCACTTATTAGACGATAAACATTAAATTTGAAATAAACATTTGTTTTCACTTTCCCTAGAAATTTACTTCTTTTAGTGAATATCAAAATATATATCATAATTTATACCTATAAGCGCGTATTACTATTTTCATAATATAATAAGACTGCAGTAGTTGCTGTTAGAACAACAGTGAGTTGAAACGTTGATGCACCTTTGCGCGGAAATTTGGAACAATAAACAAGTAGATACAAATACAAAATCACTTCTCGTTAAGACCACAATTAGACTAGAGGGAAAAGCGGCAAGCAAACACGTTTTCTACCTAAACGGATACTACAATGTTAACGAAAATCACCTCTACATGCAAATACTTATTAGTAAAATAGAAAATATATAACGTTTTGAGAAAATCTAACAGCTCCTCGAGATTCATCAACGTCACATACTTTTAAACGTGCATAGAAGAAAATTATTTGTAATTAGATGAAATCGTATAAAATGAAGTCATGTAATCGGTGGGACAACATTTTAGCTAGCGGTCACCCCCTTGGATGCGCTTTCGCAGCGCGCCGGGTATTTGTTACGGCCTAAGTGGCATGTTGCTCTGTACACTTTGCATGCCTTTTATGAACGTAACGAGAATATTCGAATGAGTGGTTCGCGTGTTTCGCAATCGCTTTGTTTTTTCATTAACCTCGATTACTCCGTACGCGAGCAATATTCTAAATCGTCTACGTCGTAAACGATTTTCAAAGGGATTGTTAATACTTTCGATGTGTTCCTTACACGCGCGGGCGCACGAAATATCGCGATAAGCGCGACTTTTGTTCCATTTATTTTCATTTCGTTACTCGCGTTACTTTTCTCAAATCTGAATATATTTGCAGGAGCGAGCAAGTCGCGTTTTCCACTGTCGGAACGTGCGCCATTCAAATATTTCACATATTTTTCTTCCTACTAAACGATATCCAACGATCACAAAATGATTGTATACGCGGGCACAAGAAACCGATCGAATAATTCCATCTCAGTCATTCTCCAGCCTCTGTAGTCTACATACTTTTAACGCTCGCCGGAAAATTTTAGAATTATCACTCACTGCCTTTGGACTTTCCTTAGTCGACTTCTTATTACATGTGCTTCATTATTTATTAAGAAATTGCTTGAAAAGGACCAAAACCCGTGGTCGAAACGTTGCTGTGTATTTTTTGAATTTGTCAAACACGTGCCAGTTAAGGTCGACCAGCATTTATTTATTGTTTTATTACTGACAACCTGAAGAGACTTCGAAATTCCATTTCTTGTAAAATTTACAAAGTCGCGAGCGATATAGGGCAGAAACAATATTTAACTGCATTGATCTTCGTTTCGTGAGGTCGCCTGTACGAATAGTTCTGTTAAATACGCGTGTGCTGATACGTTAGCCTAATTCTTGATATTCGACGCTTGTGTCTAGTTGAATGACATTTGAGTACGACGATGTGGCGACCGATGTCGATAGCAATACCTCGGTGATTTATAGACCGATCGAATTTGCCTATTCGCCAGATGATACCGTTCGTCCGTCGCTGCGGGGATATCCGAGTGCTCGAGAAAAGCGGCGAAGAGATCACATGTGTACCGTTGCAGTTAACAAATCGATGCTTCATTCGTGCCTCTTTTACTTTTTCTTCTTTTCGTCGCGTTGACCCCTCGCGAGTGTGCCAAGAAAAACACGCCTTAATCGTCGGCTTTCATCGAGTCTCCAGCCGCGAATGATTTAAAAATTTCCCGTATCGTGTACACTCGATGTGCATGCACGGGTGTGTGTGTGTGTGTATGTGTTTCGCGAGGCTTATCGGCCGCCCGGGCGAACAAGCGACGTGATAGCGCGTAATCTAGCGCGCGAGACCACGGGCTAGACCGCTGAAACGGCGGAGGCTCGCGTTTCCATCGAGCGTTTCTCGATAACCGGTAATCTTTATTAATTACACCGTCGTAATTGGCAGGTGCCCCCCCGGTCGGCTCCTCTCGCGAACCGGACAGCTCTCGGTTCGACGCGGCCGCGCACCGGCGGCGGGGAACACGCGGGGCGCTTTCTTTCCCCGTCCGCTCCACGCCCCCGACACGCCGGCTGTGTTCTCACCAGCAGGGGTGTAACGACGGTCTTTAGCCCCTACATCCCACCCCCTCCCCCTCCGCCCTCCACTCCCCGCCGCCGCGTGATCGTTACAACGAAACCTCGCGGCCGGGGCCATTTAGGCACGTGAGCCTCCAACGACGTACCGTGCACCAACGTCGTCGCGTAATCACAATGGTTAGCGCGATTGCGATCGGCTAATGACTGAAAAAGTATACCCTCGTTAAGAAATACCGACACGATCGGGCCGGCCGAGCGCTCCTCGATCCGGCCCCCGGCTCACGAACGTAAAAATCAATTTTGGTTCCGCGGCGCGAGATTCGACCCTCCCGCGAAAGTCGGCCGTTTATTATTAGATTCAATAACCGGCCCGTCTCTCCCCCCCCCCCCCCGCCAAAGATGAATCGCGCCCATCATTATTAAGCTGCTAAACAATTCAGGACGATAAATACATTTTCCACGGCGGAATGATAAATTCCCGGCAATCGTTATTAATCAAATAACGGATAGCACAAAGAGCTCTTATATTCGTTTCGTTGTGCCAGATTGCGCGCGCCGCAATTTGCAAATTTTCGTACCTATTGATTATCCATAAGTGAATTACGCTTGTGAATAATCATGTGAAAAATACGATTTTGTAAATGAAAATCTGCAAAACTTTTTATCGACGTACATTTATGTTTGGATTACCGTGAATTCCGCTGTGATTTCGCGACGCGCGGCACGGATACCCTTTCGCGTTTAACGATTCGTGTAATCCTCTCAAACTTAATTACATTTATTAGTGCTAATCACGATTAACCAAATTATATCTCCGCGTATAGCGCAAGTAGTCTTGTAAAATCTAGAGAGAGAGAGAGAGAAAGAGAGATTAGCGGGCCGTTAATCCAGGGGTTAATTAACCTCGATTGCCAGCTCGCGCTTTCGTGTTCGAAGATAGCCTCGTTCATTGTTAACCTATTTTTCTCGCGATGACAATCAGCCGGTACGAATCACGAGTCATCTCTCGCGCCTTGGCCCGCGGTGCGTCCCCGTGCAAACGTCGGCGTTTCTCGCGCCGGTGAGCGCGGCGATAAGCGCGTTTTATCCACGAGGCGCGTTTACCCGAAACCCCCTTGCGGCCCCTTAACGTGTGCCAAACGCGTCGCGCAAAAGTGCAGCGCCTCGTCGGACCCGCGTATCAGAAACAGAGGCTCGCGTCGAATAATTTCACTTTGCGGACCGCGATAAGGACGCGAGTGCATGTTACTCTACCCGGTATGATTGCGGAATCGCGTGATACGCTTCGCGCACCCGCGACCCTCCCCCTTCGCCCGCGAGCCCCGCTCGTGACTCGGCCCTTTCGCAGTCGCTGAAAGCCGGGACGGGAGAACGCGAAAAAATGAAGAAAACGTACAATTCCGGGAACGCACGTCGTTACTCCCTCCACTTTTCCCTCCTCCTCCTCTTTTTATTTACTTTTTGACGGCGACGACGACGACGACGTGAAAGAGAATTGCCAGTTCCGTTCCTCGTCGGGGTCCGCGTTTCGCGTTACATTAATCGCGATCAATAAATTTCTCGGGTAACGTAAATCTCAGATATGAGACAGCGCTATGAATTTTGAAATTAATGGAAAGGGGGCTTTGTACGACGTGAATGATGGCAACGACGACAACGGGGACGAGGACGAACGAGGACGACGACGACGACGTCGACGACGACGACGGCGGCGACGGCGACGACGATGAAGGCGATGTGAATAGTTTGTGCCAGGAGTTCGTTTGTTTCTTCCTACTTTGTTCTTCCCTTCCTATATCCCGGCAGCTTTCCGAGCGAGTTTCCTCGGGGCGAAGCCGCGAGGGATTTGCGAGTCTCGCGGCGTTTGCTCGCTGGCACACAGCGATTGAATTTCCGATGTAACTGGCTAACCGCAATCACCTTCCACCAGTTTGGATGGGAGAGCCCTTCCATCAAATATTTGCGAGTCGCAAGGCGATCCCTATATGGATAGAGAGATCTCAGTGATTTTCTTCCCTCATATTACACACCGCGCGGGTTGCCGTATTATCGATTTTTTATTTCCCGCCTTTTATGACAGTTCCGCCAATTTATAATTTACATTTCGTTCCGGGGAAGAGGCTATTTCACGGACTTTCCCGGATCATTTAACCGAACTTTATGCCGCATCAAAAAATCATGTGTGCCACGGAGAACGATCTGTTGCGCGTATCGAAAGATTCGCTCGCGTTGCGAGCAACGGTATCGGTATACAATATCGCACGGTAGCGTCGCGACGATAAAGGAACAAACGACCGACGTGAAGGCGAAGAAGAAGAGAGAGAGAGGACACGGACGAATTCGGGGAGAGCGGCGGAGAAGGAGGCCGAGAGTATATTCGCGCGAGCCGGCCGCGATTTTTCAAGGCGTAACGTCGTAAATATTCGCGGCCGAGACGAACGATACCATCGGTGGCAGCAGGGGCGCCCGCGTATGCCGCGGCGCAGCCGGCATATTATTAGGGCGCGAACTATACGAGGCGAGGTATCGCGTAAAATACGCCCGATACCAATAAATCCGCGAATGGCGATCCATAAATACCTGACGGTACGTGCGAGGAGGCCCGCGAGCGAACGACGGGCGGAAAACCGGCTAGTTGGCCGACGGCCAGCCGGATATTTTCGTACTCTCCCGCGCCGGACTGCGGCGTGGCGCAGGGGGGCGGGCCTCATGATGCACCCCCGGTGCATCTCTCGGTGCAGCAGAGAGAGAGAGAGATAGCGCATTGACTACTCGGTCACTACTTAAATCACTCACGGAACGGATCTACCGCCCCGGTGAATCTAACTAGATTTCCGTGAAAAACCGCTGGCGCGCACGTGAGACTCGGCGGCGGCGTCGTCTTTTCGCAACAGAGATGAAAACCAGGGCTCGCGTGTCATGCAGTCATGGTGCGCGTAGTTTATTCCCTTTCCTCACCCTCCTCCCTCCCTCGCCTATCCGCGCGCGCGGATGCACGGTGCGTATGCACGCACGTAACGCGCGCGTAAATTTCCGCGAGACGAGGCCGGCGCACTTTTGCTCGCATCCGACGGATACGGCGCGCGCGCGCGCGCAGGTTTGCGGAAAACGAGTTATCGTTCGGGAATTTTCCGACCCGCGCGGCTTATGAGGCGTCTGGAGAAGAAGGCGAGAGCACCGCCTGAATTAAAACACAACGCCGCCGTCTCGCGGTGAGGAAGCTTAAGGAAATTTTTATATAACACAGTACTGAAAGAATTATTACGCTGGTTGCTTATAAAATAGAGGAACGGGCCGAGGGCTAGTACAAAGGCAGATGATTGCATTCATTCTTGTTAGGAAACTTTTTCCGTGGGAGGGAACTTTTGCAAAATTTTCAGATATAATTTTGTCGAAAAAAAAAGAATAGCCCTCTAAATTCCCGCGCTCTTTCTCCTCAGCGGGCGCTTTATGCGCAACACAATGGTTTATTGTTTATCGAGGCGGGACCGAAAAACACTTTGCAAAAAATTGTACGCCGCTCTCATCCGATTCCTCGCGCACGTTTGATACAACCGCGAAGATTGCCACCCCGCGCCCGGTAATCCGAGCTTCTAATCTCCGATTAAATTCACGATAATCGTGAGTGCCGCGCGAGAGTCATCGAGAGGGTAGCCGTTGGCCCCCTTCCCCTCTTTCTCTCTTCCTTCCTCCCTTTCTCGTTGGAGGACGGCGACGGTTTACGATTCCAATTACGCGGGATCGAACGTGGATACCCCTCGTTCAATTAAGAAAAACTAATTTTCCCGCTGCGAAATCCAAGCGATTGTCGGCAGCCTGCGCGTATGTTTTTCCTTTTAACCGGTAATTCGTGCGGATGGTCGCTCTCGTTGGATTAAATTTGGCGCTTATCGTATTACTACGCGCATGGTTAATCCCTTGACACTTTTTCGAAAGAAGACGCGCAAGAGCATCCACCTGCCACGATCGGCCAGATCCAAGGATGTCTGGGATCGTTCGCGAGACGTCACTGCAACATTCAACGTAAAATTCCTTCAAATAACCGCGCGTCTCGGCGTCTCGCGATGAATAACACGTGAAAAATAAACCGAATATGAAAATATGAAAAATTATTAATCCCCTTTCTCGACACCTAATCTAATCCTCGGCCTACATTAAAAAAACTATGCTAATTAAAATTCATACCCAACATGCGCGCACGTGGTATATCGGATCGGCTTATAATAGCCGGTTAATTGCACGTTTTATCAGGCTTAAAGAATCCACGTTATATTAGCTCCGATATAATGGCGCGTTGTACCGGCCACCTTTATAGTTTAATCCCGTAATAGAGACGCGGATCCATTCTCTCGTATGGCGATTGTCCGAATTTCGGTCGTGGCTCCAATTAAATGCCGCTCGGAGGGATAAGTTTCAACCGATAGGAAAAAGGAGGGGAAAACGGGTGAGAGAAACAAGTTGACCGTACTAAATCCGATATCCTGCGTCCAGCTACTCCACGGAGATACGTCGATATAAACGTATAGGATTTTTATCGGTATCCCGTTCAGGATTGGCACGGCTCTCCCGATACGACGATCTGCCATTAGTTACGTCTGGGATACACGTCGGACGACGAAACGCGGGACTCCGGGCTGGCGATAAAAGTTCGTAACGTAAAAATACAATTTGGAGGAGAGTCACGGGACTCGCCCGAAGGATAAGAACTCCCAAATAAATTCTATTCCTGCGTTAGCGACCGGCACGTCAGGAGGACTGGCCACGTGTTCGCGGTACGTGGCAGATTTATGTAGAGATTTATACGTTAGCCGGCGCGATGCTAATCAAGCCAAGACACGACTCTCCGACGATGTTGAAGATGATCAATTTTACGAATGATATATCGGAGAATTTATTCGCGAGCGCAAAATCAATAGACAATAGAAAAATATATATCGGAAACTTCGTATGTATATTATACAGAAAAACACAATTATTTTTTTCCAAGCTCCCGTATAAAAAAAAATGTTATTTTTGGTCCAATATTTAAAAAAAAACAATCTGCCTATGCGCCAAAAATTGAAAAATGTGGTCCAGTGTAATTAAAGTGATCGTACCACGGGAACCGCGTGCCATCCGACATTTATGTATGGTCTTAAATTGTTTCATTATTAATAACACTTTTCTCAATTAAACCCGGATGCAACGTATTAGAAATAATTACCGTGCTGCGCGAATTAAAGCGAAGACTCCGAAATTCTGATTACACCCGCGCGTGCTCGTGTGGCAGTCATATTTCGCCGAGGATCTTCCAGTCGAAGCCACGCTCCGACTTAAACCACGGCGCATTTGTAGATTAAAAGCAGCAAAAAACGTGGAGGCCGGTATTAGACTTGCTTTTCTCGGCGAAAAAGGGAGAAAGAGAACACGCCCCAAGGCTAGGCTCCTCTCTGTCCCGGTATTCTTTTCCGCTCGCTTGTACACCGCCTGCTACTCTCCTCTCGAATCATTGCTTAGGCGTTATGCGATCCTTCTGCATTTCGCCAAATAAATTCGCGTTGTGTAGGTCCCATTTCATTCTATTTCATTGTCGAGGTTTCGTACACATTTGCGCGAAACCTCGCGGTTTCTCACCGAGTTGAAATGAATTGAATATATAAAAAAATTCGATAACATTTTTCCAATCGTTTAACTATAAAAATCGTTTAACTATAAATAGTATACTATTTATACCAGAAATTGATATTAAACTATCAGAACATTCCTGTTCGGTTAGTTGTAAGACTGATGCAAAGTAGAAAATTACTTGACGACGCTTGGCTGGCAAACCCTTAAAGAAATTCATTGCGAAAAGTATTACCTCAGCCAGGGTTTGAACCTGGACCCTCCCTACACTCTAGGTGGGCGTCTCACCAATTCTCACCACACTAATGCAAAGTGTTCCTCGTGTGTTTTCTATTAATTTCGCTTTAAGAAAAAATGTCGATTCAAGTTTTAGTAACCGGTTGAAATACATAACGATAAAGAGTGATCAGATTGACCGTCTCATTCGGAAACCCTTCCGTTGCGTCTGATGGACTTGCAAATAAATAGCTCGGTGCTGATTGTGAAGAGTTGATGCAGCACATGTACGCAGAGAGATCGGAGAAATCGATCTATCTCTCCGCGAAGCTGTATTGTTTCTTGCCTCTGCCGTCCCGCCTCGCGTTTCTCCCCCCCCCCCCCCCCCGCGACAGTCGCGTGTCCTGTTTAGAGTGAATGAAATGCGCGGAAACGCAGGTACGACGAGGGCGGGAAGAGGAAAAAATTAATGAAATGCAGTTCGAACCGCGCGGCTTTGCGCCGCGATCGATATAGCCGCCGAGAGGAATAGAAAAGAGAAATGGGGAAGAGGACGGAAACGTTTCACACGACCAATCACGATATTACGACGGCGCGCGAGATGAGCAGTCCTTTCGCACAAGAGGTCCGTACAAAGGAATCGATCCTTTCCTCTTTATCTCGTAACGATCCTATCCAACCACTTGATTTCACCCTAAGAAGCCGTTACGAAACTATTTCAATTTCTTTTGCCAAAGGTCCTTCCGGCACCGACGATTTCTTCGATATTTCCCGTGGATTCGGCATTCTCTACGGACCACTTTATCTCGCCCCCTTAGTCCTCCTCCTCCTCTTCTCGTCCTTCTCTTTCCCTTTTCACGCCTCGGCCGACGCATATCGCTCCAATCGAGTCGCGCGGAACTGGCGCGCCTGCTGCTCGATAACACGGACGTTCGCGTACGAACGGATCGCCCAAGGAGCACCAATATCCAGATCGTATTATTATTGCCCTAGTTTCACATCCTTCATGTTTCCGATATGATTCCATAGGGCTCGCGCAACTCTGTCAGAACTCTAAGGAGTTGATTGACGTCGTATTGCGCGTGGCGTGGATTCATTAGGCAACAGAATTTAGCGAACTTTCGTAAAGATAAGATCAACTCCGAAATCCGAGGGCGGGAAATATTATAAGGCCCGCGTGACTATTGTCAGCCGTTTGACGCTTTAAATATTAATCGACGCGATATTCTGTAAAGTTTCGATGAGATTTCAGGGACGAATTGCTTGATGAATTCCAGAACGGTATTTCTTCCGTGACAACTTGGCCGAACGTCATATTTTCTCGTAGCTTTTGTATTTCCAACTTTAAATATCCTTTGTAACTAAGTTCCAAGCGGAGACTCTCTCTTTGAAAATTTGCCAAAATCCTTTAGTTTTGAGTGTTAAATAAATCAGTATGCATGCCTCAATTTGAATTTTCGCTACGAAAGTCCGCCCAATATTCAGAAGCAAAATCTAATCTGTATCGCTGGTTTTATTTTTGTGCCACTGAATAATTTATAAGATTGGCAGACAAAAAGCGAGAGAGATATCAAAAATGTATTCTCCGATGAAAATGAAATCAACTCTTTTCTCGTCGATAAATTCTTCATAGTTTATAATTAATCTCACAACATGCATAATTTTGTAAGCGCGGAATAAAGTAGATTTTTCCATTAATGTTAAACCTCTATTCATATCTTTACCCCACGACCATGTTTATAGCCGCGGACTACATTAGTAAGAATATCCCAGAATTATAGTAGCAATTGAGGTCGAGAATCTCTCTAGTTGTCGCGAAACACTTGCAGATCATCTACTATTCCGGTCGTGTACTGGTTATCGGAATGCGATTAAGAGCATGGTCCAATTTGCAGGGTGCAACCTGTGATGAAGTGTAGCCACAATGGCGGGAGACGCCGACGTATCAGATGATCTCCGGGTTTACACTCGCAAATGACACGCATGAAAAACATTTGACGCGTCGCCCTTAGCCTCGGCAGCCCAATAATTTGGCTGTCCCAGCTTCTTTCAGCCGGGACCAGGCACGAGATCAATTATCATTCGCGGTCGAGCCCGTGGTTGATTGACGATTTATGATTTTCAATTTATACAGACGCGGTCGTGCGGCTTAATGGGCCATTTGCCACGTTCGCATCGACCGGCAAAACGTAATTAAGACCATCCTGAAATCCCAGCTAATAATATCGAGGGGTGGGATATGGGCGGCCGTGGGCGCGGGCCGTCATTGCGAAATATTTGCTCGACCGGCTGTTTGCCCGTAACCGATATCGTCATCGACAGTCACGTTTTATCGCGGCGCGGGCATTATTCGTTCGCATTCAACGGACGCACGCACGCACGCATGCATACACACGATTGTCCGGCGCGCAGCGGCCGCAAAGTGCACCGCTTGCGCGTCCAAGTGACTCCGAAAATAATGACGGTTATGAAATCGGGATTACACAGAGAGCGGTCGATCGCGCTGTTAACGCCGCGAGTCGAGATTCGAGCGCTCGCGAAATTAAGGCCGCTCTTTCAAATTTAGCTCGGCGAGTTCGCGCACGGGAAAAAAATGTCGCCGTGCTCCACGTCTGCCTGCGCTACCCTAGCCAATTCCGGCGCCCCCTTTCATTTCGTTTTCGATCGCGCGCTGCAGTTCGACGTGTTCAGAATGGCCCGCGCGCTAGTTTCGTTCGTTGAACGTTTTTCAACCTGTGCGGAGAAATCCGCTTAAAACCATGTTTAATCCTAGTCGCACCGAGCCCCCAATTGCGACGCGCGAATTACAAATGCGCCGGTTATAATGAAACCCTTGCGGAAACGCTACAACCTACTATTCTCCCGCTTAAAATTTCTGGAGCAGAATTTCGGGCGGTGGATACCGCTCGCAACGTCGCGTCGAATCTTGAAATATCTCCTTTCGATTCCAAAATTACAGACGACCTGGCGGGCGGGATGCACTTGGCGGTGACCGCCGGTACGTCATCCGACGACGCCGGTCCGAACGTTATCTTCGTCGTAGGTCCAACGTCGCGGTCGTCCGGTCGGTCGCGGCCAAGCCAGCCCCGGCCCTGCCGGCCGCGCGTGATGCTCCGATTGCCGCAACGCGATTCCGACACGACGCAACTCGCTGTTGTTACTCTTCCCCCTATCGCCTGCGGCGCGTTCGCAATTTACGTAATGCATCGCTCTCCATAAATCCACCGGTGGAAAGAGGATCGACGGTGCGGCGCGATGGACAACGCCGTCGCATCGGAGATTGAGAGCCGACCCGCGGAGATACGAATGCGTTTTTTCTCTCTTTCTTTTTTCGGTTTCTCTCATCTCGCGTCTCTCTCTCTCTCTCTCTCTCTCTCTCTCTCTCTCTCTCTCTCTCTCGCTCTCTTTTTGTCGGGCAAACTGCTGATTTTTTTGCAAGCGGCGATTTCCGGCGAGTGCGCTCGGGCAAATAACGTCCCGTGCATTTGTTTCGCGCGTGTGCATTTTGCGCGGGACGTATGGAGCACGTCGTTGGGAATTCATCAGCAGTTTAACGGGTCGAGCTAACAGTTTTCATCTCAATTGACGCACCGGTATATTAATCCTCTCGTCAATCTTTCCATTTTCGTGCTAAAGTGCGTTCCAAAGCGCTCCATTTGAGGCATTAGCTCTACTTACTATAAAAAAAAAATTGCCGTAAAAAATTCCTCACACCGCCGCTGACAGACATTAACTTTTACGAAATGCCTGATCGATAGTTCGTCGTTACGTGATAACGCGAGATCTGACATTTACTAAATTGTGCCGGCTGTTATCGACATGAGAGCGAATTGGCGCGCCGCGGTCGCGGCCATCTCGCGCTTTAACTTCGCGGGGGATTAAAGGAGGAAAAAGTCAACGAGTGCCTTTGTCCGCGCTCTTCGGAAACGTCGCGCTCCCGCAAGACGTCGCCTTTAGAGTCGGTTATAGACTTGGTCTATTTGGCCAAGTTGATTTTGTTCGGTCGCGGGACAACCGCCTATCGAAAATGCAACGCTCTGAATGATACCCCGGTAGTGTTTAAATATAAAACGCTACTTCCACGACGGTGACGTGGATCGCGCCATGGTTCAGCATGCGGCCGCGTTCCCGTCCGCCGTTCCGTTTCCGCCGAAAGCTAGCAATTCCGCTGGTCGGCGGTGTGCAATAGTCGTGGATCTTCGGCGTGAGTAGTTTGACTTGGCCGCGACGACCGCATTCCCAGCGGTGCATACGTACAAGATTCACGAGGAATCGCGTGTTCGACAAAGTCGCGAATTATTGAACGCGTTCACCGTCGAGAGATTCGAGAGCGAAGAATGAAAAGCGCGCGAGCGAGAGAGAGAGAGAGAGAGAGAGAGAGAGAGAGAGAGAGAGAGAGAGAGCGCTTCTCCTTTCCTTTCGTCGCGCAAAGAGGAGATGAAAAATCTCTCCACGAGTCCTAATTTTTGCTTAGATTTTCCGACAATTGCGTCCCAGAGGATATGTATTTACCTGGTCGAAAAGTACTTAACGTTTTCGTTCGTTAGCGGTAACCGCGGCGCAGGTAGGCGAGAGACGCGCCCTGTTAAGAGATGCGCGCGGTATTCTTTATTCATATTTCACGACACATTTAATATCAAGTTCCACAAGTTTTCCTTTCGTTCCCGCCCTTAGCCTGGCATTGTTTCCAACTCGGATTGCATTCTATATATCGTAATCGACAGTGTATTTGCATCGAGGCGACGTCGCGTGTAGCTTCTGATTATGGGTGAGTGGTTACATCGGTTCTGATTAAGAGCCGCTTACCGCTGCTCGCCGTCTGGAATACCGTACCATTCTAGTATTCTGCGAATCAAGCTATTTGTACTGATTCGGTACGCCTTCCTGTTGCGCGCTTATACCGCTTGTGCCTCGCTACGTAATTTGGTAGAGAACGTGAGGCGGGTACGTGGCACGTTGCCACGAAAGCGAAGCACTATACCCTTCCTCGACTTCTCGGATCTCTCTCCGTGCGGTGCTCTTGTCGTTATTCTGGCCCTTGAGTGTTATGCAATTTCACATGCGCAAAGCTGCGCCGCATTAACTTATGGACAAATACAAATCGATATCTGCACCGAGCGTGAAGAGGGTAAAAGTGTTGTCACTCTGTCTGAAGCAAGAATATGTATGATGTATGAAGACCGAGAGCCACTTCCGTTTGGATCCACTTTTCGTCTTCTGTTCACGGTGTATGCTTAAAATATGATAACGTGTAAACAGTCATAGATATATTGGACTTTCTAGAGAGAGATAGATAATGTTTTGATAGCGGAAATGTTTAAAAACGACGAGATAGAAAGAGAAAGAGAGACATTCAGATATGTAATATTTTTTTAGCAAAAAAAAATGTTTATCTTTCTCGCAAGTCAGTTTGAAAGATTTCAAAATTTTACGTTGCAATTACGTGATCTCTCGTCACGGAAGCTAAATATATAATCGAAAGAAAAGGCTGTAACTCAAGGGTTAACCGTATCTATTATTTATTACGCGATATACGGCTATAATCAACGAGTAAAGTTTATCGATGGCGCTTTGCCTGCTGTCGGTTCAACGGCGAACGTTGCGGCGTTAAAAAAAAATGATAGCAGAGCCCGTGACTTGATCAATGACGCGTCTTGTCGTCGGTGTTCAGGCCGCGATGGATGGATTTCTGTTCTCACTTCCGCCCCAGAGATTGTATTTTAACGGAGTTGTGTGCGCCGAGGGATAATAGTTTCTTTTTGTATTCCGTCAAGCGTGGATTCGATTCTCCCCATTTTCGTCCGCCTAGACACGATCGGACCGCGTTGCTCTGACAAATTGATCGTGCAATACGAGAGGGTGCATAACGATCCATGAACGGGCGACTACAAAATGCGCGAGCGCGTATTTTCTATCGATTTGCAGCCAGAAACGTCGCGCTCGGGCAACACTGTCTACTTAGCATGTGTTTTCAATCGCGTCGCGACTGACTGACCGCATCTACCATATTTACGCGGGTTCTGCTGATCTAAATATAATTAACAAAGTCACGCTACAGCCGTGCCGAGAATCGACAATTTATTTGCCCGCGATCAACGCGTGTAATAAAATCGATGGTTAATGTAATCTGCTGGGTACGAGTATTAAATCTGTCCAGAGTTCATTCTATCTAGAGGCAACATTGGTTCTTTGTTGCAGCGGAATTTTCCAATTTAAACTCGGTCGCGAAAACTTTTTGAGTTTCTGTGCTAAATTACGGGTGCTCGATAATCCCCTTCGCTCTTCAGCAGGGCCGGGGAAGGAAATAGACTAGATTCTTTTTAATCTTCAGAAACGTACGAGCCACGACAGAAGATTTCGAAAGAGGCGAAATGTACGGTGCATCGCGAGCATTTAGTGTCCATCATTTTGCAAACACCAGAGCGTGTCGCTCGTAAAAATTTGCGTTTTTAATGGAGCTGTGCACGAACGTGGAAGATTCGGAGCGAATGAATGAATGCCTTCGTTCCGCGTATTTTATCGGTCGTTTTTCCTCCTTTTTTTATATTTTTATTTTTTTTCCCCCGAACGTGACCGTACATGTTATGGCGAGTTTCCGCTGATTGTAATTCCCTACTGACTTACATCGTGCATAATACACGGACGGGGCGGAGAACAAAGGGTCCTCTCCTCCGATCGGGTTTTTGCGTCGCTCAACTTGACCTGAATTTACAACACGCGTGTGTAATTCGTTGCGATTTACTCGGATATTCTGAATTCTTCACGCGGATTTCCTGCGTGATTCACACAAGTCACTTCCGTCCCAACTTTTTCCCGATTGGTTTTTCCACTGTGCACGGCCGATATTCCGACGTATTGTCCAGAGATTGAATCTTTTGCTGGCAGCTAACACACACGCGCGCGCACATATACGACATATGTTGTAATGGCCTCGGTGCAGCGAACGTTACGGTTAACAACGTTACTTGTCGTTCAGAAGTGATGCCATTAACGACTCTCCCCATCGACGTTTTTTTTTCTAATTTTTTGTAACCCCCGATTGTCGCGAATACGACAATGTACTCACGTCAATCCGAACGTCGGCTGTCGCTAATTAATCACGCTGCGATTATTTCGATCGAACGGTTCGTGATGGGCTTTCGAATTTCGCTACACCTCGTTCGTCCGATAATGAGATTATCAACGGGATAACACAACGGATTTATGCGGCATAAAAGATTCAGTGATGATAAAATATGGTGTCGTCGATTCGGCAACGATCTCGTAACTTTGACAGAAATCCGATGACACGATGTATTTCAGTGAATAAAGGTATCAAAGTCACTACGCGCTATTGATATACGATCGGGATTTTTCGCATCAGTCATTCGTATAATTAACGCACGGGATCTGTCGAAGGCCGTCAAAGCGCGCTCTTTTTCCCACCCACGGGGTATTCCTTATATAACGCGCGCAAGGTCGGCCGATATCAGAGATAGCAGAGCATATAATGTCGATTGCTCGTATGCCCAATAATTTATGCGTGTGATGCTATGTAATAATTAACATAATAAGTTTCGGTTCTATTTACAACACAAACTCTCACGCCGCGTTAATTGCGCCTGCACGATATTTCACGCCATAAATTTGCAGCCTGAACGATTTCGGAACGATGCATTTCACGCTTAATACTACTACAACGCATGAAAATCAAATGCTCGGGTCGTGATAGTAATTTCCAGTGTTAATGGCAGTTAAACGATACTTGGAAACGCGGCGGCGGAAATAACATAATGCAAAGTACACGTGGCAAAAATGTTAAACCGTTTAATTAACTTTTAATAATTCGCGACAAAAATTACGTATGTCGTGTAATTGTCACTTCTTCAATATCTCATTATCTCAATTCCGTATTAGGCTGTGCAAAATCTGTTGTTATCTGCGCGCGTGTCTATAAAATTGGAATCTGTATATTCGCCCCGGAATTATATTCCATCCTGAACCACTCCCCTCCTGAGACACGAATCAATCTTCCGGAAGTTACGGTTGTCCGGGGCAATAGTTTCTAGCGAGATATCAATTCTCCTGGACAAGGTATCAATCCGTCGTAAGCCCATAAAGTCGATAAAGTATAGTTTGAATGGGACATTGAGTAAGAACGTTTATTCCTCCGTCACTTTGACGCGTGGAACTTTAGATTAATATATTGGCAAAGTCGCAACGAGAAAGAACGAGAACGCTGTGCACCACCTGATAGAATACAGGCGAAGAAAATGCGAATATCGCACGCTGCGGGCCGGTCGTCTCAACCTCTTCGTAAGTTAAGTAATATTATAGTTCAATCATGTGTACGTCTTTGTTTTCCCTTCCAATTAGACAAAAATAGACGTATAACTTAACTATCAAGCTGGAAATTCACGAAGGAACTTAAGCAGTGAGACTTAAGAATTTCAACCAATCGGAATTTTCGGCATTGCTTAAGTTACAAAATGGCTGCTTTGTTTTCCCTTCAAATTAGACAACGATAGACGTATAACTTAACTATCAAGCTGGAAATAGACGAAAAAACTTAATCAGTAATTTTCCTTAACTTTCTTCACTGCTTAAGTTCTTTTGTGCGCTTGGGTCTTTAGTTAGCTTACCAAGAAGATGGAAAAACCGATTCCGCTGCCTCGTACAAAACAGACATTATATACCAAAACTGGCATTTTCTCTTTGTCTCGGTGTTCTTAGTTTCCATAATCGTACTACAAATCGCGCGATAAAATGATTTACTTATTCGTCCCTGTCGCCACTTGTACTCGGGGGAAACCAAGGGGAAACCACTAAATTCCTCTACTAACGTTGCACCGACAAAGCTGCATTAACCGCTAAGGGAGAACAGGAGGATTACGTAATGACGCGGCATCGCGCCGGATATTTACTAGCGTATGAAAATTTCGCGTAAATTCTGACCTACATGCGTAAAACTCTCCGGCGCTTGTTGCAACCAGCCACGAGATCTTAACGCGCCGCTGTGACCTACGGTGTTACCCACTCACCTTCTGCCTTTTTCTCCGCATTACTTTTCCCTTTTAGCATGTTCGCCCCGGCTTTTCCGCCAACGATGGCGAAGAAACGCGGTTAAGTGCGCCAGATGACCCGCGCGGTCACGAAAGTGCCGGCGTACGATTCTCTCGGCGAAAGACGACGCGATACTGAGTAAGTAACCCGATTCGAATCCGTCGCGGTTTGATAACGAGCATGAGCGAGTCAACGCGATGCTAATGCGTATAGCTTTCGTCACAAATAATTCCCAGTCAAACGGCTTCTCGCGAATTTGCATCATGTGCGGTGTAAACAAAATAATTGGAAAAAAAACTGACTGCACTCTCAGAAAGGATTTCTGTTACCGAGACAAAAATATTCTTAACGCAATTATATTTCTTACAACCTCATTTAGCATAAAAATAAGACAATATGAAAATAAAATCAATAATTCTTATTCTCCTGTATCGAATTAAAAAAGATTGACTTACTATATTGAGACAAGAGTAACTTATATAAATGTGAGTTTACATATTCTTGCGTTTAGAATACATTTTCCCTCCATCTTACAACGCACCAAGTTGGCACCGCAATATTCGTCAAAAAACGATACGTCCTTTTCATTTTATTCTAGATTTTAGGATTGTTCATTTAAGGTAGTTCTTTCGTAAAATCAGTTATGTGAGAATTGTTTCAAATTTTTACAGTTTATTCTTTACATAAATACGTGCAAAATAAGACTAATTAAATTACAATTGACCGTCTCAAAGTTCT